>NC_141869.1:3999375-4616250 GCF_024713525.1 Acromyrmex echinatior
TTTTCTTTATAATGGATCTTTCTGTTTTCATTCTAATATTTTCTGGTACGTTACCAAGCAAAGCTACCTCTCACTGCGAAGGCAAAGAATGCTTTGTTCACACTCGGCACTTAAAAAACCGTCGACTAACACGGTGGTCGACAGGAAGAAATCTGAGAAAGTTTGTCTACGTGTTGGTCTACATATCGTCACGTTTGTAGTAGCCTCTTAAGTGGTTGGACTGCATTTCCTCTCTCGCTCGTGTGCGCCACCCCTACGAAAATCTACCCTAAGTCAGATCTACACCCTAGTTTAGCGTTTCGCATTACCTAAAGGCCCACCCACGACGGATGGGACGAATACACAGGTGGCCCCGTTTCCGAGGTCTCCCGACATCGACTATTTAAACGGTGCCTTTCGCTTAGTATCCTCCCTTTTCGGCGAAATCTTTGAGGACAGATTTCATTGCCTGATTCCCAAGGGATAATACCTGCGTTCTGACGATTGCAAAGTTTTCAAACATAAAAAGATGTGTTGAACCGACAAAATTTTCCGCGTGTTTAAGCGCGAAACGTATCAGCTTACATCGCAAGGCGCACGTGACCAGATATGTACTTCAAAGAATAACAATAAGATAATTCATTTTACAAAAGACCGTAAAATCTCTTAATATTTTATCTAATACAACATTTGCATGTATTCTCTTATTATAATACCTGTATCAGCATTAATATAATTAATAATATTAATTAATAATGATAATTAATTATCAATTAATTTAAATTTATATATAATAATTTATCATTTTTTTATAAAAATGTATTCGTTATTATTAGCTATATTCATTACTATTCGTTCTATTAAATTAATATTTATATAGCTTTGATTCTTCGAAACTTGAAGTATCGAAGATTTTAATGTCATAGCTTTTCAAAACTTCGAAATTCAAATGTCAAAGAGAAATTAATCATCAATTCTAATAAAAAGACAAATATATTTTTTTGCAATAAATTATTTGTAATTTTTTTTAAGATGCTTATTAGCATCAAATTATTTACAATTTTTAGGATACTTAATATTGGTGCTTATTAACATTAATATTATTAAATTATACTTGGCTATTTAATTTATGATATTATTACTCCAGATTAAGATTACGTTTAAATTGAAAATGAGCAGTTTTAGTTGTAGAATTGAATACACACATATATATACATATATATACATATATATATATATATATATATATATATTAGGTGTTGGAATTAATTCGTAGCGTTTTACAAATGATGGGAAGTACTTTCATTAATGTATTTTTTAATGCTCATGTGAAATAAATAACATTCTTTCATTTAAAAACGCTACGAATTAATTCCAACACCTAATATATATATATATATATATTGTATATACATTTGCACTGAAATTTATTATTTAAGCATTAAAATCCAATTCAAATTGATAAAGCTTTTTCGTTATTGTATATTCACATTGCGGTCTGACACATTCTTTATAAATGTATTTTTTAATAAATTTTTCAAAAAATCAAATTTTCCAAACATTTTTCAAAACGCCAAAAGTGTTAGTCATACTTAAAACCGAGCTTGGTAATTGGTGATTAGGTGATGTCGTTAATTAACGTCTTCCCACGCGCGCTAGTGCTTGAACGAAAGAAAATATCGGCGGCACCACATAAAAATGTCAAACAAGCGTAGTGATATCCCTCGACACGAACCCATCTAATTTCCGTCCGGCGAGCCAGCAGGCATAAATCAGTCTTGTCTTCCGGGTCGAGTGTCACGGACGAGATGCAGCACGGTACGACACGCTCCTGCTGCTTCGACTGCTTGGGGTACCAACGTCTTTCGGAAGACCCTCCCACCCGCTACCCGAGATGAGGCACAACACGCGTGTATTTATTTGGAAAAGGGAGCCGCTTGTCGCAACTCCAGTTGTCCGTAGGTGGTCCAATTAATCCACACTGTCCCAAAACTAGGAAGCAAACGACATCTTCCACAATAATAAGCCAATTTGAAAAAAAAATTGTTGATATTAACTTAATACATAAAGTATTAACAAATATTTGAGTTAGTAATGTGCCATAAAAAAACATTATATCCACAGATATTCCTTGTGAAAATATTAAGACCCTATTTTTTAAAGAAGTAATATAGAAGGTTTAAAGAACTTGTATATCTTTATAAATATAATAATGTTATAGAAATAAAATTTATAAGTTATATTTTATCATTTAATAATATTGAATAAAACGGATTTTATTCAGAGTTTTAAAACTAATCTAATATTCATAAGATAGCGCTTTTTCAGAGCTAATTCAATGTTCAATATATTCCTTCATTTAAATACATGTCACAGTTTTTAACATTTAATAAGAACTTCTCCGATAAGCGAGTCTCGTAACAATTTACATTTGTAATCTTGAATTGACATATATGAGACAGCTATCATTTTCAATCTCCCATCATACATTTATCCAGCAATCGCAATAACTTTACGAGTCGTGGTAAAGAAACGTTCTCGATAAGCTCATGGACATGTGTTAGCATCTCTTCTCGTGTAACATTATGGACGAGAGCGAACGCCTCGACGACTGTCGGGACTGAAAGTCGTCGCGCAACTTCCAGTTTATCTGCTCGTCGAAAGGTCGCCGCCGTTTTCGCGTCCTCGGCGACGGAGGACAAAAAAAGAAGGAAGAGAAAAGGAGGAAGGGAAGAAGCGAGGGAGCAGAGAGTGGCACTCTTGGTGTGTCGAGTGGGTGGTCCAATTACCCTACGGTTTCGCGCTCACGAGCAGCACGTGCAGGCCCCAGTAATAAGACTCTTTCCTTCAAAGCTGAGGCTAAGCTGGTGCTAAGTCCGGGGCCGCCTCGGTTTTAGTTACGATTCCGCTGACATCATTAGCCAAACATCTGGTCCGCCACGACCACCACCATCACCGTCGTCATCGTCGTCGTTGTCGTTGTCGTCGTCGTCGTCGTCGTCGTCGTCGTCGTCGTCGTCGTCGTCGTCGTCGTCAGTATCGTCGTTCCCTCGACAACATCTCGCCACCTCCGTCTACGTTCTCATCTACATCTCCTTCTCTCTATCTGTATTCGCTTCTCGTCATCGGTCTGCCTGATGATTCGCGTCGTCGTCGTCGTCGTCGTCGTCGTCGTCGTCGTCGTCACTTTATGAGCGGGTCGCCGACGATATTCGTCGCGTGGGTCTTTGAGATCCGCGAAACGGACTATACCGGACGCAAGTTCAGAACAACTTCTGGTCTTTGATATCGGTGCTTTACCGTGTTTTGCCAACCGACATTCTTGTCAAACTCTTTGCGGTAGGTCTGCTACTTCGCAGTGGCGTGGGGTGTAACGTTTGCGAATTTTGTTCAACCCTTTCATCCTTAAAATTGCATCCTTAAATTCTCGATTTTGAATATCTCTTCAAAATTTGAATATGTCCAAAATCGTTAAAGAATAAAATGTATCTTATGTATTAGATATAAAAAATAAAATTTTATTATTCTTTCCAATCTTGATTAGCGAGAAAAAATGTTAGATTATTTAATAATACTACTGTATAAAATTATAATCTTACGAAAGTCGTTTAGAACACGGAAAGAATGGTTTTGCTGAAAGCAAGAACATCTAAGAATTTAGCTAGATGTAGATCCGAAAATAACTTCTGTTGCATCAAAATAATTATAGGACGCTCAAGTTGATTGATTGCTAAAATATCAAAATTTTTGATTGTTCATCATGCTTGAATTTTTTACACAAATATTTTGATGGACTAACAAAATTATTGTCATGTTTACATTTAACTAAATTTTTAGATATTTCAGCAAATTCGTTCTTTCCGTGAATCTTATGTTTCTAAACAAAACTAAAAAATTAAACGGTCATGTCGAGATCAGCGTGAATCCCCGCGACAGGGGTTCTATCGCGTTGATGGATGAAATTTCCAGCAATGTGGCGTTGAAGCCTCGACGCCACTGCGGCGGGCTCTCCGACAAACGCGGTCGACCCGTCGAAGTTATACGATTTCGCTGACACGGCTCGGGCAAACGCTTGGACCACTTCCCAGACCGATTTACGATGTCGGCCGTGTAGCGCGCAGCGAGTGGTACGCCGCGTGATAAATTCGCCTTGCATGCTCGACGTTCTGCATGGCCCGGTAGCCCCCGAGCTCGGTACCCGAGCGCATCGCCCGCCGCGTGTGAATAAATCCTCGGGGGAGATGCATCCCGAGAGATGACGCTCCGCCACGCATGAGAACGTATGTCGTGCCGGGCGCGATACGCAGTTCGCGAACATCGGACGATCTTTCGCGTTAGCCGAGTCATTAGGGAAAACAAGACGATTAGCTATAAGACTATTGAATGTAACCGATGTTTGTAATAGAGAAGTTCCACGCATGGATACGTACGACAAAAAATATAATTATATCAGATGAAGAACACAAATATAATTTATTAATAATAGTTACTATTACTAGTTTTTAAATTTTAAATTAGGAAATATAGATTGCTATATAAATTAATATATCAATGATACATCAAATTTTTTTTAGCAATATTTTTATAATTAATTCCCAAATTACCTAAATCTGTAGTACTTTTAAAATTTTACGACTGTCACAAAAATAAAACACGAGCTTACAAGTTTTATAAATTTTGAGGCAATGTTGTATTTAAAAATCCTTAAAGCCTTCACCTTTTCATTTTGTTGAAGAAAAGTATGAGAATATATTTGTCTAAATCTTCACATTTAAAGCCAATATTCATAGTTGGTTCTTATATTTTAGATCGTCTTAAGTTCAGTCTTAAAATATCATGAACCAATCAGAGAACCATATCAGCATCTTAAGACATTACTTAAGGCAGTCTTAAAATAAGAACTAAGATTTGAATACCTTTATTTAAAATCAAGACACGGAATACGTCTTAGATCTCGGAAGACTGGATGAAAGTTACGGACTCACTTTGTTACTGCTTTGTTACCCACGACATTCACACCATCATCACGGACCTTTTAAATGATCCTTTTTGCACCCTGCGTCCCAAAGGAAGAAGTCATTGTAACGATGGAAAAAAATGACGACGAGACACCCAGTATACTTACAAACGCCGCGACTTTCAAAGCGCGTCACGCGACGAAAACTTCAATACGAAATTCACGCGTTTCCAAGGTCCGAGACATGGCGGAAAGTAATTTTCTGAGAATGCACGCAGGATACCGATGTCAGACCCCGTCATCGACCGGCCGATGGGCTCCCGGCATGGCGAGGACAGATCGGCACGGCCGATCGAAGGACAGGTAGCCAATTACGTCCAGCTGCAGAGCGCCAAGTCCGATGAAAATTGAGAGAGAATTTGCGAACATGGTGGGCGGAGCGGACCCAGACGGGCCCGGATATTCCAACGCCGACGTACTCGCAGTTAGCGTGCGGATCCGATTGGACTCTGGACCAGGAAGTCCTTCGCAAGGGAACAAGAGAAGACGAAAGAAGTCGGCTGGTCGAAAACATCAAAAGCCGAACCCTAAATTAACTGCTTCTCCTCTCACGCAACAAACAAATAAAATTCTAAGAACAATAAAGATCTGAGTTACATTTGGCTTAACAAAAATGAACACTCTAAAGCAGGCCTGTTCAATTTGAGCTCCGGAGTCAAAACGGAGGCAAATGCCATCGGTACAAAAAAATTCAATGTAAGCTTTCAGGGACTGTAAAGTATTGATAAGCGTCGCTCAGATGCGTATCAACACTTTACAGTCCCCGAAATCTTACCCACATTAAATTTTTGCGTCGATGGCTTTGCATTTTGACTCCGGAGCTCAAATTGGACAAGCCTGCTCTATAGTATTCATCAAGTCTGTAAATAATATATGCACTTGGAACTTCTTTTCAAGACGCAATCGAATAGCTAATAGATTTTGTCATTTCACGATATTCTTTTATCTGATACACGATTAACGTACGTATAAGCTGTCACGAAGTTATAAGCTACTTAACGTAAGCGTGAGTTATTAACGTGGACTTTGCCTTAATAAAAGATACGCAGAGAAATGCTTCCCAGGTGAGAATTGTATTTTAAACGACGTGTGCAATATATTTTTCAACACCACTTCAAGTTTATTCCATTTGAGTTACGGCATCTGATCTTCGTGCTCAACGATTAAGATCAACGTAATTGAATAATAAGCCGGCTGATTTCTCCCGGCTCCCGGGATAACTCACGGCGTCGCCGTAGATTTTTGATAGGTGAGGTCGTTAATTGCGCGCGTGTAAGATACATTATTATGAAAATTCCGAGGAGGCGTGCGTGTTCGAGGTCGATTTAAAATTAAAATGCTGGCGGAGCGTGTGCGCAAATGATTAATCTCGTCTAATAACCGCTCGATAACGCCTCGCGTATTGTTCCGGCGCGCGCTCGTAATCAAATTTGCAAGACTAATAGCGCGAGAGGCGACCGGCGACGCGGCGGATAAGCATCGTAAACTTCAGCTTAACGCGGAATAAAATCGGCATTATTTCACGCAACGATAATATTCCGTTTATCGGGGAATGCGCCTGTCGATCGCGTCAAGATGGGTGTTGTGCGAACCTGGCATTGTGCGTTACCATGCACGCGTTTAATAGCAGCGGTGGCCTTACACAACGATAAATCATAACCCATAATGGACAGCCTGGTGGATTTTTAAACGGAAATGATGGAAACGTCATGGAAACCTACTTGCATAAAGTGTAGCATTGTTATCCCATGTAATAATTTACTGATGTATTGTGTAATGATGTTTGCTCACGATGATGATATCGTTCTTTTATACAACTAAAATACATGATTTTTTATTTATCGCCATGAATGAATTAAATAACTATTATGCCATCAATCATTAAAAGTGAACAAACGTAACTTTATAAAAAAATCATTAAAACGTCACAATTAAAAAAAGATAATTCAAAATTTTTACACAATCAAAGAGAATATTTTTTAAGTGTTGCGAAAATGACATTTAATCATGTTAAAAATATATTCTTTTTGTGCTTAAATTATTTGATTAATCAGTATTAAAAAAATTACTTCTTGGAAAACATAATTTTTTTTAGTTGTGTCGCTTTTGAAGTAAGAAAATTATAATCATTTATCTTAATATTTTTAAAGTAAGTTCTCGCATTTGTAAAATATATAAAATAACATGCATAAATTATAATCTCTCTCTATGAGAATCTATTTTAAAATTCTGAATATTTGATATTTTATATACTGGATACTATCTAATGTAGTTTTTCGAATCTTCTAATACTATACTAAGGATCACTATTGTCATGCTTTTGAATTATCAAATGTTGAATCCTCGATTAAACTTTCGAGATCTAAGTCCCACGTAGATCTCCGCCGCTGCCGATTTCGAAGTGCTTGAATCCTCGAATTTTCAAGCCCTGTAATATTTACATCCTCAGATTTTAGACCCTTAACTTCTCGACTTCCTTTAATCCTTGTATCCTCAAATCCTCAGATCCTCCACTCTGAATCGCATTAGATCCCCGGATAATATTCTTGGTTCTCGCGATCCTCGAAACTCCTTCGGGGAGCTTACCCGAAGTTCACGTTCCCCTTTCACGCGGATCCTCGAGACGTACACGCTCGGTGAAGACCGCGCGTAATGAAGCCGTAGGTAATTGAAAGGGATGCTTTCGCACCCGAGGCCCGGGTGTCTAATAATAGATTTAATAGAGACACGCTCATTGAGGAAGAGGGGGCCCCGCGCTCTCTTGCCTTGGCGCGCTATTTAGTCCCGCTTGTGTGCTCGCACCGCTACGCTCGCTCGCCCATCTCACCGCCTTTTTTCGCCCTTTGCTGCCGAAACGCCGCTCTGCCGTTATGGTGACGACTAGCGATAAAATTAAATTATCATACGCCAGCTGATTTATAAATACGTCGCTGCGGACGCAACACCGCGGGCGACGTTTTAATCCAAACGCGACGCCTTCGTCAACAGGGTGGTCCCAAAGTCCGTTCACGTGCAACCCGAGTTTGGACAAATTATAAAGTTTATAAAATATTTTATTATCTTCTTGCTCCATATATCTATTTTATATATATATATATATATATATATATATACTATATACATAATAATAATAATATCATTCCCTTACTCTTAAAAAATGATATGAATTTAAAAACCATTTTTCGATTATTATATCATAAATGAGTTAAGTAAATATTATCCTATTAATCATCAAAAGTGAACTAACTTATAATTTCATTTAAAAAATCGAGAAAATTGTCACAAAAAAGTCTCAAAAAGAATTTTCAAGGGTCATGAAATAAAAATTATGAAAATGTATGATAATATTAAGAATATATTCTTTCTGCAATATTATTTGATTAGTCAATAATTTTCTGTCAAATTGAAAAATAATTTTTCCCTTTTTGGAAAATTTAATTTTTTTTAGTTGTGTAATTTTTGAAATAAGAAAAGATTATAGATTATGATTAATTTATAACAATATATATCGAGATTCTTAAATTTGTTTTTTATATTGAATACTTTCCGTACTTATAAATATCTGAATAATTATACATATTAAACACGAATTTAGAAAAATAAAATATATATGTGTATTTTGAGAATAAGTTATTTTGATTAAATATAATTCCATGAAGTCATTATGCAAAAAGATTTTCATGTTCCATTATAAATCTCTTCATACTTACACTGCAAAAAATAAAATGTTAATTTTAACTTATAATCATACAGTGGACTTTCTGAGACATGCAAAAATGTTAAAATTAACACAAACTTAATTTTAACATTTGTGCATGTCTCAGGAAGTCCACTGTATGATTATAAGTTAAAATTAACACTTTATTTTTCATAGTGTAATATTCAGAGAGAAGAACATTAATATCTATAGACATTGGTCGCAATTGGTCTCATTAAAATTACAATCACAAGGTTCCTGCATATACTAAGAAACGTTTTATCTCTGACAGGAGGTGATGTTTTTGGTATATGCTAGATATCGTGTTATAACACCGAACTCATGAAAATTCACACGGCCACTTGAGCGTTAATTCCCGGCGGCGGCGGCCGGTAACACGCAGCCGCCGCCGCCGCCGCCGGTGTCGAAGTGCCTTGAGAAAAGTGTGATATTAACACGATCATTAACGTCGCGTCGACGTCGACGAGCGAAAGCGCGCGTTTTAATCTCTTCGCTCACGCAACGCGCGTGTTGTCTTGTCTGGAACGGGAATTAATTAATCCTCACACGCGATTTATTTCGCGCTCTAATATAGTCCGTCCGTAGCTTTGAGGGACATTTGAATCGCGAGGTTGTCTTCGTCTGAGACGTCGGACGAGACACTGGACCGCGAGATAAGTCGTCTACAAGGATAAAGGCGTTTGTGAACCGATGTCGACGATGTCGGCGATCACGGCGGTGATCCTCGTGCTACCCGTGTCAGCTTCTTCTTCAGCTTTGCCGAAAGCGTGACGAGAGAAGGCGGAGTGGTATTGCGCATAGGCGGGCATCACGTTCGACGAGGTCGAGACACACAACCGATGATACCGCCGTGTGTGGCTCCGAGAGGAGGCCCAGCCCTTCCTCCTCCTCTTCTATTTCTTCTTCTTCTTCTTCTTCTTCTTCCTTCACCTCCCTGTCTCATTTGAACGCGATTATTTATGTTTTCTTTCGTTCGCGCCCGCGCCGACGCCGACGCCGACGCCGACGCCTGCAGCCACTAAAATCTCCTGCCTCTTCAGCTTCTCTTCTGCCTTCTCTTCTGCTTCCTCCTTCCTTTTCTTAAACGTCGATTTTCGCTTCCTCGACCTCGAGGGGAAACAAAGAGGATGCAAAGAGCCGAGAATTTAAGAAATTTATAACGACTATCAAGATTATTCGACAGCCAAAGGCTAGAATATTAGAGATTGGTATTTCGAATTTAAGGAACATAAATCCAACTTATAATAATCCGAAGACCTAATTACAATAGCTAACAGCTACTAAAAAAATCTGAGAATTGGAAAAGAATCTTCTTTAAATCTTAAAGATTTTTAGAAAATGTCATATACGTATATATATTATACAATAGATCTGAAAACTTTCCTTTTTAAAGTTGCAGAAAATTAAATTTTCCTGCTGTTCTTTGTTACTCTTTGTTGATTCCTCATCTTCACTTTCTTCCTTCTGCTTCCTTTCTATCTTCTACTTGTTCCTGTTTTTATTCTCCTCTCTCGTGTTCCGTTTTCTCTCTTTGGCCGACCAGCTCGGCTCATTTGGTAATGCTCGAACGCGGTGGCAAGTGTCTAAATTATTGCTCGACACATATGGTGATTGTTAAGGGGCATAGTCGCCCATATTTTTGGACATTGCCCTACATAGACTAACGGGTTTATAGCACTGTCGAATGATTATTTCTGGCATGTCGTTACATCGAGCTTTTATGAATTCGATCAAAATGTTTACGATATTTTATTCCAACAAATTCAGCGTGGCAAATATCGTATAATTATTCTTCAGTTAACTTGAAACAATTTACAACCACGTTTATGTGTAACGATATTTATTGGAATATATATCTTTTTAATAACAAGTCTGATGTTTATACATTTTTTTAAATTTGCATTAATGAGAATGCTTGTGGTCGTAAATGTGGGAAGAAAACAAAACGACGTAGAATCATTTTGATGATACTCGATGATGTCCCGCAACCTTGGCTGTAACTTCCGCATCGCGCCGATTGCAAAGCAAACCGCGCTCATTTACTATTAATGCGCACTTACGCACCTAATTTACTGCAATTTTGCAGGCGGGAGACACTCGCACATCCTGCGACGAGGACACGAGCGTGCGCAAACACGTCGTTAAACGTGTGTCGCAATTACGTCACCGGGTATATCGAGTAAGGCGTGCATTGTGCCTGCGAGCACAATTTTGCGCATCCGCAGGACACGGTGTCCTGGGACATACAGAATAATTATCCGTAATCGCGTAATTATCAGGAGTTCTTCTTTATGCCCTGCGTCTCCGTTTTCGCTTTGCGCAATTAGGTACTCGGAACTGAAACGCATGCGGCCATCATTGCATGCGGTTCTTCTTAATTCTGCCGTGAAACAAGAAACACAGTTAAAGGAAGAAGAAAAGAAACATCATTTATTAGGTACTCTCTGGTTTTCTAACATAATTTCATATGATTATGTTAATTAGTTTCATATTAAGTACAGGGTGATCGACCTAGTACTGTATTACCCGCTTTCGTTTGCTTTAGCACAACTTTAGACATGAGCTTCACATAGACACTTCTCCCCGTCAAAGAAATACAATATGTGACTTGCGAACAGTCGGAGAAATTTAAGTTTAATAAAGATAACAATAAAAAAACAAAATAGATGAAAGTAAATCGTCATATCGCATGTAGTCGAGAAATGTCGAGCTCGCTGTGCGACGAGTTGGACTTCCAACACGACGACCAGAAATACTACAAAGCGGAGTGCCACTTTGTTGACAAATAAATTTCTAAAAGTGAGAAGCTAGGCACTTCCTCAGGGCGGCAAGAGTAACGCAAGCAAGTACAAAGTGCGCGGACCGCGAATAATAGACGACCACGAAAACGTTGACTATGCCGTCGATAAATAAATATAAAGCAACAAAAAGCATTGAAATTCGTACTGTAAAGTTAGCATTGTTGTAAATAATAAATGGCAAACAGAAAAATGACTACGATTCATATTGAAAAATTAGTACGAAAAGTCGAAAATTCTCAATGAGATTCACGATGAGCACATAATTCTAATCAATATATTTTAACAATGGATAACTCTTTTCGAGAATGGTAATATGAATAAGAAAATATAAATGCAATTATAAATATTTCTACATCGAGAGAAAAGTATTTGGTATTGACTATAATTACATGATAAGATAATAATGACTACACTATTAGATATTAAAAAAGCATTAATCTTAATCCTTTAAGTTAAAAGAAATAACATTTTGTCATTTTTAACTTCCATATGAATCAAAATATAAATTAATTCATTTTTGTAGTTAATTTCAAAGTAAACAACGTCCATATTGACGTATGTACTTGGTAAATAATAAATTTAATTTGAGTCAAATTTAATACATCTATTAAACTGTTTTACTCCATATTGAATTATGGGAGTAATGCAGAAATGATTAAAAATAACTTAAATCAAATTTAATTTGACATTATAAATTCAACAGTGTAAAAACTATTTTTATAGTTATTATCACTACATAGTTATATAGTATAATAATTATACAATAATTATATTTATAATTCTACCAAAAAATATTGATACCAAAAATGTCTGTAAATTATATAATAGTTAAATTATAATAATAGCAGTCACTTTTTCTCTAAATGTAAGCAAACTAAATTGGAAAATTTAAACTTAGTAATATTCTTCTTTACAAGATTCAATTTTTAATTAACTTAGCGTATAATATAGCATTTGCAATTAAAGATACATTAAAATTAAATTTATTTAAAAAATTATCATCAGCGAGATTTCATAACTCATTTGTGTTTCAGAAAAATCGTAGAAGAAGGAGTGACAAAGTCTTCGACGGAGTCCGACCATGGAAGCGTTAGCTCGCATAATGGATGTCCACAACGACGGGAAGGAGAATGAAGAGAGGAGAGAGAGGGCAAACGACGAAGAGCACGACTACTATGAGAGAGGAGGCGACATCAGGGGGCGATAAGGAGCCGGCAGAACGGATGGAGGAACTCCCCGGCGAGCGGGTGGCCGGAGGGAAGGAAGAGAGGTGGCAGTTAGGATATGAATTATGACGTGGTGCGAGCGAGAAAGACGAATCGAGTCGGTCGCGTAGGTCGTTACGAGGCTCGAGAAGGGAAGCGCGAAGGCCTGCCGGGGAAGTAAAAGGCAAAAAAAAGTGCCGTCCGCAACGATACACGGTATTGCGGGGAGAAAAAAAGGCAGTCCCCGCTAAACGAGCGCACCCCCAACGATGACTGTGACGATGACGACGACGAGTGACGAGGAACGTGCTAACCGCGACGAATGGCTTTCGAGCCGGTATATACTGAACGGGGGGAATTCAGTACCAAAAATCAGTAGGTTGTACATATGGATGTGTACCAGCGCTGATGGGGAGTCCGTATCAAAGTGCTGAGGTCGTTTGCCATCGGCAACCAACCGCGACTTGTCGGTGTTGAGCATGGCAACTTGAGTTTTGCATGAGAACCCCTCAACCTTTTTGTACACTGAGAAAAATGTTCTGGTTAAATCAACAAAAAGACCCAACCAGAATGGTATTGTGAGGCCAAACAGAATTTCTGGTTATGGTAACCAAAATTAATTGTGCCTTTCAATCAATATATATATTAAGTAGGTTTTACAGATGCAGTGTCAGAATCTGTGTTATAGATTTTGACGTCAACCGCAGAGAGTTAATCAAATGTAAATGAAATGGGGAAAAAAAAATTGGCCATTTTGTTGGCGTTGGAATTGCTGGCACCATTCATTCTTTCCACTTGCATACCATTAATGTTATTAATATTCTTGCCTTATCTTATTGCCCACAACTATTTCAGTATATCCCTGCTCGTATATTCCTGCAAGCTCATCAACTATCTCTCCGGTGCGGTCTTTTTAATATATCGCCGATTCCGATCTTGTCAACAACTGTAGCCTCCTTTTTCACCGAATCTCGGGGGGCTTGTCTCACATTCTAAACAAGTCGTATCTACCTATCCATCTACCATGCAACATCCGCCGTCGCGCGCTCGACTGCATTTCTACGTCACTAACGCGCATTCCATGATGCACCTCTGTCCTTCTTCATCTCCTTGCTCTTGTTTGACCGCGGCGCCCACCGTCGACGTTCGCGATGATCGCCCGCTGCTTCCTTTGCTCTCCCTCTACCCCGCTTTGACATTCTACCCCGTCTATTTTCGAACTCGTTGAAAAGCCATGGCGACAGCACTTTCGCACGCGCCGCCATCGCGAACGCTCATCCTGAAAGGATGTCAGGAAAATTCAAGGACTTCTCGCTAATTTGTCCGTATTCTCCTATCTTTTCTCTACAATTTTTTTCTAATACAGATTACTAACCCTAATTGGTATTTGTGGGCCCAGTAGACCCAGAAATCTTCTTCATTACATGTTGAGAAATATTGTTTATAACAAATGTTTTTCACAAGTTTACTTAATTTTAAGTTACATAATTTTATTCTATAAAAATCATTCAATTATATTAATATTTTAAGTAAAAATATTTTAATTTAAAGTCCACATTAAAATGGACTGCGAATATGATCAGTTAAAGAAATTTCGAAGCAAATATCAATTAGTGTTAATTAGTAATCAGTGAAGAATCGAAGAGAACACCAATTGAAGTATAAGGAATTAGAGAAAGCTAACACGAAAGAAAAATTTTATATGAATGTGAAATCCTCCGGCAAATCTGCCAACAGTTATAACAAGTTGCATGAAACTTCTCTCTACAGACCGCTTAGCACGAATTGGCATGAAAGAACGTGCTGGCTATCATCTTGAAGAAACCTCGATGATCGAGATGACGATTGGTCGACGATATTCGACTCTTCAGGAAGAGTCGAAGTAAAGAGAGAAAAGAAACAGCGACACACGGACGGACGGAAGAAGTTCGGAGGCGATGAGGAAACCGTAAAGAACGATAATGACGAGACGAGAGGACACAGAAAGCGAGAGGCACAAAAGAGAGGACGTCATGGAAGAGAAACTGGCCCGAGGTAATTGCCGGGGCGTCTCTTCGCACCTCATCATCATCATCAACAGCCGCGTTGCTCTCGTCGTCGTCGTCGTCGTCGTCGTCGTGGTCGTCGTCGTCGTCGTGGTCGTCATCGTCGTCGTCGTCGTCGTCGTCGTTGTCGTCGTCGTCGTCGTCGTCGTCGTAGCCATCGAGGGTTCCTGGGACCACCCGTTAGAGTCACCGACACCGTCGGTTTTCGTCTGCATCGGCAGACGAAGCGTGCTGTCTTCGTCAAAAACTTCATCAAAAACGACAATCTAGGCGAAGCGTTTCGCAATGGTCGAACAACACGGATAATGATCGAAGGACACCCGATACTTGCACGAAACACTTAATTATATCAAGTCGCGCTAGATTTGGCGGATCGTTGCGCTGTCTCCTATAATTCTAATTAAAGATTGCCGTCATATACATTTTGTGTATGTTAAAATTATCTATCCGAAAAGCATCCAAGGTATTTTTCCTTAATAGGAAATATTTCCTTAATAGGAAAATATAATAAAAAGTATATAATATTTGAAATTCCAAATAAATGTTACACGCATGAAATAATTAATTTAAATAAAAAAACACAAAAGAAATTATTTACGTAAAATAGAAAGGCAATCTTTTTACAGCATATTTTTTTAACATTTTTGTTCTTGAAACAGAAATAAGTATCAGATCGCACCATAAGATTATTCTTCGCAATTATTTGTCACAAATTGTTCTTCAAGAATTAAAGCGAAGAATTTCGCCCGAATCGAACTCAAACTGTGCGTTCTCCCTCTGAAAAAAAGCATGTCATCCCTCAAGAGGATCCATGGACATCGTGTTGCTTCTCGCGGCAAGAAGAAGAGAGATCGATTAAACGGGACTGGGATAAGCATCGGAAACGATGCCAGATAGTTGTCCGTTGTCGCCTCTGAGGATCATAGATCTTACCTACGTCGAGGTCCGAAATTCCAGCCGCCGTTACGGCACGGAGGGGACGACGAAACTGAGCCTGCTCGACGATGCGGCGGCGATGGCGGCAGCGACGGCGGTGGAACGAGACGCGCCGCGACGCTCATGGAATGCGAACGACGCTGACCTGGACCACACATGACGCCGCGGTCGGCTTTAAACGACTATCGTGAAATACGATAATGCCCCGTCGTTCTCGTGCTGAACACGGAATCTGAACTTGGACACGGAAGACGGCTCGCCGAGAGATCGAGACTACCACTGGCGGCGTTTTCCTTACGATCGTTTCGACTGTTGCAAGTGTACTTTTTGGTAGTTGCATGCGCTCTAACAATGACGAGCCTATTTGAGGAGTATCGCGTATATTCCTAGTATACATCTGCTAACTTGTTCTGTGTTCACCTACTACTTAATAAATCTCAAAAAATATCGCTCTCTTACTTTAAAACTGATGTGATGTGTAAAAAAATTGTAAAATTCTTATAAAATTAGAAATACTGTTTTTTAATTTGATAAAAAGTTATTGATTAATCAAATATTATCATCAAAAAGAATATATTCTTAACATAATTAAATATTATTTTTGTTACTTTTTCGTATTCATAACTTTTGAAAAATCATCCTTTTTGAGTTGGAAAATACATTTTCATATAAGTTTTAAAATAGAAAATCATTATCAAAGAGTTAAATCACAACGGAAAAACATTAAATAATATACGCACAGAAAAAAATGATGTTGTATCAACAGTATTATTTTAATTGAAAATAATCTTATTTACAACAGTATTAATAAGACAAATAAAATCGTATTAAAACAAGAGCATGATGTATTTGTATCATTAATAGTGCTATTGAATTAATAAAATTTTTAATTAAAATAATGCTATTGATACAATATTATTTTTTGTTCAGAGCACAGATTATAAAAAAAAGATAACATAAAAACTACAAAATATTTCGTGTAATACTTTCAATACACAAAATAAAAAAGAGACGAATGATTCTCTCAATAAGTAAGTAGCGTATTCACGGCATTCTCGATACGCTAGAGTAGCATATCTACGGCATTCGTTAACGTTGACATATCCGCGAGGTGTTACGCCAGTGTCTTCACACGGTCGCTCGTTCTCGACAGAAACGATTATCGAGGATGAAAGAGAGCCGCGGCAGGCGAAATGGAGGAACCAGTCCCGTGCGGCCGAGACGTGGTGAGACGCGGAGGACCGGAGGCGACCGGACGATCGGACAGACGTTACGGGCCGTGCTAAGGAAAGACGAAGCGTGCAGGGCGCGAGAAAGAAAACAAACGGGCAAAAAGAAAGGCAGGAATGCACAACGGTAGCGAGAAACAAAGTGAAACTTACGAGCTGATTCTGATAGGCGGTGACAGCGGTGAATATGGCCTCCGGGAATATGAAGGTCTTGTGCGGCTCCTTCTCGAGGTCCACGATCGGTTTCGTCGTGCCCGAGTCTGGTCGCTTCACCAGGTGGATCCTCGGTTGATACTTGTGCATGGAGTTCAGCACCAGCTGCAAATTAATCCAAACTGACTGTAGACTCGACGTACAATAAATAGTGTAAAGTCACTCAAGAAAATAAAATGTTGATGTATGAATGATTTTACAATGGAGATTACATTTGCATTTAAAAAGAATATCATTATGTCTAGAGAGAGATACACTGTTAAAGTCACATTGTCAAATTATATCCAATTTAAGTTATTTTTAATCATTTCTACACTGAAAAAAAAGATTGGTTGCTGCAACAATTTAGATAGTAAAATATAGCATAGCATTTTTATATGGCTGCAGCAATCAGATTTTGGTTGTAGCAAGAAATTTTTAGTTGTGTTAGCAATGTCAGTATATGATTTCGATAGGCTAAAAAAATGCTAACTAAAAATTTGTTGCTACAACCAAAATCTGGTTGCTGCAGCCATATAAAAATGCTATGTCATATTTTACTATCTAAATCATTACAGCAACCAATCTTTTCTTTCAGTTGCAACTGCTCAATATATTGTTAATTTAACTAAAACAAAGGAGTTAAATAATTTAACTTTAAAAGGTATTAAATTTATCTCAAATTTATTATATGCATACGTTAATATGATATTATTTACTTTGGAGCAATTTTACCACGGAAATGAATTGATTTACATTTTGACACATAACGGAAATTAAAAATAACAAAATATTATTTAAATAAAGTGATTGGATTACCATATTACTCTTTTGATATCTAACAATGCAGAAAGAATTAACTGAGTCAATTCCTTACATCACTTTAAAATCAACCAAACAAAATGTTTGTAAATAAATGCTTGATTTTCCAAATAAATATTTCCTTGGATAGAACTTTAATAATAGTTACTTGTATAATTTAAAACACTCTTGCATTGTTAAATATTAAAAAATCAAATTCTTTAAGTTAAATAATAAAATTTTGTTTAACTTTCAAGTACATCAAAGTGCATTATTTTAATACGAACGTGTAATTACAAAAACAACTATATCTAATCAACTCATTTCTGTGGTTGTTTAATTTATTTTAGTTGAACTACATATTTTAGTTAAATTAACAACATTCAATAGAAGTAGTGGCGCCTACAGAAATGATTAAAAATAATTCAAATTGGATATAAATTAACATTATAAATTTAACATTGTATATCTAATCTCGTATGTTAAATTCATAATGCCATAAATAAGTCAGCCATTTATGATGTTCTTCAATTTTTGACACGCTACATTTTTTACTATTACTTATAAATTATTGTTTTTGCAACGCAAAATTTAGACGACTATTCCTTCTCGGGTTATAATTCAAAGAGACGAATGAAAATAACATTGTGTAATCGGAAGATCTCTCGACACAAAAATCGCAGGTGTCCGATTTCGTCCAATTAAAGCCGTAACGAACTAACCGAACGATTCGACTCGGACGATGTGAATATCCTCGAACAGTTTCACGCGTTTCTTTATGCTTCGCATTTTCATCCAGCCCTTATTTCGAAGGGTACCATTAGATATTCTCAAATCGCTGACGGCTCATCTTTTCCCGATGACGAAGACGACGAGATTACATCGAGTTTCACGTTGCGTTGACTTTGGTCGTTCCGGGATTTGAATCAGCGACGAAGCCGAGGGTATGCGATAGCATTAACAACAACAGCGAGGATCGGCCGTGCGGGAAGAAAAAGCGTATGAATTAGGAGCATCTCGAGCCGGGCGCGCTCCCCGTTACCGTTCAAAAGAATCACTTTGCTCGCGTCTGGCAGCGTGTAATACTCTGAATACAAAATGAGTACCGTGAAGAAGCGCTGCCCCGATCGGAGTTCCTATTTACGTCAGTCATCCGATGAATTAAGGGCCCCGATGCGCCGGCGAGAAAGAGGAGCTCGGGCTGACAATGAAACGGAGGAAAAGAGTGGGGGTCGGGGGGAACTGAAAGAAGAGCGAGGTGGGCGAAGACGCGGCTGAGATTCTCCGTGTCTTATGACAAACGAGACAACGGACTGTCAAATTATCCCGTGGAGCGACTAAATCGCGCTATGATGAAATTCGTTTTATCAGCGTCATTTTTATTTTTTTTTGTAAACGAGACGTGCGGTGGGTCACGAGGTTGCTTGAATTTGCGGTGATGACATCCTTGATGACTTTTTGATTTTAAAGCAACGTGAGGAATTGACTCAATTAATTCTCTTCCACTCTCTCTTTCTCTCTTTATATAGACACAATAATATTCCTTCTAATTCCCTCTGCGAATGTAATCTTCATATATAACGTTGAAAAATCACCCGTATGTCATCACTTCATTTTCGTATAACTTCACGCCTTTCAAAATTCTCATAAACGCTTGGCAATGTCATCACTGTTGAACTTTACCAGTTGCAAACGCCTTTATGTAAAACCAGTCGTGTCACACTGTATGTAGTTATAGAAAAAGAAAATTATCCGGGGAGAAAAATGTATTTCGAAACGGTGTAAAACGTGAAAGGTAAGATAAACGTGGTGTAAAAGCTTTAAGCGACGAGGCGAAATGCCGCCGTGTTGCGTTCCACTTTGCTGAACTTTGTTGAACCTAACAATCGATGCCGGTCGACTTATTAATGCAACAACCGGAGGACGCGGTAGGCGTGCACTCGCTGTCTTCGACGCCGACAATGTCGTACTTTTAGCCACAGCTGCGCCGAGTAACGTGTAAAAGTTTAATGCGCGAGTTGTCTCGAGACAGCTACGTCTGCCCGTCCCCATCGCGAGAAAAAAATGTGGAAAATTTCTTGTCCGTCAGAAAACGTCGACAGTTCAATAGAGTTCTCACATTATACGACAATTAAAATTAGCTAAACGAGGCAAAAGGTACTATTTTTTAAAATTAAGTTCTTTTTTGTAGAATCTTGTTCCTTGAGCTACAGAGATTTAGAGAATTTTTTAATTACATAGAAGTTGAGCTTAAAAGAAAATTTTTTTTACAACAATTATAAGTTTTAATTATAATCATAATAATTTATCACAACACTTTCATAATTACAAATATTTATATATCAAATATCGTTTCTCACAAATTGAATATAGATAGATATTTACATCGACACTATTTTAAATTTAGAAAAAATATTATAGGAAGATTATAAAAATTATTAAATAAAATATTATAAAATAATTATAATCGCCTTTCTTTTTTCATATAAAAATATAATCAAACTGTTTCTGTCATTTCAATAATAAATTTAACTTTTTAACATTTAAACTTGGAAGTAAGAAAGGAACAAGGTTTTATTTCATTTTACTTGTCACCGGTTCGCAGATCATTCAGAACGGTAATACGGCACTTTACATTCGAGAGATCAATGCACGTTACTACGTAAACGCACAATCAAGTTATTCATCTTGCAGTTGTGAGAACTTAATAATAAAGGTCGATTTTCGCGGTGGTCTGACAAGTGTCACGAGGAATTAACCGGATGCCTCTGTGCGAGAAATAGACGGTTGAACAAGGCTTATTAATTAATTAATCCAATAAGAAACTTAACACATCCGTCGCAACGCGAATTGGAATCTGCACCTCATCTTGCTTTTTATAGCGAGCTGATATAGAAACGCCGGAAGTACAAAGATAATTCATACGAAATGATCAGCGCTGAACTGCTAAGTTTTTATTCACAGCTTCATTGAGTTTGAAAATCTAATTTAATTAGCGACACGAAACTAATACGTTTTCCGTCGTTCTTCCTCTGGTCTTTACTTATTCAACATCTTTCGAAAATTGACAGAAATTATCATAGCAATTCAATTATTGTGCCAATCTGCGCAAACTCGCAGTTCAGCGATTGAGCTTAATGAGACAGGACGGGGGATGGTAAAGTTTTTCTAAAGATACTCACGTGCCCATGCCTGTCCATGTCGTTGTTAGTGAGCTTGACTTTCTCGAAGGAGACGACCTGCTTTCGGAGCTGCTCGCCCGTGAAAGGTGAATCCGGATGGACGTAAAGTCGGGCTGGCGCCGGCGGATCCGCCTTTCCGGCCACCAACCAGCAGCTCCTGTGATATGCGTACCGATACCTTTTATTGTCGACCGGTACAATATCCATCAGGACCGCGTATCGACTGTCCGCCTTCAACCCGTTGAATGAGACACGACACGTCGGAAACATCCGCCTGCGCAAACACAAACGTATATCCTCGGTTAAAGAAGAGGTCTGTAGAATTCGAATTAAATTTAAAACATTCTATTTTTAAACAATTTCCAACTACTAGCGATTGTCATTTAAATTTGATTTCCGCAGTTATAGAAATCGAAGCGATACAGTAAAAAACACATTTTTTAATTGTGTTAAAATCAGTCCTTGTTTAAATTTTTATTTGGGTGTCAATTTAACATAATATGATGGTGTTTTTGAATATTTTGTGTTAAATTGATATTCAACTTTTTAGTGTTAAAATGGCACAATTTATAAATAATTAAACAAATAACATAAAAATAATGTATTTTCAAACATAATATAATTTAAGACATATGAATAAAATATGTTAATTTTTAACATATCATAAATGTTGTAACTTAAAAATATTACAAATATTTGATATATTATAAATGTTAATTTTACTGAAGAAATACACTTCTGCAATTTGCATAGAAATTGTCAACGTTATATCGTTTATATTTTTTACATAATATTGTATTACTTCCTAACATATTCATCTTGTTAAGTTAACATAAAAATTTAGATAGACTATGAAATGTATTAAACTTAACACAAATTTTCCAATTGTGCACAAATCTTTAAATTCTTAATAATTAATTCCTCGATACAGAATCTATAAATTGTTATCCATAACTCTTCTGACAATTCCGTTATAAAGCTGCAGTTCCTAGAATAACTTTTATGACTGTTAGGTAAAATTAACTGAGATTGATTAATTAATTCTTCGTCTTCTGCCAATGACGGAACTAGAAATCTCTTTAGATATTTTTGATAAAAGAGAAGTATCGCGTTTTATCAATCAATGATCCAGGATGATTCGTGATATAATTTTAGGGTTGACCCGTTCATGATCGTCGAAGGGGCAAGAAGAGAATAAGCGAAGAAAGAGGGCCGACAGGGGCGAGAGGGAGGGATGGGCCCGGACTGGGGATTAGTGGTAAGGGGATCGTGGGGGCAGGGAACCTGGCGTGAATGTTTTGCCTCGGAGGCCAAACATTAATACCGTGTCGGGCCCCCCGCTGCTCGACCACTAAAACGCGGGGACACCCGCCGATCTTATCTACGTCTTCTCCTCGGTCCTTGTCGACTCGGTATGCATTCATCCCGCCAGCGCCACGAGTGTGAGTAATGCTTTTATTTATCAAGCCGTCTTTTGTTAATGAATTGAACGAGGGAGAAGGTGGGTCCTTACCCTCGCGCCATATCACCCTCCTGCCCCTTCTTCCTCATTTGTACCTGATTTTCAATCCTCCCCTCTCCCCCTTTCGCGCGACCATTTTTCTGCGACCGCGTGCACTAACTCTGAGGATGCCTGCGACTTTTTTTCCGTCGGATTAGCCACCAAATTCCCGTCCCGCCGCGAAGATTATGGCTTTAAGGATGTGTCTGAAAACTCAGTCTGAATACCAGGTACGCAGAAATTAGTAAAAATAAGGGATACAGACAATCCTATTAATACAGATGTCCTATTAATACATCTACATTTTTTACATTTTCGATATTTTATAGTTTCGCATTTTTGCAACAGAAATTGCATAAAGTTGCCAAGTTAAAAAATTCATGCGTGGAGCGTAAGTAAGAAAATTGAACTCTGCCCTGAAAATCTCTAAAGACAGCGAGAAGCGTAATTTATGGAAGAAAGAGAAGAGATCGCCGGGGGTAGTTCCAGGACTGCCTAGCGGAAAGTCTAAGGGGCGATAAAGGGGCGGTAAGTTGACGGCTGAAGGGAGCGTCGACCAATGTCGCTAAGACGCAGATCTAATTACCGATGCACGAGTAGGCGCGCACCCGGCTGGAGGAACAAATCCCCCGCAGAAGGGAATCTACGACGAATAAAGAGGCAGGGATGTTGCCAGTCGTGGCGGGCAATTAGGCGCGCATCGGCCGCGTCGTCCCTCCCATCTTTTCCGCCTCCTTTCTCTTCCGGAAAGTTCCCCAGTTCCTTGAGAATCTCGTCAGTGTTTTTCTGTGCGACTATCCCTCGCACCCCATCTTGTTAGATCATAGTCCAGGGCTGGCGATCTTAACCCTACTTACGAAGACCCAACATTTTGTTCTATCCACAAAAAAAATATTTGACAAAGGCACAAAAAAGAATTTTGATGATAAACTACACAGTTGGAAAATTTGTATTAAATTTAACACATGTTACGTTTTCAAACTAAATCTAGTCCATTTAAATTTTTATGTTAATTTAACACAAAATGATATAGAAAGAATTATTTAACACATATAATATTTTGACACAATTTGGAAGCATATTTTCTTAATGGAAAATTAACATTCATAATATATTAAATTCTTTTATTAATTTATTTTAAAATTTACGTTTTAAAACTACATTACGTTATTTGTTTACACACTTATAAATTGTCATTGTGTCATTTAACACTAAGGAATGTTGTATCAAATTAACAACCATCAGAGATATGTTAAAAATTAAATACAAAAATTTTATCAAAAACTTTTAATAAGTTTATATTTGTAAAAAAAATATAAATTGTCTATGATGGCATAGAAATAGATTTTAACTTGTAACACAATTTAATAATCAATTAATAAACAGGATTTTAAGTCATAATTCGCTCTACGTTATTTTTACCTTTCTCCTTAAATAATGCCTATCGTAATTATGTCAAAAATTTTCTTCATTTCTTATTCTACGATCAATTCGCCCCGTAGGACGTCACATCAGTACAAAGGACTATTCTACGTCGATAGTTAACTTCGTGTCCAATGTTAGTATTTCCGTCGTTAAGTCGAAGATATATGTTTGAGAAGGTGGTATATCGCGAAGCCTCGAGACAAACCGCGAACATAAAACTTCTCGACTGCCTTCCGCGAATAGGCAGCCCCTGAGAGATCCCTCCCTGGACTTCTCCCCTCACAGTGTGATCCCACTCGAATCCTCACGCCTCTGGTCACCACCGTTCGTCCCAAGGACCCTTATAAACTGGCATAAGCTCGCCCGGTTTCTACACCGGCCCGACTAATTGACTGACGGTCAATATAGCAATTTAACCGGCCAGCTTGCCACCAGCTCGTTCTCCGTTTTTTATTCTTCTACCTCCCCTCCTCTCGATCCCTTCCCCTTCCCGTCCATGGCCCCCTGCGTTCAGGTAGTCTTAACTCTTTCACAGTTTTATATTGCTAGAGTATATTTGTGTGCGACGTTCTTATCCTTTTATTTGTACGATGTGTTGCATTATGTTACTTTCTTGTTATTCGCAATTGAATTTGTTTACTCATAAAGAGGCGAGCAAGCGGAAATATTGCACGTGTACACGTATGTTAAGCTTACATTTCATCTAGCCGATCACTTGCTGCGTTTTTATATGACCGAACCAATTGAGAGTTTCATGTTTAAATTTTTATTATTTTCTTTCCTGCCGTTTCCGAGTTCGTGATCCATACCAGTCTATAGCTTTTTTTATATTCACGATCTCCAGCCACTTGTTAAATAACGTCGGCTTACCGCAAGATAGATAGTTGCATCGATCTCACTAATATTCTCACCAATTTTCTCTTTCTCTTACCTCTCTCTCTCAAACTAATTTTTTTTATAAATAAGAATCGATAAGATAATAGACTGCCGTGTGATAAAAAAAATTTACAATTTTAAAAATTTTATCTTTCGTAAAACAGCGATAAAATCTGTGAGTTCTTCACGTATTATTTATTTCATTTTTATTATTATACAGCAACATATTTTATATTTGTGGTAAAATAGAGATCCCTGTTAAATTTTTATGTTAAATTTTTAACATTTCTGAGTGTTAAGATAAAATAATTTACACAAATGAACAAATAAAAATAATGCATTTTAAAACGCAAATTCTATAATAAATGAATAAAATGTATATTAATTTAATATAAATTAATTTTACTGAAACTGTTAAGGTAATATATAAATTAATTGTGTGATTTATAATATCTATGTAAATTGTACTGAAAAAATATGTTTCCATAATTTGTTTACAAATTGTGTCAGCATTATATTCCTCGTGTTAACCTCGTGTTAATTTTTTACATAATGTTTGTTAATTAATTTCTAACATATTCATATTATGTTAAATTAAAATAAAAATTTAGGTAAATCATTTGGAACATGCAATATGTATTAGTACAAATTTTCCAACTCTGTACTCTTTACTCAGATTTGGGTTTCAAGACAGCATTTATTGCTGATTCGCCTATTATTAATTAATTTCTAATTTTTTTATATTTTTTGCGTCATTCTATAATTTAGAAATGCACATCAATAAAGTTGTTATTATTATTATTATTTACATTTCATTAAAAGTTATAAGTTATAATTTCTATATCACGCGTATTATTATATAAAGGATTAACAAATTTCTCAACAAATTTTTAGATTGCTGATTGTTCCAAGAATAATATCGTTCTTTCCTCCGTTTCTCCCACCTAATTTCCGTAATTAAAGGATCGCAATTTCAATGCGATTAGGACGTTTGCTTATGTTTCGATGTAACGTGTCAGGCGAGTGACAGCTTGCTCAGGGTAACGACACCTCTCGCCCTAACCCTAGTCTGTTTCTATCGCCGGGTTTCCCCTCGGGAATTTTCGTGGGTGTCGCGACGTGACCCGTGGCAGGACGTGATTGAGTTTGCAGCGACATCGCCCCGAGGGCAACGGCGGTTTCGGGACGAGGGCTGAAGGGGTGATCGGCCGCGAGTAATGAGAAAGAGTCAATCGCCTCGACGTTGTCCAGGAGAGAAATTCAGCCTGCGATGCATTAGCGGTACATCGTCCCGAGGGAATTCTTCCCTGGAGCATCTGGTTACCTCGGGAATCGCGTTTATCCCCTCTTCCTCTTGTTCCCCTCGAGAAACGAATCTAGAATTGTTTCTGACTGCGATCCATCGATTAATCGTTGCGAAATACGCACGATACTGGTCTTTTTATCTCAACATCAATGTACAATAAAATAATAATCATATTTCACTCTTTCCAAGTATTGTTATGCGCAATTTTAAATTTATCGTTTGTTATATCAATATGTTGACGCTGGCGAAGATAACTGCAGATTGCGATTTGTACGTATTACGGAATCATGTTACACAATAAAGAATTATGTAATATATACGAATGTTTATCAAACATTAAAAATGAAACAGACTTCAAAATTAAAATCACGATATAATAAAAAAAAATAAACGATTTAGTTATAACAGTTAATAATTGCGCGATGTCGTTGAACTTGATTATATCCGACACCCAGAGAAAAGGTTGCTTCGATTTAAAGAAATTTTTTTTGCTATACGGTTAAAGAAAAAATTTCATTGATTTAAATTATTTTTTAAAATCACATAAAATTTATTTGATTTAAAGAAATTACGTTTAAATCCAAGAAATGAGGTTCAAATAATGATTTCTTGAATTTAAACATAATTTTAAATCGAAGCAATCTTTTCTCTGGATGTGATAATCATCGATCGCGTGATTAAAACTTATCGATGTCCATCTGGAATGCCTGCGGCAGTTATCTTCGATACCGACAAATAAATCAGCGTTATAATCTAGATAGCGATCATCCTTTCAGGCAACGGAAATCGGACATCAATAATTTGAAGTACTTTGACCTTACCTGCCAGTCTTTGTGATGATCATCTCCGTGCCGAGCTCATTGAATTTATCCCAGAGATCCTTGGTTTCGAGGTGACACACCACGTGCCTGAGTTCCTCGCAATTCGAGCGTTCTTGAAGCAGAGGATTCGTCACCGGCGAAACGCCGTTTCCACTTGTGCTTCCGGTATCGTCCGTTTCCGGCTCGTCCTCCGGATTGATCGTCTCCAAGACTGGCGGGGCACCTCGAGCGACCCCAGAACCGCTGGCTTCTCTTTCTGTAAATCATGTTTTCACAATGTTCAGTATAAGTATTAATATCGTGCGCGACATAAAAAAAATTTAATGTATATCTATAAGCTCTGTAATGCTATATAATACCGAATTATCCTCTATAGAACATACTCGTCGCCGCGTCATTACTATGAATTATTATCCACCTCGTGCAGGTTTTTATTCGCCATCAGCACGCCGCTGTACACGGGTACACAACCGGAAACGACCGCGAGAGGGAAACCGCTTCCGGCACGATCCGATATAAAAATCGAGGATCGCTGAAGCGTAGTAAAACCTCATTGCAAGCGAAGGCAGTCGAGCTTAAGGACCGGCATTTATCACTGCCGTATCATTGACGCTCGTTTTTACCCGTTCAGAATTCACTAAAATAGCAAACGGCGAACGGGAGTTACCGTGAATGAACCGCGCTCGATGAATATTTTAAGAGCCGTTCAATTACAGTTATATTTCGCCGTTCATTCCCCGTTTCGCGACGATGTTTTTCTTGCGTACCGGCGATACTTTCGCCGCTTCGCGCGGCGAGCGAAATTAAAAACGAGACTCCATCGATTCGTAATTTACGAGAGGGCCGCCCATTACCGCAAATCGTTATTAATTTTGTCCGAAGGAGCCGACATATTGCGATAACTCGATTCTAAATTACGCATATACAAGCCTCGACACCGATTAATACCTATCTCTGTACGACGCTTTTATGCGGCTGCGCCGCATCCTACTTGCTACTCCGAACCTGCGAAGTTTTTTCGACCCTTCTCGCAAGAAAATTTCCGCATTTACATATATGTGTGGACGTTAATGAAAAATCGCTTTCGTGACACGCAATTATTTATCGTTTATTCGACAACTTTATTAACGGAATAATGAAGAAAGGGAGTGTCTTTGATTAAGATTTTAATCGAAAATTGAAGCTGAAAATGGTAAATCGAAACGAATTGAAACGATGTCCGTCCTGTTTGGATTTCGTATCGCAAGAATTGAATACATAATAACGTGAAGTTATAATATTAAAGAGTTTGAACAAAAACTGCAATAATGATGTGGTATACATAAACGTTTTATCTACTTTAATTAATCCAGTTTAAATTCTTGTTTTCACTATTAAATAAATCTCAAGATATCATCGGACAATTTTTATTGTGCAGCGCGGAAATAAGATCGTATCGCAGTTGTGTCAAAGCACTTGGAAGTATATGGCACGAGAGGCATAAAGTTCTGAGAAAATCACGTTGATTAAAACAGCTCACTTGATTAATACCGCAAATTAACTCGGAAACGCCGCGTCTCATTGAGGCGTTTTATTTCGCGTAGATCGTGCTAATCTCTCGCATTTATACGCATAAATGTTTACGTACACGCCGATTCAACGTAGCGTTGGGCACATATTATGGTTCCACGCCATTCAATCATATCGACGTAAATCTAAGCGTAATCCATTTGGCGGTGGTTATAGGTATCCAGCTATTGATGATAATATATCGTCGGTCTGGCGATAAGCAGATTCCTTCGACGGTTCGGCATTCGCGATCGATTATAAATAACGCTGCGAACGTTCCGCGCGAGAAAAGCCAGCTTTACAATTATATTACGCAGATTGTTTCCAGATTTTAATGACGCAAGGAAAAAGTAATCGGCTGATAAAGCGACGTATTGCCGTCGACGGTGATTAATCGTTGCGCCACGACGCACGAGCGACAGGAAGTCAAGCTCTCTTTTTCAAGATACTTACACGCGAATTTCTACAGGATGTGATTGTACGACGCGAAGATTGAATGCTCGACGCATGTGACTTGCCGACGCAAAGGGTTAATTTTCTTTTAACGATCTTCAACCATTGTTAAGATAAACATAATCGTTAAGGGATAAAACTTGAATTTTTTAAATTAAAATTATAATTGGCAAAATTAATTTCATTCGCACGACGAAACAGAATATAAATTTTCAACATCGTGATTCGTAGTTTACGCAACATAAATCACATCTATGCAAAAGTATGCTGAGACGATTCTTTAATAAATTCACTGGCAATTTTTTTTTTTTTTTCATAGCTTTCCGATAAGGGCCTTCTCTGCTCAAGCAGTTGAGATCAGAGTTATTTATATCTAACGGGAATGCGAGACCAGCATCTGCCATTTTAACAGGTCCCTTCTCCGCGTAATTCGCGGACACGTATTTACCACGTGCGCCTTCGCGTTTCCATGGTAAGAGCAGTCGTTGTACTCGGGGAAACTGTAATAAACTTCGTAATGGGCAGTTACGAAGTACCGACCTGGTTGGTATGTCAGGTGCCGGCTATCAATTTTGCACATTGATGCCGCGCGCGCGAGGAATTAATTGTCCATTCGGCATAAGGCGAAATCCGTCATCGGTATTATAGCCTCGCTTTTCCGGTTTTCTCTCTGCGAAAATCCGTAATTGATCGCCGTGTATAAGCCCGCAGTATATACACTGTGCACGTTTCTCTTTCTTTATCGGAAAATAAGCACGTAAAGAAAGAAGAAAATTTTAACGTCACTAAGATAATACGAATCGATTACAAGTCAAAAGCAGGATGGAGGCACCGCACGAAATAAAGATGTAAATTATTTTATTGGCTGCCAAATACAATTTTGTATTTTTTAAATATAGAAAGAACCGATTTTGCTTTGATCTGAAAGATTTAAATTTCGCAGATCTGAAAATAATTTTATTAAACTAAAATAATTATGTTAGAAACTGAAAAGTGACGAGCATGTTGCAAAAAATTTTGACATTCTAAACTTTAAACCTACAACAAAATTATTTTGATCGTCTAAATAAAATTAATTTCTAATCTATATCTAGCAAAATTTTAGATCTTTCAGTAAAATCATTTTTTCGATCATATATGATAAAAATACACGGAAAGGATGGTCTTATTAAAATATCTAAAAATTTAGCTAGATACAGATCTGAAAATAGTTTTGTTAGATCATCAAAATAATTATGTAGGATACTTATAATAATTATGTAGGACACTTAAATTTTTTTGTTACTAAAATGTCAAAACTTTTTACAGCATTGCTCATCATGTCTGAGATTCCCACATAATTATTTTGACAGTCTAATAAAGTTATTTTGAAATTCTGTATCTGGCTAAATTTTTAAATACTTCAGCAAAATCATTCTTTCGGTATATAATATAAAATATTATAGATATAAATATAATTAAATATAATATATAATAAATATATGACTGAACAAACATCTCAATATATATATATATCACAATTAATAATTAATAATTAATGTCACAACAAGTGTTCAATATTATTTCGATTTTATCAATGTGTATTATGCATGCGGTGAAGCTAAATGTAATCGAAATATTCACGTCACGACTTTTTTCACTTCAAGATAAAAGCTCATATAGAACAAAAACCACACAAATAAGGAAATAACGCGATGGCTAAATAAAATCTCTTGGTTTACCTTAAGTTACTACAGGTTATAATTTCACATACCGCCGCTCTTAGGCGGCATCACGCTAATAACGCTAAACTAAAGCAAGCTTCGTTGTAAGTGGATAATTATCCTTTTTCCAGGCGCTACCGCGCGCTCATTATATTGCTTACCTGCCGTGTATGACCGTCATGCCGTAATCGAGGACATTAGTCATATTACATTTAATAACGCCTAAACCGCGGCGAGACCAGAGGAATGATTCTCGAAAGTTCGGCGATATAATATTGATCGGCCGCAAAATTGATTGACGGTAATACGTGCCATGAATTATCCAGTTCGATATGTAAATTATCGTCACGTTCTCCGTTATTTCGTTCCGTATTTACATCACATGCATTTTGCGGTAAACGCCTTTCGATTTCTGGTTTATAATCACTTTATACATACAAGAGAGACAAAGAAACAAAATTTCGCTTCATAAAGATATAAACTCTGAAGTACTTGAATTAGTACATTTTACACTCTTGCATGCATGAAATATTCTTCTTAGTACAAATTAATATTATATAAATTACCATAGTACTTCTTGTATAAATTATAATGCATAATGATTGTAATTTCTCTATTTTATTTTACGTATTTCGATTCGCGTCGATCAACCTCCTTCTAAAATTTATTTTATATATTTTACATTTTATCAAAAGTTCGTAATTACATCAAATATCGCACACGATGCATAAATTATGTAAATTATCTTTCGATTACAACATCGCCAATTCGCTTCACGAGTGGTATCGTGCATTTATATTTCTTGCCTCTCTATGCGCATCTTTATAACACGTATGATAAATTATATAAAATACGTATACTGAACTTATATCTTCCCCAGCGTAGACATATTTACTAAACCATGCAATATGAAAAGTGTTTAGTATCCGATCCTTGGTTGTTAACCTGCTGATACGGGCATTAATTTGTAGATATGTAATTCCAAATTTTTAAGCACTATTCGCAAAAATCATTCGCGAACGATGAACTTTAATTCTTTTTAATGCATATACAGCGTATTTCAAAATATTTAATTTTTATATGTAGGTTTAGTAATCTTTAGTTTCTTTAAAAAAATTTGGAAAATTTTCAAAAAAATTATTTAGTTTATTAAGCAGTTCCGGAGTTTAATGTGCTTAAAATAATTCTATAAATAAATATTTCATTAACGAAAATAAAATTCCAAGAGCCAATAAAATCTTCTGTCATACATTAAAGGAAAAAATGATGTATTAACAGCATTATTTTAATTCAAAATCATTTTGTCAATTCCACACACTTTTTCTCTCTCTCTCCAATACACACAATATACACACACAATAACTCTATTAATGAAATACGTCAAACTCTTGTTTTAATAAAATTTTATTGCTTTCATTAATACTGTTATTGAATCAACAACATTATTTTTAATTAAGATAGTGCTGTTGATATATCATTTTTTTCAGTAGAAATTACTTGCATTTTTATTATAATTATGTATAATAAGTTATGATAAGTAACGTATGATAAAAAAAAGTTAGTTATTAATAAGTAATTTTAATTTGGCTAAAATGATAAAAGTGAAGGATATTTATTGACTCACCTACGTATATTATATCTTTATTTTACACAGTTATTACATCATCAACATATATTATTTTAATGATACGCGCTTTTTATGATATCTCATTCATTTTTATCATATTTCTCACTCATTTCCAAAGAGTGTTCGCTCATTTAGACAAATGGACCGCTTTAGAAAGGGTTAAAAGCAGTTTGATCCTCTAAACCGGACGACTTGTTTGCGCAATCGTAAACTCCTTGGCGGCCGCTACACATCGCGGAATATTAGGTACGAATTACCACTTGCAATAACAGTAATCTTCATTCGTCGGCCGGCTTTTAGCCGTAAAACGCCGCGGAGAGTCCCTTGCGGTCGCCGGACTCTGTATTTACGTTGTGCTCCAAGCTCTCGCGGCTGCGAACCTTTCAATATAGAAAGATCTTCGTCGGCGGGGATTATCCGCACGCAACTCGTTTCCACCGCAAGAGAGCCGATAACCACAAAGCAATAATTAATTACCGTCGGCACCGATACGCCGATTTATCGACGATTATTACCTTGCGAGAAGGAGCCCTGCATACACCTGCACGAGTCGAGCTACGCGCGCGTTTAACACTCCGCGAAGAAGTTATTTAACAACCGCGAGATCGAGTACATAAATTCTGAAACGACCGATCGATATCGCTTCATTAATACAACTCGATGGGCGTAGCCGGAATTATGGTTACACCTGTGGCGAAGAACGTGAAGATGTTCGCACGATTCTTCGTGCGTGCGCGCGCGCACGTTATAGGAATTGTTCTTCAAAGTTGCATAAAGCATATTGTTTAATCCTTTTTAGCATGTTAAATGTTGTGTAAGCCAACAGAATTTTTCTCTCTTTTTCCAATTTAATTCTCTACTCCTACTTCTATTATATATTTATACTCCTGTTCCTATCTTCTTTGCCAAATGTGTTCATTTACAATATTAACCCTAAAACACATCACTGGATAATTCATATAAATATAGATTTTTGTACAATTTTTAAATTTTTATTTAATGATTTCCCTTTAATAACTTCACAATAGATCATTTTTCAGCAATGATGTCTACTCAGATACATTGCTGAGACTTTGAATTTTCGTTGAAGAAAACTTGTAAAAAATATTGATTGGAACCAAAGTTATGACTTCTCAAAGTTGCATGGATCGCTCAGAATATTTTAGGCAAAGACATAAAGTACGAACTGTGCTATTCGTATATAAAATTGTTTGACAAACATGAGAAATAAGATGGTTTCGATCTCTTTCTATTTAATCAATCACAATATCTTAGAAAGAAAAATTTCTTTCGTCCTCGGGTTTCTCTCATTTTAATGACCACATTTGATACACTATTTAGATACGGATATACTGCAGTTTATACTCTATTGTCCATATTTGTGTCAGACCTTATACTTAAGGCTTCCTTAAATTTATCTTTTTAGGTGTTCAGTAGCCAATCGAATAATTCATAGAGCTTCTGAAGATAAATTTAAGGAAACCTTAAATATAAGACCTAACTATAAATATGGACATGTCTTTAATTTTAGGTTGACACCGGAAGTGATGTGTTTTAAGAATGTATAAGCGTTAATAAATTATTATTAATACCAATAAATTCTCTATTTCACTTCGTAATTCCAACGATTTTCATTTCTTTTCAACATCAACGCACTGAGATTGAAGAAGAACTTATTTGGAATATTGAGAATCGTGAGATTTTTTTCATTTTGTCGCATGCATGCGTGAACCCGACATTCGTCGATTAGAAACGATAATTATTAACGACGACGTGGCATCGCGAGACGCATTATTTCCCAGGAATATCGCGTGGCCTGAATCGAGCGTGTTTCCTCGCTTAATTGCGGAGAGGCAGACGAGAGCGACAAGGGAAAGAGAGAATCGGCGTCCTCGGATATCCGTGATTAAGTTGCCAGCGAGGGTCGCGCGTCTTGATGCGATAAGAGTCTGGCATCAGGCGATACCTGCTGCGTCACGTCGATCGCGGACGTACTGAAGGAAGAACCTGTCGGTTTTTCGAGACGTCACCAACACAAATAAGCAACCGGCAGAAACCAGTAATTTTCACCGGTCGCGCACTGACGTTACGTAAAGCGATGCAATTAGCGACACGGCGCGGCGGTTCGATAAGTCGCGTAAACATCCCCTTTACATCAAACTGGCAGCAGACATTTTAATTATAATTTCTGGCTTTGCATTAGTATGCAATAGCTGAAGGAAAATCCAAAATTATAGAGACTATCGTAAGCTTGGCTTGCAAGTGAGTGAGTAGACAATGAGCATTAAGTTGTGTCTTCAATGTATTGAATTTGATATTGTGCTTATTTTTTCGTTCTGAGTTATTAATTAGATTATTTGTGTTTATATAAAGGTCTAAGTAATAAATATTTTATTATTAAGAGTGTAAAATGTATAAAAATCTTATGCTACATAAATTAAGAATAGCCTACTTCCTTAGATGGAAAATTTACTTATCAGTAGCAATATTGTATTATTCAAACTATGTACAATTTTAACGTTGACGTGCTGTAATCTAGAGTTCTAGATAAACCAGAGTAGCGCAAAGGTCCATCATGTTTGATCCTTATGTTAAAGAATTACTAAGCACTTAATGAATGATATCTTATCAAGTCAAACATGACCAAAAATGGTCGAAATAGCCAAAAGAAAATTTGTCGGTATTCGGTTCAGAAAAAGTTCTGTTTCTAACCTTTATTCTATCTTCTCATTCATTACTTAGAAAAGGAAGCTAAAATAAGACTTATAGGCATACATAACGCCAAAACCAAACAATAGTCTCAATAGTGTCCTTAGATTAAAGAGAACAAAAAATTGCGATATTCAGTACTTTACAATCATTCGTTGCGCACAATTATTTTATCTTCTGGGTCCCTATTTTTGAAAAGAAACGTATACGAATAACTAGGGAAAAAATATTATAGTATACATACCTAACACGTATTGTAATGTTTACCAGGGCGGCGTTCATCACCCAAAGAAAGTTTTCTTCAATCAAAGAAATGTTTCTTTGTTATAAAAAAAATTTTTTGATTTGAATGTCATTTCTTTGATTTAAATTATTTTTTGAAATTAAATAAAAAAATTTATTTAAACATTTCTTTGAGTCGAAAAAACCTTTTTCTGGGTGTAATTGGGGGAAAGTAGGTACGAGCGACTCTTGCAGATCCTCGATGTGTGGTCCATCATCCGTATATTTTTATTCGACACGATCTACGGCCGTGTTAAACGACTGACGAAACGGATGACGAGCCGCCGTGGTGGCCGAGTATCTGCCTCCTGGTGGCCGTGCGTCTCGTTTCTTAGCATATCTCGCAGCTTTACGGCACGCCGAGTGAATTACGATTGCGAATGCGAGCGCGGACGAAGCGGATCAAAGCGCTCGTGGGACAGATTGAAACGGGTCGTGAGCACGAACGACGATCTACGAGTCTTGCACTACGACAACGAACAAACACCATCCTCATCCCGTTTGATCCGATTGCGCGCGAATGAACTCGTTAGAATCGCTAAACATTGCCAAATTGATTTTAAATCAACCGAATGTCTAAGAAATATCACGGAAGACACTAAGATTTAAATAGATATTTAAGTAAGTTAATTAATTAATTTTTGATAAAAAAACACCGAAAACAAACTGGACGCTTCTCAAACAATTTAATTTTTTCATATAAAAAGATAAAGAATAATACAAGTGGAAAATCTATCAATGTGTGAATAACATAAGTAGAAGAAGTGAAGACTTTATTTGACCCATCAATTGGTGCCTAATAATTCTTTCGTTTTTACAATTTCTAGTTTATGCACGTTGATTTATCAATCTTGAGAAACACAGTTCTAAACTGAAATTGTAATACATAATAATACAAATTAAATTGACAAGTAATTTAATAATACTGGTACTAATGAGTATCTTAAAAAAAAGAAAAATTTCTTAAGACAAAGTTTCTACTATTCGAGAAAATATTTATCACTCGGTGCTCTGAGAGTTAACAATGTAATTTAACAGCAGCAATGAGAGTGATATCATAAATATTTTCCAGCGGAAGTCTACGTCTGTTCGAGGAGACAAGTTTACGAGCGAGCATAGAGTGCGCGAATGAATTACGATCGTCACCGAAAATCGAAACATTCGCGACTGACGGGAATTACTTAGGTACACCAAAACAATTTTGTTGAAGTATCTAAAAATTTAGCTAGTTTATTTAAGTGAGCTAGATCTGAAAATAATTTTATTGGACCATCAAAATAATTACGTAGGAGTCTCAAACATGATGAGCGATACGGTAAGAAGTTTTAACATTAGTAAGCAGTTTAAATGTGCAAATAAAATTATTTTAAGATCTGTAGTTATTTAAAAAGGGAATAGATCAAAATTGATTCGAAATGATCCGAACTACATAAATTCACAGATTTTAAGATATTGATCAGATTACTAAGATGAGCGTCAATATTATTAAATTTTTTGTCAATTTAATTTATGATATTACTACCCTAGTCCTGTTAGAATTACGTTTTAAATTTGAAAATTAAATTCGGCGTGCAGTTTGCAGGAATGGATACGGTATATAAATTTACCGAATTATTTAAGCACTTAAAAAGTCAGCTTAATTGTTTAAGATCTTTGTTTCCAATATGTTGTGTGTATGTTATGTGTATCCACACTATGAAAGTATCTTAAAAGATATTTTGTTTAATATTTTAATGGATTTTCATGGGCTTTCATAAATAGCGTTTCATAAATATTTTCCAAATTTGTTCAAGTCAGAGAATTATATTGGTGAGGAAATTTGACCGCAAGAAAGCCAACTTGGATAAAGCTATGTCGCTCCTTTAAAAGTTTCTTTTCACTTTTCCTCGATTTCACTTTAATCTTGTTAACTTCACAGTGCGTTTCTCTCAGTCCTTCGAATGAACTCTGAATCTTTTTGAGTAGCTATATATTTTCTAAACTACTCGAAGGCTCTCATTTATGCTATTGTTCTGTAGCGGAATCTCTAAACGTTTTTTCAATGATTGTCGCTATCGTTAACTAGCGATAGTGGCAGAATTATCCTGGAAGAAAGTATCACTCATTGGCTGTCGCTAGTTAACGATTGCGACAATTGTCGATAAAATGTTTAGAGAATCCCGCAACTGGTCATCTCTACACGAAATCCTTTTACCAGTTCGTGTGATGAGTCCATCAGTAGACGGTTTTTGGTGAAAATTTCATGAAAATTTATTTAGGAAGTGTTACAAAATTTACTGTCAGTACTGAAAACCTACAATGCACGTAACGTAAACGTAAATTTTCAATACTGGCAGAAAATTTTGGAACACAGCTTTAGTTGACCAAGTTTTGGATCAACTTTGGCATACTTCAACAAAACCGTTCTTTTCATACATATTATAAGGTTGCATGATATCGCGACCATTCTTCGAATTGCATTTTAATTTAGCGCCAGCAATAACGGGTCCTTCGTGCTAATAACATGAACAGTGCCGCTCCTCCGCCCTTCTTCTTTCGAGGTCTAAATATCTAATTAAGATAGCGGAAAGCGTATTAAAAACGCTCTGTCAAGCGTCGCCAGAATTACGCCGACTCATCGATCCGTCATTAATGAAAAGTAAATTAGCGATATAAAATCGAGCGTGCGTGCGCGACCGTGTGAAGGAAAGGACTGTCGCGGAAGTCTATGTTTGCCGAGCAACGAGGTAAATTGAGTATTGACGCGCCGTATCTGATCGCGCGATAGGAGGAACATCTTCAGATCGATCAATCAATCTGTCGACAGGTAATTAAAACCGGCACCTTGTTTGTTCGCGAAACGTAAATTAATCTGAGCGTGACGCGGTGCGTTCCTTCCGTTTTCATCGAAGATGACGTACTTTCGCGGTAGCGTCCGACATGTACGCAAAAAATTGATTACGCCATTCGAGGCCATTCGACGTCTCACTTCGCGGCAATGTTCGCGAAACAATTTTTGCAAAAAGAGAACGGGGCCTCGATAAATAATTATGACAGAAGATAAAAAAATATACGAGTTTGGAATTACCGCAGTAACAATCGATATCTATCCGCTAAGAAGATATTAAGAAAAGTGCTCAATAGATAAATTTGTATATGAATAGCTACTAATTCGAAAAAAAAAAATTATACGAATATTTTGTATTGAATCAATTAATACGAGATATTATCTTTCATTTAATTTCTTTTTCTATCTTAAAAAACCTAATTTTCTTTTAATTGTAGAATCTATGTAAATAATTAATATATTGTGTACATTATTTTACATTTTCATAAATAAATTTTATAAATATATATAACGATAGAAATATAAAGCTCAGGTTTCTATGATAAATTAAATTGATTTTGATCGTTTAACTTTTAACTAAAATGATCGGCAAACTTGTAACTAAAATGTACTTGATTCATTACCAATAAAGAATAAAAAAAGTTTATATTTTATTGTGAATACAGCTTGACACGCAATGTGTTAAAAGAAACTGTGATTTAAAAAAAATACGAATATAATTGCATTTTAATATCACCTTATATACTATTGAGATCGAGGTCATTTCATTACATTAGCCGACACAGTCATTACATTAATCATCGAGAATTGTTCACGCCAACATTAATGCCATGTTAGAACTAATCTCTTTTTGCCATATACAAATCTCTGCAAATTATAAAACCAGAAAGGATTTAAAATAAATTTTTCAAAATAATTTGCTCTTTAAAAAAAAAAAAATTCGCCTTCTGAAAGATCACACTTCTGAAAATTTTTCCCGTTTTTTTTTTATCCATAATGCTTCTCGATTTAAAAATATTCGATTACAGTGATATTCCTTTGCATAAATATGAGACTTGACAATGGCTGAGAGATAACATTGTCGCCCAAGTCCGTACAAACCGCCAACACGCGAAAACGCAAAAGGAAACGCGATTGGCAAACTGAACGAGCTAGCCCACTGTGCCTCTCTCGTATTATATGCGTATCTCCTCGATATCACTGCGAAACGAGCGTCAGCGTGGCAGGAAGGCGCTAACAAATGTCGTTCGCGCCTCGTATTTCAAGCACTGTCATTTGTACGTTGCGCCGCGCTCTCGACAGAGGTAACGAAGTGACGATGACTTCGACGATTCCTTCGTTTTCTCTTCCCGCCTCTCGCTATTATGAAATTGAACCGGTCCTCTCCGCGGATTGTCCGTCGTAATCGCCGAGTCATTTAAACGAAATGCCTACGGTTTGCGCATGTCAAAATATATCATACGTCAAATACGAATAATTAAGTGGTTCTCGGTGGTTGCATTGTATGAACCGACACTTATAGTGAATTCGATCACATTACACTAGATTAGTGCATACTAAAAGTGTTATACATGAAATTAGGAAAATTAAACGTAAAAACATATAAATATTTTAAACGATTAAATAATTAGTATATTTTATAATGAAGCATTTATAATGAGTGTATATTTTAAATGATTAAAATAAATTACAATGATTAAATAAAGATATTGTCACGTTACTTATTCGAATATACATGTATTACTCATCCATTGTCAAAGTTAATTATATTATTTAAATATTTTATATAAAGCAGTTTTTAATATGTACTAATAATAATTGTAGTAGGAGTGATTGAATTCACCATTAGATCCATGAAGTCGTAGTCGGTTTAATTTCGTTGTCGGTTTGTAAATCACTCGTTATTACTATTATTGTGTTACAATCAATATTTCGAGAGTTTGCATTAAAATATAATGTATATTCACGTACAGAACATCAGGCCGCGATAATGTAGCGATGACGTTAAAGTAACTGATTGGAAAGTAACTTTCAATAATCATTTTGGAGTCATTTTAATGCCATAATGACTATTTGTTCTGCTTCGTTCAATCTCCGTTATTCTTTTCTAATTATCATCTGCATTTTACCGGCTAGGAACTGGTGATCGATAGTCTAATCGTCGGTAAGATTCCGTGGGCAGGCGGAGAGAGGCAGTCTATGATTTCAGAGCGCACAAACCAATCGGTTTTACCCGAGTAAGAACGCAGCGTGTAATCGCGGCTGAACGAAGCATATCGTCATCGTTCGATGCTCGCCATTGCTTTCCACGAACGGTTTCCATACCCTGGAAAATCGGCCGATCGCCTGTCATTACCGGCAATTTGCAAAACTATCGGAACGGAGGAATGCGAATGTAATCTCGAGCTCTATCCACGCCTCTCTAATAACCGCGCTGTTACGTTGCGTTTCGCCTTTCGAAAACAACGTCGTCGCTCGTCCATCTCCACGCGAACGTTGTTGTAATGAGTGTAATATCAGCCGCGAACTCTTATCTAACGAACTAAATAATATCTGTGTGTGTACCGATGCGAATGGGGTAATAACACGTAGCGTATATGCATTTATCACGTATTCCCAGAGTATGACGACTTGTTTCCGTAACGTAACATAACGCTATATTCCGTAAATTGAAATACAATGATAAAGCAATTGTCTGCAAAATCTTACAAAACGATTTGCAATTCTTAACAGTGATCACTGTGATCAGGTAAAATATCAGGTAATTTAGTGTCTCGCGTGGCTGTCGATAGATTATTTCACGATATTTCACCGCCATTTTCACCATTTCACATAAAAATTTAATTTCGACTATTTCGAGAGTGTTGTTCACATTTCAGGTGTAAGTGGGAAACAAAAATAAATAATCGATAATAATACCAAAATGTTAACTATGAAGTATTAATTAGAATTTCGCACTATCTAAGAATCTTTTGATCAATAGAATTTTCTCTGCTTTCTAAATTATTGGAATAAATTTCATTCCAAAAGAAATCTTACTCTCAAATGAGATTCACTCAAAACAATTTAGAGAGCAGCTTAATTTAAATAGGAAATAATATTTTAAAGGATTTGTTTTAAAATAACAAAAGGTTCTTCTGCAGAAAATGGCAGTGAAATAAAAGTCGATATTTTTAAAAGTAGTCAGTTTTGGACTATTGTAAAAGTAAAAGTTAAAATTCGCCACCGTCTTCATGAAGTCGAAAAACTTTGTTGTTCATTGTGTTCCTTTCATTTTAAAGACAAACGTGAAAAAATACTTTTACAAATTACATCAATAAACCACTTGAGTTCTGAATTCGTATTATTTCGAGTAACAAATCCAAATCCATTTAAACTCTATGGCTTCAAGAAACGGTAGATATGGTATAATATGGAGACAAATACAAATAGCTTAAATGTGGACCATATTGATGGAAAAGCAATTCTTTTTCTCATGTTTGTTTTTGAAATAAAAGAGGAACATAATTTTACATTCTGGCTTCATGGAAGCGGCAACAAACTGATGATTGACTTGAAATTGATGTCCTGAGTCCGGAAATTCCGGAAACCCTTTAAGATTAATGGCAGCTTGAAATTTGGTAGCCCTAATCTTCACGGACCGTCATGCATTTCTTTCATTCTGAGCACGTACAGCGAAATTGTTTAGAGTGATTTCCAATCGGAACTATTCAATTATCTCTTTGATTTCTATTGTATTTTTTATTGTATTTTCTAGGAAAAAAATGAAATTTGATTGAATCTATTCCGTAATACGTGCCTTCATCTTAAAAGATTTCCCGCTATGCTATCCATCCTTTTGACAATCTTACGCACTTTCAAATGGTAATTTGTGGTCCCTGACGATAGCTCGACTGGATCTGCAGTCTTTAAGACAGTCACAATGGCGATCCGAATGACTTCAAGAAATCGGTTTTTGACATTTCTTGATATAAATACTATATTAAATTAGAAATTACTAGCAATGATTAAATAAAACATATTTTTGAATATATACTTCATATTTTTACTTTATAGTCCAAATAAGAAAATAGAAGTGAAACAGTAATTCAGTACATTACTGTTTCACAATGACTATTTTTTATTGTACTATGTGATTTTCAAACAAAGATCGAACGCTGATTTACAACAAGAAGTGTCATGTTTTAGTAAAATATGTAAATTTAATTCTTGTATCATCATAGTTGGCGTTTATTAACGAAACGCGTTGATTCACGATAATGTATTTCGACAAAGAGAAGCGGGTCGTCGGGACCACCTCAGAGTGGAATCGTCGCACTGTGAACGAAAGAATCGTCTTCGAAACCATTGCATTCGAGATGCCCGCTCGTGTCAACGATCGTTTAAGTATCTGGTGTGAACGAAGTGGGTGAACCACGAAGTGGGACAACATGAATACGGGACACGGACTAGATAAATGTTGACTGCATTTTCCATTGCAGTCAACACTTCGTCTAGGTTCGTATCAATCAATTAATAAAGAGAATAAGAGATCATATATATTCGCTTAAGACTCAAATTCAGATTTTATTCCATTATATTATTTTAATTGTAAAATTATAATGTACAATAAAGTGTAAAATTAAAATCATTACAATATTTATATTTTTCTGCAGTTTTAAAAATAGAAAATTAGAAAATAATAAGATAAATCTCTCTAATTAAAACAATTGCTTATTAATAATTTTTTAAAATTATATTAAATAATATATTTTACAAAGAGTTACGCAATGTTCTTACTATTCTTAGATTTATAATTATTTATTAATATACTTATTATTAATACAACGAAATTTAAGTATCATTAATTAATGAATGATGTGTTAACTTTCGACTCAAAAGGCTGAGTTGTTTCTTTTCTTTTTTTTAGCAAACATTTCACTTCACAAAGACTCTTCACACGTCGCCCCACCACCACCTGTCTCCTACTCAAATCAACTGATCCGACCGGTCGGAATCAGCCGGTCATAACTTTGCGCTCTCAGTCGAATAGCTTCCCGCTTAACTAAGTCATTGGCTATTTATTATGGTTGACACTCCGACGAAACCTTATATGTCTTCGTGACACTCTTTTATTTCGCCAAGCTCCGCGACCGGCTCGTGAAAACGAGCTACCGTTTATTCCCGCGTATCCCAGGGATACCTGGGGACCGTTTGGGAATTAACGTGTTCCCCGGACCAGCTTTGTTCGCGTCGTCCGCGAACCCGCTGAGTTTCAATCGAGAATTCGCGAGGTCTCGCACCTGCACGTGCTTGAAGAAATAAAAGGACAGGAGCTTAAAGGCTTGCGATTACTCAAAATGCAGAGGCCTTCGAAGTCCTCGAAGTCCGTTCGAAATCGATTCGAAGAAACTCGTCGGCGAACTGCACGGTTTTAATTCTATTAAAATTCTTCACAACGTGCTCGCTAAATTTATGCCGGCCAAACAAAAAGTTTTATAACATATAATGGTTAACGCTCCAGATGAAATATAGCGTGTCACGTTGCGATTGACAATTCTACCACACAATAATGGTCCCTCGAAAAAGTCTCGTATTATTACCTTCTCACAATTCTAAGTATCACGCACACATTCAATGTAGAATATTTTTAATTCTTTGTTACAGCAGAAAGAGGTACAGAAGGAGAGAGATAAATTAGATTTATTACTAAATATATCAAAGAACTTGTTTTAATCAATTCTGTTTGTGATCGTGTGAGATAAAATCTTTCAAGAAATTTCCTGCTCTTCTGCTTCTTGAGAATTTTATGTATAATATAGATCCATTAATGCTTTGAATAAAAGGTAGAAATCACATTGTAAAAATGTATTATTATTATTATTATTAATACGAAATTTTTTTCGAGGAACCATTTTGTGACAGTATCGTCAATCATAATGTAACAAATGTAAAGATGATTCTACATTTCTAACATTACTCATTTAGTATAGAATATCTTCACTTCTTCGTTATATCAGGAAGAAGAGCAAAGTATAGAAAGAAAAAGATAAATTATATTCACAGCTAAACATACCAAAGTGGTTGTTCTAATCAATTCCGTTCGCGATCGCGCGAGATAAAATATTTGAAATAACTTCCTGCTTTTCTGCTTCTTACGACTTATCGGTTATCATGGCCACCGCATTGCGACTTCCCCAGGGGCGTGTACAACTATAAATTCACTTCTGGAGTATACCATACGGTTCTCTCAACAACGGGAAAAGTATGGCGACGGCCCAGGCCCGAATTCGACCGTGCATCTCTCGCTGTATCGTATTCATCGACCTCGGGCCAGTTCAGGCAAACTCAAACAAACTCTGGCGTTGAGATAACAATGTTAAGCGTTAAACACGGCGCCGATAGCGCGTCGAGCTTAATCCCGCAGTTATGCCCGGTGGATACCGGTTTCCCCGCGGTACGCAACACATCGGATTTAACGTAAATGTTCGACGGTCGATAGTAAAAATAAATCTCGCCTAACGGCCGTCGATTCCATCGGTCGACGACACATGGTACTTTCCTCGTTTTAACATCTCATTTAAATTTCTCGCCCGCGAGGAGAACGAGCGAGCGAGCGAAGGTGCAAGAAAACAAACGTCGGCAAACAACGGCATCAAGCAGCATGAGGACCATCGTGAACAGATTTACATAAGGACGTAGCTATGGCGCATAAGCGTCTCTGCCAAAGAAACGACCAATCTACAATAACTTGCTATATTGTTTTCCAGAACTGATATTGGAAATTTCGATTGTTAAGAATCGAGTCGTATTCTCAAGTGATTCAATAATTTATCGCAAGCGCGATCGTTTGTCCTTCCGATGTAACACAAAGATTTGAGCGTAGACCGTAATCTTAGATTTAGAATAGAAGAATAGAAAATTTATTTGAATCAGTTATAGACTACAAGCAAATTCAATAATCAATATCTCAAAGTGTTTTATTTATTAAAAAATATTCTGGTTGTACTAATAAGAAATATAAACAAAATGAATTTTGAGCGATAAGATAATCAGAATTATGTATCGTAATTGAATTATCTTAACTTAAATTTAAGTATAAATGTCCAATTTATACTTTTTTTACTGAATATACTAAAATTCTAATGCAACGAGACTTTTTTTCAGTATAGGTAAATTTTAATTTTTGCGTTAATTTTCATGATAAAAATCAATTTTAAATGTATATCCATATTGTGTCTTATTCTCTTAAAGAAAGAAAAGAATAAGCATAAAGTTCCTTTCTTTCTCTTGTTCGTTGAAAGGAAATTTTCCCTCTGATTTACACGATGAATATCGATCTCAATGGAAGAAGTTCACCGCGACCAAATTTTACGGCACGACTAAGTTCGCGGATTTACTTCGCACACCCTCTCGACGCGTCCGTACACACGCCCGTGTACGCATTTGCCTGTGTCCGCCGGAGGAGAGCCCGATTCATGCCGCCGTTTGCCGGAGTTTATTTGGGAATGGCGGCCCGTTTCCGTGGGTGAATTGCAGCGAGTCCGACCGTAAATTTCGCGCCGCGTAGGATCTTCGTGGGCGATTATTCGCCGCAGGCGTCCAAGATACGCGATGATGAAACCGAACACCATCGGGTCTCGTTCGGACGTCTGGCTGGGCCGGAGAGCGGCCACGGCCGTTTCCAGAATTCCGATGGGACACCTCACCTGGCCGAGCCAATACGTGGTGTACAACGGATTTTTCTTCGGACCTCACCTCAGTCGGGTCCCTACTCACCACTACGTGTTTCACTACGCACCATCGAAATGTCAATTACGCCCTTCCGGTAGCTGATACCGTAAAACGAGATAAGTATAAAATAATTTGTCAAATCTATCTAAAAAATTGACCACAATATTTATGGATCGATTAAATCCTGTAAAACGAATTGGTAGAAATACTTCTCTCAGAAATACTTCTGTAATGTCGATATGTAAATTTGACAGTGAGAGAAAAAAAAACAGTTGCAATTGGCATTTAAGTATAATTCATGGTCATTTAAATTTTCAGTGCCAACTATACATTTTTTTATATAATTATAAATATAATAATTATTATTAACATTATAGTAGTAGTAACTGTAAAAATAAAATTTCTACCCATAATTATTTTATCATATAATTATAATTACAAATATTAAATACTTTTTTCTTAATGCCTGTTCAAGAATAAAGTGTGACAAAATATTGCAATAAATGCAAGTGTAATTCTCAAATTTGCTGATATGATTTATAAATTGTTATAAATTATATACGAAAAAAAAACAATTATGAAATATTTAAAAATTTAGTTAAAGATTTGAAAATAATTTTGTTTGGGCCATCCAAATTATAAATTTACTAGAATTAAAACTTGTTAAAACTTGTTGCAACATTGTCATCAATGTTTAAACGTTTTTAATAATTATTTTAATGATACAATAAAATTTTACATCTGGTTCAATTTTTAAATACTTCAGCAAAATTCTTCCCGTGTGTGTATGTATAAATTTAGGGATGTCTACTCGAAGCTCAAATGTTGGTACATTCATAATAATCTTGCATTTAAGAACACGAAATATATTATCTCAATGTTTACTTTGAACAGTCACATATATAGATTTTACGGATATATTTATAAATGTGAAATATATATATATATATGTCTTCCCCTCTTCATAACCGCGGTACTTCTACTCGTCACGGAGAGTGAATAGAATCGATTTTCGAAGATCTAGTATCAATAAAGCTAAATTTGAGTATTACTAGTCACGACTCGGATTTCAATGACGTGTAACGAACGTTAAATAATTCATTAGCGCAGTAGCAACAATTTATGCGCGAGAATTGAGTAATTTCGGATCTTATTTCTCCTGCCGTTTCGCTTAATGGACCAGACAGCTCGAAGCTCGACGCCGATCGATTAATCGAAAATTTGTGATTCTAAATAAAATCCACGCTTGACATGAAAGCAACATTTTCAATTAGGCGTGACACATGTTTTTGAATAATGCAGTGTTTCTTATCTCACACGAAAGTAAATTCTGTCTAAGTTACCACAGTCAATACCCGATGAAGTCTATTTCAATAGTGAATCACGGCGGATTGGCGGAATTATCCTTCACCTATCACGATGTAAAACTAACAGACACGCGTGAATATAAATTGTTGAAATAGGAATGTATACCTCGCCCACATATCTGAATTGATTATTTCGACAAGATAACACTTGCTGAAAAGCAAATTTACAAAAAGAGAGAAATGCTTATTTGAAAAGATCTAAATATTTTTTCAAGCTTCTAGCGAAACAGATAGCGAGACAGATTTTAATGATATTTTTTTAATGCTGTATTCTGTTCTGTATTTTATTAAATTCTGTTATTCTATATAAACAAATTTTATATTTGTTAAACACATTGCATTTTCGAATAAATTTATTTATTCGTTTTCATTATCAACCCACTCATAAAATAATCTGGTCAGTTGGTCTCGTTTACTCGCCTAGCATAACTGATTTACATTGAAACAAATTACAATAGGTATTTTGGATACCATTGTCGTGCAAATGAGTTTCTAAAGCGACGAAATGTTGCAGCCACGCTGCTCATCTCACGCATAAAATATTCGCGGCTGATTATTTCGCGAGAACAAATTTCGACGATTTAGATGATCGTATTATTTACCATTCCATTCACGCCGGTGCGCGTTAAATAATTCATTAATGCCGATATAATTTACGGTCGTTATTCGAACCACTAAAACATTGGTGTCGAATTTGCTACAATCTCCATTATCAGATGCATAATCAGATATTCTATGAACGATTTTCGGAAGGAACGTTCCGAAAATATCGCTATGACGCGCCAAATTTCCATTAAGTCAATTGCAGGAAAATCTAAAGTATCAATTTATAAAATACTTTTGTTATAAACATGTATTCCTTTTTGTGCATCGGATAATTAAACATTACAAATTTGATTATTTATATCACATAAAATATTTTAATAAATTTCTAATATGTATGAAATATTTATATTGCCATTAATATTTGAAATCATTAAATATACTCAATGTTATCAATTTTATTAATTGTAAGTAATTAATCAAACAAATTATATATCATAACATTATATAATTCTCGCAATAATAAATAATCATAATAATAAATAATCACAAATTTCCCAAAGTTAAATTAGTGGGACTATATTCTTATAAATTCAATAGTAAAAATTATCATAATTAAATTAAAGAGTTCTTTTTGTTTTGTTTTGTTCAAAAAATAATAAATTTTCTTGATAACAAATTTTGATTATTTTGCTTGAATGAATAATTCAGATCTGTTTATAATGCAAGACAAAATGCAATCGTTAGTTACTTTGAAAAAATGTTCGCACATATACAATAATAATAATAATTCGTATTACTTTGATTATAACTTGAAATAATTTCTTTATCATACAGTACAGTAATTTCCGTACCTATCAAGCGACTCTCTAGTAGCTATTTAGGTCAATTTACCTTCCATTTATGAGATATAGCCATCTAAATGTGCGCGACGGATTATGGAGTGACTTTACCGCGCGAATCCCCGCTCCAGACGCCTTTTTCGGTCGTTAAAAGAAACGAAAGTGACGGGCCATTATCCCGTTTCCCCACAAAAACGATCCGCTTTCGTCCCCAGCTACGAGCCGCGGCCCTCGTCGGTCATTTATCTCGATAATGACAGTTCGGAACAATTTCTATATTAGAGGGCCTCATTAGAACGCCGCGCCAGCTTGTAATTTACCTCGTCGACATTTTTATGTTCGCAAATGCGTGAATTAAAACGCGATGGCAAGCATGTTCCTACACTCGTCGCGCCTTAGTAACACTCAAGTCTTTGCTTAATCGTGTAATATTTTTTTTAAAAAGAGAAGATTCTGAATGTTGGCAGATGTGTCTTTGAACAGATATAAAACAGCGAAACAATTGTCACAGCAGTAGCTTCTGCTATAATTAAAAAAAAAATAATTTTGATGAAGTATATATCTAAAAAATTTAGCAAAAATATAGATCTGCAAATAATTTTGTAAAACGATCAAACTGATTGCTACAATATCAAAACTTTTTGCAGCATTATTCATTATATTTGAATTTCTCACATAATTATTTTGATGGTCCATCAAAAAATCGCTATGAATTATGCGCGGAATTACAAATAAAAATTTATTAAATTTGCAATATTAAAGAAAGACTTATGATGCCAAATCTATATACAAAAATATAATTTCGCTGAGTATTTAAAAATTTAGGTAGATACATTGAGAGAAAAAAGTTTGGTATTTGTGTATAACAAGCTATAATTGCATGTTAAAATAAAATAAAATAATTGATATAGTACCTGTTATAATTTATATTAATGTAATAAAGTTAATTTATACACTGAGAAAAAAATTGTCTAAATAAATTAACTTGATTAAATGCGTTCGTAATGATTATTTAGTTCAAATATTTATATAATATATCTATAAATATTTATAGATCAAAATCTTGTAATTTAAAACGTGTTATTTGAATTAACAAATATTATAATAAATTGAATTAACAAATATTAAGTTGAATTAATAAATATTTGCTTGACAGTCCGTAACCGCTACATTTAGTTGAATCAACTAATATTTTTTTGAAACAGCAACTTTTGTTTCTCAGTGCATTAGTTTATATTAATGTAACAAAGTTTCTTCAATAATAACTAAAACAAGTAAAAATCTAATTAAATTGTACTCAAACGTATCACATCACAATTGTTACATAATTATTTTATCGTCCGTACTCGCAGTAATTATTACGCAGCAGCGCTTCAACAAGATATTATCGGCGTAATATTAGCTGTATTAAAATTTGTGATAACATCGAACGGGATAGGGGCTTTATACAATTCACGTTGACAATTGTCAGCTTACAGGTAATCATAGTCCACGTTTCGACGTGCGTCATCGGCGCTTCCGGAATTAATACTTAAACGCGAGAAGACGTCAAGCGGAAAACTTTCCGCGCAATTCACGTCGAGGAGGTTGTCGCTGTATTTTATTTCTCAGCACTAAAAAACATCTCGTACATTTCTCAAGAGCTTCGCTGACAACTATTATAAGCCTCTGAAAAATTCATTATCGTTATTGATTTCGACAGTACATAAAAAAATATTATATGCTATAATTCCAAAATATATTCTCTTTTCTCAGCTAAATGGAAAAAAGTTTAGAAAAAATCTTTCTTTATTTCAGAACAGATTATTTACATTATTATGAATAATAAATTAATCATTAACATTATAAGTTAATTATTTACATTATTTATGAATAACAAGTTATTTTATGTTACCTAATAATAATGTAAATATTCGTGAATTTTAATGATGTTAAAGTACTTAAACTTTGCACACAGTTTTTGCCGTTTCCTACGTTTCATATATATCTTGCAATTGCATCGTCGTCACTCATTCGCGTGAGGATCGTTCCAAAAGAATTGGAATATCACCAATACGCGATAAATGTTAAAATGATCGAAAATTAATTGGCAAGTTTTTAACGGAGCAATAAAAATAATGAGCCATGACGACGGACAGATAGGTCGGGGATATAACGCAAAAATCGCGCAATAGACTGGCCGCTCCATTTTCGTCGGAAATGGCCGCATTAAACGTTATGGATGGCCGTACCGAAAGGGGTGAGCGATTTTTCTTCGAGTTAATGCACCACAGTAAGAGAGGTGCGCCGCGTGAAGAGAGTTATGACTCGAACAATATCATACCGGAGCAGCGACGATGCGCGATAACAATAAACGTAATAGCGTAAGGAAGCTGGCCGTTAATGAACAACGATCTCGACAATCTTAAATATGTCACAAGAATTCAAGTATTAGTAATAAGTGTTTTAGATCGAAGAGTTCGTAAATCGTCGTGTCAATAAATGACATTCCAATTAAATATAAATTTTATTTATGTTCAATTTAAAAACATCATGTTATATCATGTTATAAAATGTTCTGTTATCATAATATTCTGTTATCATAATGCGTTAAATAAATACATGAAATATCACGGAACAAATTGTAAAATCAGAATAGTGAATAAAAGTGAAATATCGAAAATTAAGATATATTAATCGGTTTTGGTAAATTTACTTTTGAGAAAATCCAGTTTTTACTTTTGTCGAGCGCGCGCGTATTTTTCTTTAAAATATTCTCTAACAATAAATTAATTAAAGTTAAAATTGCGACATTAATTGTACTGACACAGAGGAGTAATCGCGCGTTGATATACTGACGTGAAATGTCAATTACGCGATTGTCTAACGACTCTCCGCGAGCCAAGAAAACGACACGAATTTATATCAAATTTTCCGTGAAATAAATGTGATCGAATTTAGAGTTAATATTACTGAAATATAACCTGCAAGATCATATTTAACACTTAGAATCCTCGGAGCAAATTGCAGTTTTGCAATGGATGAAAAGATTTGATTTATTATTTTAATGGATATCATTGATCAAAATTAAATTAGTAATTTAACTTAAAAATGTAGTATGTAGATGCCAACTGAAATTATAAGATATGTAATTTAGTTGTTTTAAAAATTATTTATGTTTTAATCTTCTTTATTTCTTAATGTTCGTGGCCAATAATTATTATACTTATTCTCACAAAAATAACGATGTTAAAATATCTAAAAATTTAGCTAGATACAGATCTAAAAATAATTTTGGACCATCAAAATAATTACGTGGAAAAGTCAAGCATAATGAACATGTTGCAAAAAGTTTTGATATTCTAGCAACCAATTTAAGCGTGCTACATAATTATTTTGATGGTCCAGCAAAATTATTTTCAGATCTGTATTTAGTTAAATTTTTAAATACTTCAACAATTAAAATCGTTCTGTTCTTATTAAAATCCATTAGATTTCTCATTGTGTAATTAAGAGAAAAAATGTTACTCTTACTGGATTAATACAAAAGTTAACAATGAAATGTGAAATATTCAGCACGTGACATGTAACACACGACTCATCATTTATTTAAACAAAAGGAAGTATTTAATGATTCACGTAACAATAACGATGCAACACACGATACGTTGCATCGAGGCTTTCGAAACTAATTAATTTTTATCGGTAAAGTACGCGTAATTATGACGCTCGTAAAGTTTACACGGATGTTACAAACTATACGATCGATTGCGGAAGGATTTCATGAAGATTTCAGAAAGTAAATCTATAGTAATATGCAACAATGGTTTGCGTTTTTATGAAGAAACTATGCTCACACGATAAATCATAATAATGTTGGTTTAAAATAAAAATGCGTAAAGATATATATTATGTTTTATAAGTTTCATACAGTTTCAACAAAAATCATATAAAAGAATTCTTTAAAAAGTTAAATATATTTATAAAAAATTGTTAGCAAGGTATGCAATTTATTAATTTAATTTAGACTTATCAATCAAAGTAATGTTAATTGGAGAGAGAGAGAGAAACAAAATATATATACGTACATGAAGTACATTAGAAAATACAGATATTACAATAAGAAAATATAATATAAAAAAACCATTCAACGGATGACAATCTATAAAATTGCCACAAATTCCTCGTCCTAAAATTTCATAACTCTTCTCTGATTTCCAAATAAAATGTCATGATTTTCTTTGAATTTGAATTGTTTTGTATTTTCTTGATCTAGAAATCATTAAATATTTTATTGAGAAAATAATTTAATATGACAATGTAAATTACTATTAATTGCTGACACTGCTTGCATTTAATTATTAAGTTGGTAGCATTTCAAAACTACATAGGTGCAATAATTTGCGCATATTAAACTTCTTTAAAACCAAGAAAAATTTTAATTCGCCAAAAAATTCCTTGATTTTTCCCTGATTTTTCCATTATCAATTTCCCTCAATTGATTTTTTACTTTGATAAAGAAAATTTAAGAAAACTATTTAAAATGTTTACTTTAAACGGACGTCTCACTAACAAAGGCAATAGTGTTATTTTAGCTTTAGTTATAATCTTCCTATATTCTATATCTCTCTTAACAATGCGCTTTTTAACGATAAACCACCTTTCAATTCTTCGAGTAATTTTATTTTACTACTGGTGTCTTTCACATTTTTTACAAAACACTTCAATTCGTCACATTAAGAAGGTCCAGTTGAAGTTTAATCCCAAAGACCATTCATTGAATGTGAAAAGACTCACCGTGTTGATGCAACTTTCCGCCTCCGACGGCCTGCTGTTGCGAATGTTTATGATGGTGTGGTTGTTGCGGTTGCTGCTGCGGCTGTTGCTGTTGCTGCTGCTGCTGCTGCTGCTGTTGCTGTTGCTGCTGTTGCTGCTGCTGCTGTTGACGCGAGTCCCGCGCCATGATCGCAGCGATGCTGAAGTCGGTTGCGCATTGACGATTTGAATTACAATTATTATTGAGATTATTCAGGAGACTGCTGTTCGGCGACGGGCTCGAGCTCTCGTCGCCGTCATCGCCGGCGCACCCGGATAGCCCGGTAGATACCGCGGAGGTGGCGGTGCCCTCGCCCTGCATCTTCCTACCCAGGTAGAGGTGATGTCGAGATTCCTCGTCGTCCTCCTCGCTGCCGGCTCCTCCGGCACCACCGCCACCTCCGCCGCCTCCGCCACCACCGCCGCCACCGTCGCCGAACGAGGTCAGTGTCAGTCCGTTTCTCTTCCTACCAGCGAGACCTCGCGACTCCAGCAACATCACCTCGCGCGCTGCTTCCTGAGCCACGTGGGGTCTACCGACAAACTAGTCAGAGAGCGTCTCAGGGCGGATCCGTTTGACGCCGTGACGCTACGGGCGTCGTGCGTCAAAACGATATCGATCTTGATAATTGCTGTCCGGAAGACCGTATGTGCTTCTATCCTCGATACGCGAATACCGCTGAAGCGGCATCAGCATCCTCTCCTACAATCGTGCAAATCAACTCCGAGTCCTCGCTGTCGACATACGCGCGTATATCGCGTGCAAGGAGATGACGGAGCACGTGTGTGTGTGAAGGAACGAAAAACCTACGAATGGAATCGGGCATGGAGTGGTCGGTTACGATCGCTGCGTTCGTTGCATGGTCAGTGGAGTACGGTACAACGTTGTAACTGATCAGAGTCCTTATTGGAGCAGCGATAAAAATCGGAGCACAACACTAGAACTACGCCAAATAGCTAGCCTTGACGTTTAGCGATCGGCGATCGGTAGTGAATGTGATCCAAAAGTAAATGACGCCGGCCAAATGTTGGCCGGAGTAGCACTCCATTAACAGCATGGGGACGCGAGGAAAAGTTACGTCGACGCAAAGACACCAATTCGCTTCTCTTTCGCACGCGCGAAAAAGCGGAGCTGCTTGATGTATCGTTTACACTCCCAGACCGAGCGAGCGAAACGAGCAGGGAACGACAGACCGACCGGTTGCCCGACAGACTGACCCGCGCCACTGCCGGTCGCCTCTTCGTTCCGACCCCCATCCCCGCCAATACGATTGAGCTCGGTCGGACGAGCTAAAGGGACGGTACAACATGAGCGGGAATGAGAGAAGAAAATACCCAGCGGGTGTTCAATGGGCGGTTCCTTGGCACGCTCCTCCTCCACGATCAGCACCCGGCTCCGCCTGCAGGCTCTCTCCCGTGCGAAGCCCACCTCGAGGTTCGCTTAAACGTTATTACCGCGTCGTTCTTCCTCTCGTTTCTACTCGTCCCTCTCTTTCTCTCGCGCCCATGTCAAACTGAAACTGCCAACCGGGAGCCGACGATACAAACACGCACGAGCGTCCACAGGAGGAGTCTCTCTCACTCTCTCTCTCCCCCCACCCCCCTCTCTCTCTCTTTCTCTCTCGATCAGCCGGTGGTGGTCGTCGCCACCGTCGTCCTCGTCCTCGTCGTCGTCTTCGTCATCATCGTAGTCGTCATCATAGTCGTCGCTGCTCACCCAGGTCGTCTCTCCTCGTCCTACGTCGCTTTTTTCCACACTGTCTGTCTCGTCCCACTCTTCCCTTCCTCCCTCACTCTTTCTCTCTTTCTCGCGTCCTTGTCCCTTCTTCCTCATGCTTCTTCCTTTCACCCTCTCCTCTTCCCGCCCCTTCCAAACGTAGCAACCCACCCCACCCGTCGCCCTCTCGCTGCACGCTCGACGTCCACACGTACAGAACGAGGTAGGGTGGCGGTATTATGGTCTCGTACGCGCCATCCAGCCACGGCAGCTGCCATTTTTTCTTACGAGAGGGGGGCAATTGCTGACAGGGACCGCTTTCCTCCGCGCTAGTACGCCGCGACTCTCGCCTCTCTTTCACTCTCATCCTCTTTGCCACCCCCTCTCTTTCCCTCTCTCGCGTTCTACCGCTCTCTCGAGCGCAATTTATTGTTTTACTGGCGGAGCTTTAAACACGACCGAACGACGGTGGCGGCGGCTTCAGCGTCAGCGTCAGCGGCGACCGCGGCTAACGCAGGTGGGTGGTTAGCTCGCTGCTGGCTGGCTGGCTGGCTGGGCGGTGGATAGGTGGGTGGGTGGCAGTTGCTCTGGTGGCTCGTCTCGGCTGGGCTCGTCGAATGGGGGCGTGGGAGTATATCGTCGTATACTTCTCTGGGAAATCCCGTCAACGTCTACTACCGCGACTATGCTACACTTCGACGATTGCGCGCACTTATTATTTCTCATTCTGCTCTCCTGATGAGTATTCTCTATCTTTCGAATCTCGTTCGATTTGATCTGTTTTTCAACATTTGCGGATATCATCACGAAAGTGCGTTACACAATCTCACGATAATTAGAGCGATCGATTTCTATCGATCGCTCTTTGTCTTCTTAAAATAGTATGAATTTTTTAAACACAAGTTAGATTATTCATAATGTATAGTCTCGTGCAGAATATTTTTACATACCTTGCATTTATACCTTCGTCTATTTTTATAATCTTTTATAAGAAAAACTTTACCATTTTTATAATCTTCATCAAAGTATTTATATATTTGTAATATTTTAATGAATTGTAAAAAAAGACGGGATAAAAGTATTGTTAGGAATAATTATATTATAATAAAATTTAAAAAAAAATCTTATTCTTCATTATTAAAAAAAATATGTAAATGTTAATGTTATTAACTGATTTTAGCATAATGCTATCTGTAAATGCGTTAAGCTCGATTTAGGTTGAAAATCCTAAAAATTCGCTCAAGCATTCATTCTTAATTCATCAGAATCTCTTCACTATTTCGCGAATACCGTTATTTTTATTTCTTAATATCCACTTTAAAAAATATGAATATGCATTTAACACCAGTGGTGTTAAATATAATTCTCCTTGTGTTGCTGCAGAACACCAACATGGCATAAATTTAATTATCACGTGTTTCAAATCATAATATTAAAAATTCATATCAGGTATTTCTATTAACACCAACACGGTGAAAATTATATAAACAAATGTTAAATCCATCCCTATATTTTTCAATGTGTCGTTATTCTTCGTTATCTTTTAAGAACTGAAAAGTGAAGTACGAGAAGTATATAAGATCCTGGAATTAAGATCTTCGCTAATCATTAAACCGCATCGATCATAATCCAGTAGGATCATGGAGAGTTTCGCATCTCCGTTTATATCCACGGAGGACCCTCGAAATCTCCTTTTATCCCTTCCCTTCACGATTCGGCGCGCTATTAACGTCGTTATTGCCATTTGTCGAGGAACCGAGAAGTACGCGTGCGCCAGCAGCTGCAATACCGAACTGCTTTTTCCGCTGGGCGATTCTCCGACAGAAGTATTACGGTAGAAATAACGTTATCCTCGGCCGGAACGAGCGCCGAAGATGAATGGGGGTTGGAGCCCGCTTACCCTGCATCGCCGGCACTTTTCCTCTCCCCTTCGCCCTCCCTGCACCATCGGGATATTATTTCGTCGAATATCTCGCGAGTCGTTTCGAACGCAGCATTTCGCTGCAGATAAGTCTTGGCTTTAACCAGTTCGGATACCCGTAAAAAACCTCGAAATCGTTAAATCTCGCGCACGAAGCAACACAGTTATATCTTTCTATTACGATTAAATTGTCAATTATAATTGAATTTCGGAGATAGTAGAGGAACAGATATGTATAATGTATAAAATTTTTGTAAGATGTGTAATGCAACGATAATCTTTTGTAACTAATTTTTTAATAGAACCGTTGGAAAAAATAAAAGTTACCAATAAAAAAAGTTTACTACATTTTTTACTTTAACAAATTCAAGTTTCAAGTTGCAAAATTGCAACGCAAAATAATAATTATTATAAAGAGATCAACATAAAACGAATGATTAGGTCAAAATTTAAAACTAATTTAAACATCAAGGGAGTAAAATTTAAAACTAGTCTTTCGCTAATGTAAAGAGTATGGAACATTTCGACTTCAATCATTTTTTATTTTCGCCATTAAATTATAAATATACGATAGAGAATTAAAAGATTAAAAATATAATGAAATAAGTCAAAAACAAAATAATATAAAAAAGTCGTAATAAATAAAACGTTAAAATAATTCATAATTATAATAAAAAAATCAATTAAAAAATCACATCAAAAGTGAGGACCACTATTATCAAATTAATACATTAAGGAGTGTATTCAAACGTACATTCTTCGTTATGAGTCATTACAAAGGTCCATTGAAGCAAAATTATTTCTTCATTCGATGGCAAAAAAAAGTAAAGTCAAGAGATTAAATATTTTTTTTTACTTTAATTCTCGTACGAAATCTCATGAAGCACGCGTGCCATGTTTTCCCGAACGCTGCAAATCTTCAAATTATTGGTTACAATTAAACGAATTGATGCAGTCGGTAATCTTTCTCGCGGTCAAGCGCGGCGGTGCGAAAACGCAAAATTACCACTGCAACTACGCAAAATAATTAACGTCGCGCTAAGGCGGTACGAGGCGGTTAACGAAGAGAAGCGGCGTGCTCGAAAATAAGAAGGTATTCGGCGCGCAGGCGGAGGCATATTACCCCGGATATTATTATAATAAAGCAGGAAATTACCTCGTGTGATAAATGCGCGGGTAGCGATGCGGCCTCGTAAATTATATCATCAGCGGATTATCGTAATTACACAGCGCGGCGTATCGCAAGTGAAACAACGCGCAATGCCGTTGTGTTGTTGCTGCCGCTGCGGGGGAGAGGGGCAGAAAAAGAGAGAGAAAGAGGTCTGAAAATCTCGCGATTCGCGCGGTGCGTTCTGCTATTATCCCGCGGGTGGTAAACGTAATCGTTCGCGCACAAATTGCGAGCCGTGCGAAACAGTTAATCGAGGCGTGACGCGATTCGGCGGCCCGATACATTTATGCGCGATCGGATATCGATCCTGCTTTTATCTCAGCGACCGGAAGCGGCCGACGCGCCCTCGGTTATCATGTTATCGGTCCCGACTTTCGACGAGACTGCGCTCAATTCGTGTGCGGTGGTTGCGTCTGCGACTCGATCAAGTTAATTCAATTAATCGATCCGCGGCGCACCGTTGAAGCGTCGAGCTCGCTAATTTCGATGCGCAAAAGCACGAAAATAAAGCACCTAAAAATTCCTGCTGATGCGATCAGTCGGCTATAATTTTCTGTTATGTATCTTGACAATTAAGCCACAAATAAAATTTCCATTTCGTGAAAAGATAAAAGTTCATTATAAAACAAGATTTTATTACGTTTATCTACATTCTCGAATTAATTTGATAAATTTTTTAATTCTGAATATTAAATAGTCTTGTTTTTCTTAGAAAGGAAGAATTAATGTGTATGAAAAATGATTTTAATTAGCGCAATAAAAATTTTGTTGAGTTTAATAAGCATCAAGGCCGTATCACTATATCTTGTTTCCTTAATGAAGTCGTCTGATTTAATTATTGCGGCGAAGAATAGTGATTCTCTATTCGAAATTAGCATATTATGCAACACGTGCAAGGCCAAAATCTGCTACCGATTCCGCGATCCGATCTTCGCGAACACCAGTAATTAGACATGTCTACGAAAGGCGACGTGCAACGCACGACTGGTGTCAATTAGCGGTGGTAACGACGTGAGCGGTTAACTAATTATATACGCGGTATACTACACTCTTATGTCCGCGGAACGATCAAGCTGTATGATCGAAACAAAGCTGAGATCGAAACAAAGATCTTAATTAATCATACGTTTTTTCAGCCTTTCGTGACATGACTACTGTATTGTTACATCAGTGCCTTATAATTGAAGTTACTCTTCCCTTTAAGTTTAATAAATTCAAAATCATATAAAAACTTTAGTTAGATACAGATTTGAAAGCAATTTTATTGAATTATCAAAATAATTGTGTATATAATGAAATTCAAACTAATTACTAGAAAATCAAAAATTTTTTTTTTTGGTATTGTTCATCATACTTGAATATCATACATAATTATTTTGATGATCCGAGAAAATTATTTTTAGATCTAGTAGTAGTATAGGAAAATAAAGAAAAGCGGGACATTTAAGAGGATGTTGGCGTCGCGTTTGTTTTACCGATAAAAATATCATTTTTGTTTTATATATTAATTACTTTGTACTGTTTCACAGAATTAAAATTCCTTTTTCGCGATTAAAATATGCGTGCTAATCTATCTGGTTGTGGTGTATTTTGTGTTCCTCCTCAAAGGAGGAAAAAATACAGAAATTACAGATTTCTTTATCTATGTTTACCTCAATACAACCAAATTTATCAACATTTACTTTGTAGAAAGATTATGCAAGTTATATGCTCGAAATAAAGGCAGAGCCAGATGTAAGATAAAAAATAAATATATGTAAATTGTTAAAATTATGTAGAAATTATTTAGAAATCTAAATAAAAATATTTTATAATAAATTAAATATATGTATATGTCCGAATTGATGTAAATATCCAGAGAGCACAAAGTCGTTTAAAAGATGACTAAATTGTTATAAAGATCTTTTAATGAAAGAATATAGTCGGCGAAAAGATGACTAAAAGACAGATGTTAGTTATCGCATAGTTATCTTTGTAGCATCCTTATCCATTATAACTAAAAGATGACCTCTGTAGAAATTTTTTAATTATTTTTAAGACTACTTTTAGTATATTTTGGCACATATATAACGTTTAATAACATATATCAGGTTCCTGAATTTTTACAAAAAACTAAACAAAATTGCAATATACATCCTATATAAGAAGGCTTTTAAAAGCCTTCTTATAGATATCTTTTCGTCTTACCGAAAAAATTACCTAAAAACAATCTCTTTGTCATTGCTTGAACATTTTTTCGTTTTATCGAAAAGACATTTAAAACAAAAACATTTTTTCATTATCTTTTAGCATTTTGTGCTGTCTGGGTAGTACATAGTGATAAGTCGAAGTTTCCTAAATCGTATTGTAAATCATATGCGTATAAGTCGGATTTAATCGGTGATCTTGTCAGTGATCTTGTCAGAGTTTGGTCGTGACGCTGGCATTCCTTAAATATAGATGATCGGAATAATTACAACAGTAATTAGTTAACATCCTAAAATTGAAAATGAAGGCTCTCGAATTCAAATCTCAATAGATTTCATTAATTTTTTTTGTCGGGTTGTACAGTATCTTTTTCAGATACTTAAATCGTTCTGTCCATGTAAGAAAAACATGAAAAATACTTTGCGTGCATATTGTTGCTAATGATAATGATTTTTTAATTGTAAGCTACAGATTTAAATGCAAAATTCAATTACACTTATAAAAATAGTATTGTCTCAATGCAGAAAAGGCATTCGAAAATGACTTGAAAGATTAATGCTAAAGATAATTATTCGAAATTACTCTTCACGAATGCCGTGCGAAATGTTTCGCCCATCATTCTCACGCGAGACCGTCCAACTTTTCAGGAGTTAATTTCATTTACGCCCGTCCGTCAACAACGTTTACACCAGCAAGTCGGGCGGGCGCGTAAACGCAGCATCTTGCGAGCTTCTAAAAAGCTACGCTTTACCGTGTATCAAAGAGAATACCGCCGTGCCGCTTCCGGTCGTTCGGCTCTTCCGCCCACTGCCACGACTTTTTCGTCCCGAATAATCTGCCGCCGCCACACGGCGGCGGTTATTGCCTACATTACGATCAGGTGAACCCGTTTAATACTCGTAGACCAGCGAAAACCACTTCAAAGGACCGCGTCGAAACAGACGCGTTCCGGCGCGACCTTTGTAACTTTATGTATCTTCAGCACGGTGTGGTAAAAAAGATTCTTTCTCGACCCCAGTATGATGCCATGAGGCGGATAAATTTGGCCGATAAATAGATAATGAAAATTAAATTCGATATTTCTACAAGATTGTAAAGAATATTTTAGGAATATCAAAGACACGTTCAAATAAAAACAGGAAAAAAAAATTGGATTTTTTGTATGTTCTTTAAAATATAAATTTAAAAAATTAATTAAAATTTAAATTCTTCAATATTATTAAGCTCCATAAAAAATATGATTTAAAATTAATTAAGCTTTTATTCAAATAAATATCTATTTTAATTAATCCATACTTTAAAATTAATTGATCGTCTATTCTAATAAATATATATGTGTAATTTATAATTATTTATATATATTATTTGTAAAGTAATTAATAAAATTATATGTATATATTATTTATGTTTATCATTAACATTATTGTAACTCTTTTGAGAAGTACCTAAGCATAAATATAGGTTCTGTGTGGGAAAAGTACCTATATAGTTACACTAGTTATACAGATACATTTTTAAAAAATTACCTAGGTATAGATAAAAGTACACTATATAATATACTAAAATTTAGTTATTGTTTAAGTACTTCTTATAAAAAAACAAACTGCGTAAATAAATTTTATTTTACATAAAACTACTACTTACGTAGTACTTATAAAAATGTTTGGATAATTGTCATTTGTCATGTTTTTCTAAAATCAGTAGTTTCAAACATTATATCGGAAAGTCGATTTCTTTTAGGGATTAAAATTAAGTTTATAGTGATAATGACATTTATACCTATAATGACATAATATATAAATAAATCTTGTATCTACACTTAAAAAGTGTTTTATCAAAAAGTATCCAGGTACAGATATCCGTCTATAAAAACCTAGATAATGCACTTAGATAGTAAGTACATGTCTGCTTAGCTAGCTCTCTCTCACTTAAACAAATCTTAATGAATAAATAATATAATAATGCGTTATTTATGAGCTCTCAAAATCCTAAAAAAAATTTTTGGTGGAGAAACTGAGTAGGCCAGTCAACTCTCTACAAAACATTTTTTTTAACTTTTAGGGGGGCCGCAGCTAGGAAGACATCTTAGGTATTGCTAAAGTATCTAGGTATGTTACAACACAGATAATAATTAATTTTATCTTTTTCAGAGAATTATAATTATGTCGTTGCACACATATATTCATAAAAATAAACATACATTTAAAAGTCATTTTCTGAAGGCTATTGCTTAATCAAAAATAAAATGTTAATTCATCATGTTGGAATATGCGTAATAATAATGATAAGAGCAAAACGCATAGCTTATTTATCCTATCTACATGGTATTTATAAATTTATTGGACGACCTAGATCTACCCCGCGCAATCTTTCAACCGAATAAGATCAAAGAAAATAAGTTGTGATTTAATCTCGTTTAAACATCACGTAGACAATAACGTAGGAAAAATTATATACGCATAACTTTATAATCTACGGCACAAGCTACACTTTATACGTATGAATATAATACTCCTGCGCAGATTAATGCTTCGCGATTCTACACGTCGTATCGTTCTAGACGTAGCGCGATTTATATTCGCACGAACATGCCGTGAAACGAGCAATTATTGTTATAGCCATTTTGTGCTGCGCACCGATTAATACCACGTTTCACAAGCGTATCGATCCTGCAAAATTGATTCGCGCTCAGCAATCGTCGTTAGGAAATAACTTTTCGCCATTACGATCTGCTGAGTCCTCACGTGATTTATATGCTCATTTTGTTTTACGTACGCGTGATTTTGAACAACATTTTCAGTGTATATTCAAGATCATTATTTTTATTAGTTCAGATCACATGGAATTAATAATCTTCTTGTGTACCTACTCTCTAAAACTTTTAGAATGAAACTCTCATTCTTTAAGATTAAAAATTATCACTCTTGAGAGTGAGATTCTATTCCAAGGAATTTAGAGAGTATACAGAGTCTTCATACATAGTTTTCAATTTTAAACTAAGAAAAAAGTGTTTTATACTTGTAATTACAATTGCATGATAAAATAATTATAGTTAGGAAAAGAGAGAGAGAGAGAGTTTCATTTTTATAGCTCCATTTTTATTACTGTTATAATATTAGCAATAATAATTATATTTACAGTTCTGTAAATAATATATAGTTAACCTTACAAACGACTATAAATTATGACTATAAATTTTTGAATCCATATGTGCATATATATTTTTATATAATATATAGAATTATAATAAATGTATTATTACTAATATTATAGTGATAATAAAAATGAAATTCCCTAATCATAATTATTTTATCACTAATTATAGTAACAAATACCAAACACACACAAACAACATTTTTTTTCAGTGCATTTTTTGTATATATGTATATATATATATTTTTTTTCTGTTTATGTGTATAAAATATTAATCACATTATTGCTGATTAATCGATGTACCTCGTTCCTGTAATTTTTAACAAAAGTTTCGGTCGGGAAGGCATTAATCGCCTAACAGAAGAACCCTAGTAAAGAGTGTCTCCAATCGGTCAATCACGCGGGATAAGCATTTCTTTTTCTCGACTATATAGGCCGATGGACCTCCCAATGAACTTTCGGAACATGGACAATCGACGGGGTTGCTCCTTCGTTTAGAGGAGCCTGTGTAATCTGCTTAGCCCTGACGCTGATCCGGACAAATCGCTGCGCGGTTACGCGGCACTTATTCCCGTCTTTCGATGCTTCTTCGCTTTTGCCCTGTTACAATCCCATCTTCTTGCCTCGTGCATCATGAACCCACACGAATCCGATCGATGCACACGCGTCGAGTCTCTACCATCGAATTGATGAAAAATGTAACGGGTCGATCTTAACTTCGACGCGCGGATGGCGACAATCATTTACTAGGTATGTTTTATGCGAGTGTAGGTATCTTTACTTCTCTCTCAGCAAACTTCATGAAACTATATTACGTTATTTACCATTTTATACGTATTACGTATACCATTTTATATGTATCGGTGTGCAGAATTTCTTGCTTTTTTTTATTAAATATTATCATATAATACTATATTATCATTAATTAAAATTTTATACAGCAATAAGTAACATTTGATTAATATGTGAATAAAATTGAATACCTATTAGCAAAACACAACGCCAAATGTTTAAATGAAACTTTCTATACGATCAATGCAATATAAATAAATACCCAGACAGCATAAAGTTTCAAAAATATGTTTTTAAATCTTCAAATCTCATTTTTGATCCAAAAATATATTTTTAAGAGCTCCAAAAGAAAAATTTCACTTTTATATTACCAATTCTAATTACCAATTCTTTTTCAAATACAAAAAAAATAATCTTTTTATAGTCTATAAGTTCATTCACAATGAAATGAAATAGGTTTTAAATGGTACCTCAGCAAATGTATAACTCTTAAAAATATTAGATCTTTAAATAAATTTTTACACAAAACGGAACAAAATTGTATTGTCAAAATACATCTCATTTAAACTATACATATATGTTTCAATATACACGTTACGTATTATAGATTTTTAGTACTGGCAGTATATATATTAAAACAACTTTATTTTCATCAAACCTATTTTAGCGATTTGCCTTAAAAAAAAATATTTTACCAAAGTGAATGAAAGACAGCAGAATATAATGCACTTTTTATTCTATCCTGTATGATATTTATGAGAAATTGAACTTTGTCACCTCTATCTCGATGTCACACTGCTCACGAATCTTTTCGAATAAATTACACTTCATAAAGAATGTAAATTACGATATAATTAATTCATAAAAAAATTTTTTTTAATTCATAATAATCATCTATACATATTATTAGGGTATATAATAAATATGTTATTATAAATATGTTATTATATGATTTCAATATCATATTTTTATCTAGTTAATTATCTTATTGATATTTATAAATTTTTTATCTCTTCTTTCTCTTACTCTTTTTTTCCTAAAGAGTATATAACATAATATTAACAATTTATAATAATTGACAAATTGACGATGTGTAAAAAGACTAAGAGATTTAAATTTTTTGCGAATATTTGTAGCGAATATTACAAAATAGAAATAAAACTAAGTAAAATTTGAACCCGCATCGAAATGTCAGCCGTCAAGAAATGGCGTTTGACGCTTATCCAGATATCGCGGAAATATCAGTACGAGAGAAGAAGTACGGTACAAAACAATGCCCGCTCGGTAATAATGGCGATGCTATTAAGTACCGCCCGTGTCATTAAGGTAAGTGCTCTTTACCTTTTCTTTACCGTTTTTATTCCCATCGAGCGTGACGCGCGAGTTAACCACGGTATTTGAGTATCTTCGCAATATTATCTTCCAAGATAACACCATTGGTCCTTATAAGAAATACCCGTTGCTTTTCAACGAAATAATTTATTAGTTGGGGGAGGGCTTCGACGAAATGTATAAGTAACTTTTTATTTCGCCCATGCAGAGAGATATAAATACATTTGTATCACATCTTATAGCTAATTTGATTGGAGGCACTAATGTGTGCTGATACACGTTAATTCCGTCGTACAAATCGAAATGCATGTTTAATATAAATATATAAATTAAACTGCGAAAAATGCACTTTATTTGCTATTTCGTAAATATATTGATCGCTTTATCATTTGAGGTATTTGCATTTTTATTTTTACATTTAAATTAGATCAGTATACAACGACTTTAACATGCATCAGTGCGCACTAGTGCATTCAATCGAATTTGCTATTAGAAAAATATTATTTCCATTTTAAGGTTTTCATCACATCTTAGCAAATTTTGTTTTAAATAATTATTAAGAATCATAAGTTTGAATAAAAATCTAATATATACTAATTTTGCTGCAATAATAGTTAATAACACTGAATCTTGTATTTCCCATACAATTCTCAATAAGATATTACATATTGTACAACACAGTTCACCGATGCGAGTCGCAAATCAATTGAGTTGAAAATGACAGCAATCGATAAAATGGCGCGTTTAGGGGTTGTAAAGCAATTTCGTAAAGACGTGAGGGAAGGCAGCGTGTCGTGACAAAGGACCATTGTCCATATCCTTCGAGCATGATTGACATCTGTTATACAACGGAACTCGGACGACTCCGAAAGTGGTTCGGTTAGGCTTGCGGTTTTAGCGGGCGCAGTCGTACCCGTTTACGTCGGCTTATAATGCCGACCACGTGGCAGTCGTAGCGCGATATTTAATATCGCAAAACGAGAGAACAACGATCGCGTCAGAACAGAGGGCCAAACAAGATCACATGACGGCTCGCAATGGGCCAAACAACCTGGCCTTTGACAGCCGCCGACCGTGTTCGAACAGACAAATATATAACTGATAATGCAAGATATAACTAATGCAATATATAACTGATAACGAAGATTTTCAAAATAATTTTTATATTTTCTCAGATCTCCCAATAGCAGATTTTATGAGCGTAAAATTATATATCTATAATAAAGCAGAGTTACTTAGTCTTGAAGCATAATCATTTTGAAATTAAATGATTTTAACAAAATACATATATCCAAATTTTCGAATTATCTAATAAACGATATCAGTCATAAGTGACAGTAAAATAATGCATTAGACGAAAATTAGAGGAATTATTAAAAATAGAGGAAATCAAGCCTACATTAATAGATTCATATTCAGATAGATGCAAGTTAAAATGAGAGATTAAGGAATCTAAAAAGATTCCTTAAACGATTCAAAAAATCTGGGATGCTAAAATACGAGGAGCCAAATATAAAAACTTCACGGATCAACGACTCAAGAATTTGTAGCTCCAGGGATCTAAAGATAGTTTTTTGTTATTGTCGCGGTGGCGCATGATAGCGGGGAGATCTGTTTCTCTTGTTTGCTCACTATTTCGAGGCTTCGCTGTACCGAAATTCGAATGTAATTCGATTTTCTTTATGCCAGCAGCAGACAAGCGTACGGTTCACCGCATCCCCTCGGTCGCCATAGCGACCATCTCGAAAAGACAGCGGCTTAATTAAAAGCTGATTCGTTCTCCACCTTGCCAATTTTCTTAGCGGATACCGCTTGAAACCACTTAATCGCCCGACCGCAGAAGTGCCACCAATTTGCTGGGTATACAGCGCGTCTGTTCGAAGATCCTCAGGGGATGGAAGACTAGGGAAAGATAGGTGGCAAGAAGGGGAGAGGAAGAAGGAGTCGAAAGGAATGGTACGATCGCAGTTGGCACCCAGAGAACCTTCGAACTAATCCTGGAATCAATCGAGAGGCACGAACGTCTATTAAGTCGTGATTATCCGAAGTCACCTTAGCTGTCGGACTTTCGAAGCTGCTGGCTTTCTGAACTTTTCGCAGGGTTTTTTCATTAACGAGATTTGTCTTGATTAATCGGCTATTAAGTTCAATTAAACCACAAGAAAATCTTATGTCTCTCACTCGCATGTAAATCTTAATTTTTTTCTGTATGCAATTTTTTTCTCTCTTGTATTTTTACTGTCGTACTCGGGCACCGAGTTTATTGTATTTTCTCTCTCTCATTCACGTACTTACTCATTCTCTTATTTACATATATTAATCGGATAATAAATAGATAATAATAGAAGACAAGATTAAAAAGATACTTTAGATTATGTGCAAAGTTTTTTATTTTTTCTAATAATATTTTTATCAATGCTCTGCAAAATTAATAGAGACAGGTTTTTACAAAATGGAAATATATTTTATAATAAAAATAATTTTCTAACATTTTCGTTTCATATGTATTTAAACCTTTCAATAATTACTTTATAGCAGCAATAATTAAGTCTTCTATCAAATGCATAAAAATTCTCCCTTGTTCTCTGGTAATTTTATAAGATTTGTAACTAAACTAACCCGCAATTATGGCTCAATCAAAATTCCATCACGAAAAACGAAGGAAAAGTCCCGCTGTTTTTTCACGACACTAACAGTCACGAGTGAGTTTTTCGCGTCTCATCGCCTCGGCGATTCCGCGCGGCGTTTCGCGCATTATTTCGCCACGAAATTGACCGCTTTTTGCCCCGGTCTTGGCACGACGGAATAGAGAGAACGTTGAAGAACGAAGTATGATGAAAAGAAAGAGAGCGAAGGAGAGAGAGAGAGAGAGAGAGAGAGGACGAAGGTCCAGAGGAGCGGCGTTATCCCCCGGGATGAATATGATGTAAATAAATGACGAGCTGCCCTTAAGGGAGTGGATATTAGAGAGGGGGTAAGAAGTGTTATGAAACATAATTAGCGGCCGCCGCCACTGACTCGCGATGATTACAGGGCGGTGAAGCGAAAGTCGTATGGCGCGCGATGGCGGCGGGGAGGCAGCCAGTGCCGGTGCCGGTGTCGAGATAGATTTCCTGGGCTACGAGAGCTACTACCTTCTTGCCTTCTCTCTTACCACATTCGCGAAGCGAGCGAACGGCCGCCGACACACGCGCGCGACTTCACACCCACGTGAGAGATGGCAGGCGCATGAGCGCGCGCGAACGCGAATGTACACGTACACGCGTGGATTTGCACATAGTACAACTACACACCGGCTGCCTACGTGTCGGCTTAGCCACTGGCGTCGAAATCATTCCCGATTGCCTCCAAGGCAAATTTGTTCTTTTTACAAGTTTAACATGTACGTCATGTACAGATTTCGACGAAAAAAGGCCTTTGGCATAAATTATTTTTTGTGGCACGTGGAGGAATGGTTAAGAATATTTATTGGCTCCGATAATGAGAGGAATTATGAGAACTGAATAAATTAAATTAGTCTTCATTTTTATTTTCGAATAATTATTCGAAAATTTTTCTGAATATGTACGAAACTGAAGTGACAATTTGCTTGATAGAAATCATTATATAAAGCAAATTAAATTTTTCATAGCATAATTCAGATTATTTAAATACGAATAAGTAAAAAATGCCATATTCGGTCAAAGGTACCTAATAATATTTTTTGTAAATTTATACAAAAATCCAATTAAACTGTGCGTTGATTATTATTTAATTATCTTGAAACACAGTCTTAACCTAAAGCTGAGACAATATAATGTGTCACAATTAAATTGATAAGCAATTTAATATTATTGCTAATATTTTTAAAACACTATGAATAGTTTATTGATCAGATTATTTAGCTTCACCAAACTGTTAACCATAGAAATAATCTTTTTACCGAAAGACAATTGTTTTAATTTCAACTATTTCTACTTCTATAATTCGAAATAGCTTGATGATAAAGGATTATATGCCTGAAATAGATGCAAGATTTATTATACATGTTTGCTACTCTAATAATTAATATTCCCCGTCTGGACATTCGATTGGATCTTCTATTGACATATCCTTATTACAATGCCTTGTTACGACCGTCCCGCCTCTCTATGAATATATCATATCAATCTAATCCTGATAAAATTACATACAGACTTTCAAGTATTAGAATTTAACAATAACTCCAATCATTATCGGTCCCGCCGCAATCAATCAAACTCGTCTAGACGTTTAATTATACTTCGGCCATCTTAAAATTATTCACGCTATTATAGAAACCCCGCGCAGAATATGGACCGCGCCCGTTTCCGAATATCGAATGAAAAAGACGACGGAGAAAGTACGCCAATGCGTTAACCGCGTGGTGTGTACGCGAGCTTAATGGTCGCCGGGTATAGTAATTGGTACCGATGCTCCATGAGCCGGTAGGTGGGCGGATCCTTGATCTTTTTACGGATTTAATGATCGACCGTTGAAAACGAACGAGTACGCGGCGAGTCCGTTTCGTCTTCTTCCTGCCGAAGCAAATCAAAACTTGTCATCTAGATGAACGAACTCATCTCGTGACTAAAGTCGTTATAATTTAGTTTCAATTACTACGACATGAAATACATTTTACTGATTGAAAAAGGTAATGTTAATCTTACTCTATCATTCAAAAGTTTTAAGCACTCTAGTAACTTTTAAATAAATTGATTCTTTGTAGATAATATAATATTTTTGAAGCTTCCACGAGTGTTTTCTTTAAGGAACCGTATTCGACGTCGTTGGACGTCCGAAGTATATCCTGTAAAGTCCTATTTATATTGGATGTCCAAAAGTACGTTTCAAAAATGTTGTTTGAATTACAACACTAATTTTAGTAAAGACGTAAAGCAGTGAGATATAAGGGATCGTCTACAATAAAAGGTTTACTACCTCCATTATAGACGGCTCTTAAGTAGTGACAAATCCAAAATATTAATTTGCTTATTGGTTACGTCTTACAACTTAATTTTTTTTTGTATGTCATATAGCCTTTAGTTTCCACGATCTTCAACAACAAAATAGCAGCTCGTCACGAAAATAACAATATTATATACAAAGATTCACATCGGAAAGAAAAAAATTTTACTGTAGCTTTGAAAGCGTTGGTTCTGCAAAATGAAATGTCTTACGAAACAAAAATAGAAACGCGGTTGTATTATATCGATACTGATGAATTTCTAAAAATCTATAATTCAAAATAATCTAAAATATTAAATGATAAATAAAAATTTGTTATAATGACGTACATAATGCAGACTGAAAGAAAATGTCTCACAACACATTTAGGATTGAAGGAAACTAAAATTAAAGCTGGGGGAGATCTAGACCCTCGTTAAGAATTTTATCAGAATCGCTAGCGTTCATTATCGTAGAAGAGAAAAGAAAGCCTGGTGGTTGCGAAAGAATCGATTAAGTTAAGGAGACTCAGAGGGTGACTTCGCGATGTGTACCTAATTTATTAGCAGCCATTCTCCATAACGTTTATGGCGACCGGGAGCGTCCTGCAGGATCGTCCTGTCTTGACGTACCGCCTTTCCGGAAAAGTATCCCCACAAATTTTTACGATGCCTCGCGAAATAACTTCGGGATCGCGGCTTTCCACCAGGGGAGAGTTGTTTAAGGGTGTCTCATTCGGGTGAAGAGGAATAAAAGTGCGTTACGGTTATCGAGACGCGTCGACTTTGATCCAAAATTGCAAGGCTAAGTGACTGCACCTGCAGAATGGTGTATGAAATTTTTATGTAAATTTAGACGCGATGTAGGCCACCAGTATAAATAACGCGGCGCGCTTTTGTAGCCGAAATATCCTCGTGGGAGGAATTTCCAAGGGAGGCCCCGAAGCGATGCGCCGCCGTTTACGATCGCCAAAGGGGCAAAAGGCGTGTAGTAAGAACTGGATGATGATAATGGCCGAGAGAACTCACTGATACGCTCGAAACATTTCGAGAAGAAATGAAGAACGGGAAGCTATGCCCGCAAATGGATTGAAAATTCAAGATGACTCAAAATTGTAATCAATATATTAAAGTCACGAGATTTCGAAAGTTTCACACTTTCGCATTAAAAGACACAAATTCTTAAAGTATTGTAATTCTAAAAGAGGAAAGAATAATTATTTAACATTCAGAAATGTTAAGAGCTCAAGTTTGTAAAGCTTAGTCAATGCAAATTTTTAACATAGAAAAGATAACATTTTTGTATTAAATTATTTTGTATGCTCTCTCTCTCTCTTTGCAGTGAAATCACGAAATCTGACGATTCGTGGATCCGAAAATCCAAACATCATAGAACCAGCAAATTCGAGAGGAACCAAGGATGTATGCTCTATGATGGCACGTGAATCTAGCTGGCGGAACCGGAATAATAAATTGAAAGGACTGTGCGAGGAGCTACTCACAGTCTGTTCCTTCTTAACCCTCGTATCCCTTTTCGCCCGCGTCGCGGAATATCCGGTATATCGTAGGATATTCGGCGACATATGCGGATGTGCACGAAGAGGCAATATGCAGAGAGAAACGAGAACACGAAGCATACCAAAAGGTACATAGAAGAGAATAAAACCCGATTCACACTTGCGATTTAATTACTATAAAAAATTTTAACAAGTGTCTGGTTATTTACTATTTTGTTAATAAATAATTAATAATTTAATTTGATTTAGATGAAACATTGTTTCAAAAAATCACGGTAATTGATTGACATTCATAATGTGACATTATTAATTTATAAATAGAAAAAGCTCATTATATTGCAAATTATTATATAAAATACAAATTATACTATATATATAAAAATATATTTTATCTCGTTGTTTGTATCATTTATTATATGAAAAAATTATATATATTTTTTCTTTAATATAAATAATTTTATGATTCTATAAGGTCTTTTTATAACAATAATCTATATATGAATAACATAAAAATTTTAGTCAGAAGAACTAATGTTAAAAGATATCAAAGCTCACAGAGAGATCGAAAGCGCGTATCAGCCTTAAGACGATAGTATGGCGATGTAGTCCGGCCACAGCTTGCGAGGATACGAGCTCGAGGCGCACCCCACGAATGTTAACGCGCCGCATTAGCTTGGCATTGGTTAGAAACGCAAGGGGGAGGTGAGCAATAATTCTGATAACGCAGCATGTTGTCATGTTGCGTGGCATACGAAATAGTTCGTGCGCGTCTTTATGGTAAAGACGAAGTCACCCTTATCCTTACTTAGAGCTACCCTTAGATGTCAAAAAACGATCGAGTTATACTTCTACTGTACGAACTCTTCTATATATTGTTTTAAGATTAGAGTAACAACGATTTAAAAAATGCGATGTCACTGTCATGCAATCATCATGCGATATTATAATAGTTGATATTTCTGAAGATTAGAGAAAATTTTCATACGAAAATTTCAAGAGCGTAATAATTTTGCATTTATATTGTCATCGATTTGTCAACCGTTATTAATTTTCGTGACTTGTAGTTGATATTGATTTCTATTGTTTAACTAATTATATCCTTTGGTTTCTTATTAATTATATACATCATAAATAATAGATATTGCAGAACTTATTAATAAAATATTTTAAACATTACATGCAAATTTAAATTAATAAAGTTGAGTTATCAATTATAAATGAATATAAGCTACGACAAATTAGAATAAAATTGATGTTATAATAGAATTAGTAATTATAGAATTAGTAATTATAATCATAAAAGAAGTAAAATTAAATTAAAAATTTTTTTTAATTTAAAATTTAAGATTTATTATACTTATGTTATAATCTTACTTCTTTCATCCTCTCTTACTTTTAACAGTTTTAAGTTTGGTTTTAAGTGTTTAAGCAATCAAACAATTAAATTTATTGTAATATATTTGAATTAAAATTTCAGTGACATTATGACATTAAAATTCATATAAATGTTCCAAGATTAAATACCGATTCTAATCTGTTTTAGCCCATCCGTTTTGAAGTAACAGATCTATAATACATCATTTTTCTTTGTAGCAATTTCATATCGTTATTAAATTCATATATATTTTATATTTATCTGATACAATTTTCACATAGATCTGTTACCGCAATATATAAAATAAGAGTAATTTTTCACTCACCGAAGCGATGCACAACAGCGGAATTATATGTTGAAACTACGTTGATCTGTAAAATACAAAGAGAGATTCAAATTATAATAGCGCTCAAAATATGCCAAAAAAGTTATTATTAAACGCATAAAATTTTATAGTCCTTTTAATAAAATTGTTTAATAAAAAAATTATATAGTTTGAAAAAAAAACTATTCTTTTTATAAGCTTTCATAATTTGATATAGAAAAATTCTTTTCTCTAATTTTTGTTGAAATAAATAATTAATAACACTTTTATGCATATATATATATATATATATATATATATATATATAGAATTTATAAATAATAGATTACTTACTCAAAGGTTGCTCCGCTGATTCCTGATGCCTCCCAGGCCTCCTTTTCCTCCTTGTTATAGTTAGATAACATTCACTCGCGAAAATATATTTCAATTACTTGCGACATTTTGTACACTCCCGACACTCCCGATATTAATCACTTATGATATAATATTTAAAAATATTTAAAAAACGATCATACGAACACTTGTGATGTCTCGCAAATCGACGCAACAGACGAATCTGAAACAGAACATTTTAATGAATTATCAATGTGTAAATGTCAAATTTAGACGATATGATCGACAAATATTAAGATAAAAGTTAATTATGTTTGTATTACTTATTAAACGTGTCATAATTCAATTATTTGTCGATCCATTTTGTAACCGCGACATTTCGTTGAGTGACTGAAAAATACCATTTCGCGTTACTATCTGTAAGATGTCAGAAATCTCAAATGTTGAGATACCTCCGAATTCAGTCATTAAGAAAATCGTTAGACTTTTATCCATACCGCAATATACTAATATACTGATGTACTAATTTTTAACTATCCTATTTCTTATCATTTCAATTCATATATTGAATGAATCTGTCGTCTTAAGACATCATGTTATAAAGATATCTTCAAGACATCTGTATGTCGGGTTATATCTCCTTCTTGAACATGCATATAGTCTGAGCAATAAGTTGTGCGATGTATTGTACTTAATGCGATAAGTAACTGTCCGTGTGTCTTTTATAAGCTTACGAATTATAACTTAATTATTCATATTGAGGATATATTTCATAAAGATCGCATTTTCTTCCTGCAGTATGATCGCGATAGAAAATGCGAGGACATGTGGAACGGCACGTGCTGCTGCCAATCAATTTGAGCTTCGCCATGTGAATGATAACACCATGTGACCTTATATACGCGCCATGATATATCGCAAAGAAAACCGTCGCTGATATAAATAATTTAACGTATCTTATGTGATAAATTATGCCAAGTACAGAATATTCTAATTTCTGTATTGCAAATTAATCGTATAATTAAGATAATATATTATACATAAATTATATATAAATTAAATATATCATACATTAAATCTAATGTACGTTTATGTGAAAAATAAAATCTGGTTTACTTTTTAATAAATATTTAAGTAAATTAATTTACTTAATACTTATTATTACTTTTTGCTGAATTGTTATATTCCGAGAGGCATAAAATCGTGATTTAAAAAAATCATGAAAATAAAGTAAAATTACCGCAAGAAATATAATGACTAATTTTAATTTTCAGATTTGTTATGCAATCATAAAAATTTAATAGTAAGAAAAAGATAATAGTAACAATAAATTAATTTCTATTTTACGATCACACGAAACGAAAGAAAACTTTAATCAAGAATTTAAATTTTATATAATTTTATATTTAGCAATTTGTTTTCAAAAGAAATTATTAATCTATCGTTTAAAATTCTATTTAAATAATTGAATAATTTCTTCAAGAGAAAGAATTAGATAACGTAACAATTAAAATTATTATTATTAAGTAAGCTATTAATCAAAATTAAACTACTTGTATAGATAATCGATTAAATAAAAAGAAATAAAAAATAAAAATTAAATGAGCAAAAATCAATATAAAATTTTGAAAAAAATTGATAATAAATCATAGATAGGCACGTATTGAAATACACCTATCAAAATATTTAGCAAATCTAAATATTTTAATACAATATCATTGCCAAACTTATCTAACAAATCATTGTAACACTTCTTTTCATATCATATAACATTTTTGTTTTTAATTAATTTCCAGCAGATATTATTAGTTTCTTTGATTGCAAAATATATTCTCTATATTTACACAAGTAAAATAAGTAATAATTTAGTATAAAAAAGCTATAACATATCATGGTCCAAAAATTCTTTGTTAAAACTATTAAATATCACGAAAATTATACGTTTTATTAAAGTTGAATAAAAAAAAAAATAATTTTGTCTTAAAATAAAAAATAAAATTTTTTCAATTATGTCAATTAAAAATGAAATACAATAGGTGACACAAGTATTCAAGATCGTAAATAAGAGCTTATGGCAGTATATGCAAGATTTCGCGACGCTGTTACAACTCGCAGTGTTCTCGAGCTCTCATATGGTAAATACGGTTTTCCACGGTGGCAATATCGGATCCAATATTGTGGCAATAAATGGCCGAGGTATTATGTATCGGCCTAATAACGATCGTAATAAACTTACGAGTTACTTTATGAGATAACCCAACCGCTTGTAGATGGCTTCGACTGCCGCGCCAGGTGACGCGTGCCGTAAAAATTTCGTCAATTTTATTCCGTACCCTTAAAGTCCTCTACGAAGCCACGAGGCGCTTTTTTATCCGCGAGCAAATCACGTCGACGTATCGAAATTGAACTGCAGGTGAAGAAATGGTCATTTCTTCAATGATCTTGGCGATTGTGCGGCACGGTGCATGGCGCGCTCTGTCAAGCGCGAAGCACGTGATTCAATTTCGCAAAGTTTTATGACAATAAGAATGATCATAAAGAAGATAAATTGATATAGTAAGTAAGGAGTGTTCGAAAGAACAAAATAGGTAAACAGAAATTCATTTATCTATAGATCTGTTTTTTATACAACTAAATTACATTATATACTTTTGAATTTTAAAATAGAATAGACATATATTTGATATTTGGCGAAAGCCCAGAAAGAAAATTCTAGTGTAATTTTTAGTATAGGAATAAAAAAACAAACTTTAGATTTTTTAAACATTTGCCTGATCCAACATTTCTCAACATTTTTCAATTTACGGCACATTAAATAATAAGCCAAATTTGTGGAAGTACATTATTATTAAGTGAGAACACATTTTAGCGATTTTAATAGATCTTTCATCAGATGACAAGTAAAAATAAAAAATTTTAAAATTTTTATTCTTTATTGTATTTTTTGAGAGTGATTTTATTGCAATGATTATGACGATTTTTACTTTAATTAAATGAGAATAAATATAATATGATTTAGATAATTTTAACAATTTTCAAAATATTTGTTACTTCACACTTTATATTCTTTTATTTATTTCTAAATTTTTCCACCTTTTTATATATATTACGTATCTTGTATGAATAACATATTATAAACAAAAAGAATATAAACAATACAATAATTATGACATCAATATTTTGTAAAAAAATGAAACTTAATTAGCTACATGAAGTGACATTAACAATTATTTAGGTATTACCTATATTACCACGTTCTTAGTGAAGGCTCCAAATGTTAATCCGTGAAAAAAAAACACACTTCTACGCACCGAGGGTTCAGAAACTAGCGTGAAAGATTTCTTGTTTTGACGTGGCCGATTTAGACTCGCGGCTGAGATTAAACTGTTTACGGTTAAAACTGCTGCGAATTATACGCGTCCGCTTTAATCCGTGATTTACGGATGCAGAGATCGCAAGAGGGGTGAATTTGGCCCTGATCGCAATCTCCGTGGAGAATTTAACTGTGAACAGAGGGTGGTTCGCGCGCACCCCTTGACTACTATTGACTCATCCTACATCGTTTTATTATGCTCTAAGATCGTATTCCGTCTCGTTAAATGTACCAAGAGTTCTATGTATATATATCTTTTTTTTATGTCGCAGACATCGAAATAATATATGTAACGCTAAGGATCCAACTATCTATAAAAGAGCTAAAAATATTTCAGTCTCGGTAAGAATTCCAAGATTCAAACATTGTAACATTTATACTTAATAAGAACCGCAAGAGTCCAACCTGTAGGTTGAATATTTCCAAAATTTGAAAATCAAATTATAAGAAAGTAAAACTTGTATAAAGCTTGTATCAAGATTCAAAGACTTAAAAATATTTATTAAAAATTCTGGAAATTTAGAATACTGAGATTTCCACGCAAGATGTCTAAGATATGCAAGTATTTAAGAAATGATAGAATAAATGTGAGAGAACAATCGCGCGTAAATGACTTTCGCAACTATCTCCGTGTGCATGCGCAGTCGCGTGCACATTGAGCAGGTATATACCGGGTGAGCGTATCGCAAGTCGGCCGACGCAATAGAAATCCCGATTTAACGGTAGTAAATCTTCCGATCGTGGGATTTATGATTCGATAGGAGCGCGACGAAGAGAGAAAGAGAAAGAGAGAGAGAGAGAGAGAGAGAGGGGAGAGGAGTCGTAACGAATTTAATGAAATCACTCTGGCGATTTTTTTCTCGAGCGCACGACGGCGCTCTAATCCACGGATTAGAGATCGGATCGACGTGCGTGCAGAATCGAAACTTTATGACACTCCATTCGTTCCTAAAGCAAGCTCTATCACGCTCTATCTCATGGTCGTTTCGATTGTAGCACCCCTTAAATGGAATTTACAATGATTCCGAGTCCTTACGTTCGAGAGTTAAGGTTCCACTTACGAACAAGAAATCATTATGAAGTTGTGCTAAAAGATTTAAAAAGTAAATTAGCTTTCAAAAAATGTATCAAAGAGAAGATATATAATTGCAAGTCATTTACACGCGATCATTTTTTTACATTTAATCATTTTTTAAATACTTGTACATCTTTGTGGATCACTCATATTGGAAATCTCAGGATTCTAAATTTTCAGTCTTAAATCTCTTTAAATCTTTGATTTTTAATGCATACACTGAAAGATATATACAGTGAGTACAAAAAGTATTTGTACAGAGAAAATATTTTTTAAAAAAACTTTATTTTTAAAAATTAAATATTATCCAGCGAGAAATGAGTCATCGAATTGATGTCGAATCGATATCGATATGATGATTTCAACACCAATTTGGCGTCGATTCGACGTTTAATTGATCATTTCTTGCTGGGTAATTAACAATTTATTCATAAAATATAAAATAGACTATATGTTTCTTAAAATTATATATACCAAAAATATATTAATTATAGAAAATATATCATCTGAAAAATAAGCAAAAATTAAAAGTTTCATTGTTTGAATGGTCAAAAAGTATTCATATCGAAATTTAACTTATAATATCAGAAATATATGCGAAATTCATTTGTATATGTTAGAACAGAATATATTCATTGTATAAAATTGCTAATTGATGTTTATTTTCTACAAATAAGACTTTTTTTATAATAAATTTCCTTATACGAACACTTTTTACTCTCGCTGTATATAATATCAACAGCATTATTTTAATAGAAAATAATTTTATTAATTCAAAAATATTATTAATGAAACAAATGTATCATGCTCTTATTTTAATAAAATTTTATTTCAATATTTTTGTGTCATTAATAGATAGTGTTATTGAATTAACAAAATTATTTTCAATTAAAATGATCATGTTGATATGATATAATTTTTTTTCAATGTAACTTTACTTTCTTGTAATTAATTCTCAATCCTCAATTATCTATAATATTATATAATAACGTGTTCAATACCATTTATTTATTTGAATATCCAGATGAAACTTTCAAGTTTAAAAAATAATTTTCTTATTATTCATTTAGGCTGGTATTCATAGTCGGTTCTTATATTTAAGACAGTCTTAAGTACAGTCTTAAGATGTCATAAACCAATCATACACAGAGCATTTAAAGTATTAGCATGTAAAGACATCATTTAAAGCAGTCTTAAGATAAGAATAAATATCGACAGGAGTAAATACTATAAATATCGATTTTAATTTACGTGACATTTTTCTTAAAGTATTACTTTTTTGCGCATTCGAATAGTGGCGATTTCCTCGCCTCGCGTATTGTATTTATAGGTCGATTTGCAGCCCGGCCTTTGAAGCGGATCGCAGCACCGCCAGCACGTCCGCGCTAAACGCGAGGCCCGAGTTAAGAAAACGCGCTGAGAGGCCACCTAAAGTAAATTGATTCAAATTAGTTCCCAATAGCATGTAATAACGTGGGTTCCCGCGGCGTCTCTGTGCCCTCCCATTTCGCCTTAGATACGTCATTATATCGGCCGCCGCCTAATACTTAGGCCGATAGGTGATATAACGCCAGAATTATTGCCTGCATACCGGGTGAACCATCACGTACGCGCCGCCACGTAACGTATCAGAAATTGCGCCGCGCCGCGATCAAGGGATAGGAAGACAAACGCCGGATTAAACGCGGCCCGAACCGCAGCTCGCCCTCGATTCAATTTGTGAGTCGAGACTCGCATGGGACACGGAGAAAAGTTGCAACCGATGCGATTGCATTTTAGAGATGTTTACAGAAAACGAAAATATAAAACAAGAATATAGATATATTTATTCCTCTACAAGTTATTGCGCTAAAATTTCATGTCAAAATCAAAATTTGAATGATTCAAATAATTCAAACTTATTTTCTGAAAATCTTTGGTTCTTAAATTGTGTTATTGCAGCAAATAAGCAAATAAATGACATAATAAAATAATAAGTCAATTTAAACGCACGCAGAAAGAAATTGCATGAATCGTGGAATGGTTTTATACAAAGTTCCTTTCAGCTATTCTACTTCTAGAGAAGAGAGAGGTATAATCCCCTATTATTCCCTCTTACTGAATGTAGAAGCGAAGAGATGTTGGCGGGCATGTCGGAACGTTTCGATTATAGGCCTAAGTGGCTATAATAGCTGTCGTCGAGAAGCAAGAAAAAGAAATGAATATTCATGTTACATCGCTGCGCGTCAATTCGTTCGGGACCTAAAATTAGTAAATGACACGCTCCGATCTCGATTCAACCAGTCAGATCGTTCGCCGTCAAATCCGACGCTCCGCTGTCAAGCCTTCCTCAAAAGTCCTGCTTCATATTTATACCCGAAACGAAACTTTTGACTCTCGTTCGATAATTTCCCCGAAGAGATTTGTCGAGCATCGCAAGCGTTTTGTTACAATCTGGCACACACCTACGTTACCGCGTTGGCAACCCTTTTAAAACAACCTCGCTCTCTTCGGGCCCCTGAGGAACTCGTTTTGCTCTTCTCGGGCATCCTCGAGACACAAATCATGCTCGAACGGATCCCTCCTGCTCTCAAGAGCGACGAATTCGACCGTCCTCTTTCATGAGGTTTCAACGGCCACGCTTATGTGCCTCCACTGAGCCGTATTAGTGTTTTCGCTTGGACAATCGCCAGATTCGTTCATTATCATGCACGTCGCACGCTTCATTAAGAAAATATTTACTGCGATAGAGTATACAAAATTATACGAAATTTAAAAATTTTGGCTATATAAACAAAAAACAAATCTTTACGGTGGAAATATGATAGAAATGTAATAAAAAGGAGATCCTTAAATATGTATAAAAAAAAATTGTATATCAAATATATAAAAAGTGATTTAATTTGTATGTTTTCTTTTAAGACAATTATTGTTTCAAAATTTGTAAAATATTAGGAAATTACTATAAAATTGTTATAAAAAGTAAAAAAGATACAAAATATCATTTCTATTTTAATATTTTTAAATCTAAAAGAGAAATTGCAAATAAAAAATATATTTAATAAAAAGTTAATAAATTGTAGCTATTCTTCATATTATTAATTATTGAAATGAATTATAATTCTCTTTGATGCTTCTCACCGTTTTAAGAGGTTGTTTTTTTATTATTCATATAGCCTCTCCATTATTCAAGAAACAGAAAAAAAAGAATACATAAATACACGTCGCATGTGCGTTGAATGAATCAGGAGAGGTTTTTCCGGAATGAGTTTTATCATTTCTCTCGTACGGTGAATTCATTTCTCCTCCGCCTACAACGAGGCTCGCGTGGAAGAACCGAATCGCCTAATCTTATTCAGGATGCTTCCAGGGAGGCGAGCGGCTGGAATTAGTGTTTTCATTGCGCGGCGGCCACTCGAGAAGCCGCTCTTGCTCTCGTGGCTCTAAACGGCAACGTGAGTGTTTCGGATCCACTTGAGTTACCGACGGTCTCCTCTTCAAATATCGAGAACATCCTCGACCTGTGGCCGCGACTGAGCCCCCGGAAAACACATCTCGTGAGAACGACAATGGCCAGCGACGATTATACGGTAGCGCTGAAAACAACATTAACGTCCGCTCGAGGAGGAACGGCCGCTTCTTCGCCAGATCGCTGACAAACGATGACACGACGAATCCTTCTTGTCCAGTTCAAAAAGTAGGCACAGACTCCTCTCTCCGTGAAAGGATGTAATTTTTTTGTTTAAGCCTCTCGAGTCGTACAATAAAACGAACGATCGGTTTGGCTCATCAGAGTTTTATTAATGGTATCGCGTGTCGTCTTATTGTAATTTAAAGTTTAAACTATCTATCTAATTTTTTTACATTAGTAAACGAAAGTTGTATCATATATACTCTATTGCTCAAAAATACTTGTCCACTTTATATTTCTTAATTAAAAGAGGAACAGCAAGTTTCATTCTCCTTTCTTACTTTTTTAGATATTATCTATAAATTTAAACTGCGTTTGATTTGGACGTTTCCTTTCAACGTTTTTAGCGCTTCTATCTTTTTACGTCTAATGAACGATAAAAATAGAATGATGCTTAAACACTTACAGCATGTGAGTGTCTAAAGCAAACACAGTCTTATGTTTGATTAAAATAAAGCTAATAATAATATTTGATGGTTCAAAATTTTGCATTTTATATATACACAGGAAGAATGATTTTGTTGAACTATCAAAATAATTTGGTTGGAAATTCAAACAAGTTGCTAGCATCAAAATTTTTTTGCAGCATTGCTCATCATTTTTTAATTTCCAATGAAGATTTTCTGTATCTAGCAAATCTTTCAACAAAATCGTTCTTTCCGCTTATAAAAGAATAATATAATAGAATTAGACGGAGAGAAAAATTTAGACGTAAAAAATGATATTTACAAAACTCGGAATAAGCAAATACTTTTAAATGGTAGGGTATATTATTTTACCGATTCGATGGTCCATTCTCAATAGTCGGTGACTGATGTCTAAAAGAGTTCGGTTTTACGAAGTAAATTCTTAATCAACCTCTTAATATTCTTATTCTTCATTCGAACAAAGAAAGCATTGATTTCTTTTATTTTCACGGTACAAACACGTTCAGAAGTTTATCATCGTTTTAGTAATTTTGAACATTCCCACTGAAGACATTCCACCGAAACGAAACGAAATATTAAGAACGCAAACGCGATTTTTCCATGAGTCCTGCTGTGCAGACCGGAGAACATCGAAATGTTAGCATTTAATGTATGCGGAGTTCCAGTCCGCCTCGCTCGTCAGCGTCCGGCCGAGAGACCTCCAAAGCGTATTCGATCCCTCGGCACTACGGTGATCCGTGAAACATCTTGTTAGCTCTGTATAAACGGATGAAGGGCAAGCCTCATATAGGGTAGATCACACACATAACTGCCCGCTATCTATTTTATTGTCGCGGGATCCGTGACGCACCCGATGACTCCGGCGTAGCGTGGCCGCTGGTTGGCTCTCTCGCCCAGGGAAAAAAAATCGCCTCACCTCGCAACATATTTTAAGCACGCCGAGAGATTTATGTTCCCGATCTCTCCGTGGATGAGAGACAGAGAGTTGGAGAGTTCGCTACCGTGTTGCAGCACCCGTCTTTTGAATAGCGAGGTAATACTAACGTCGCACCGCACCGGCCGCTATCTGTCCCGCTCCGAATGCGACCTCCATGTATTTAAAATTTAAATCCTCGCGTGACTCTTTAATTTCTCCCTTCCTCTTTTTTTCGTGGTTACGAAATTTATGGAATCTGAATAAGCAGTAATTTATAGCGATAATGGTGATAGTAATACGATTGAGTATAGAATCGTTACGGCGGGGGAACAACTTTACATCACAATAGGTACAGATTTAGTGGCACTCGGTATCAATCAATTTTCGGAGCAGTCTTCTACAACACGGTATACTCAAATCGCTTGTTTGCTACAATAACATCAAGATGAAAAAACTCATAATTTTTAAATAAATTTCAATATTTTGAATTTATCATAAAATTTGGTAATATTAATTTTAGAATATAATTTTGATTTAACAACTGAGTGTAGAAAAATATGTTCTTGTAAAGTATACTTTTCCTTTTTTCTTTTTTCGCAAGTAACTGAAGTAATAAAAAAAAGACAATTTTCTAGTTACATTGTTGTTGCGATAACTGAACGATATTACATTCCTAAGCTATTATTTTATTCCAACTATTATTTTGAAATATGAAATAACTTTTTTATTGATACATCGCGCGCAAAACTAGGTTTCAAAGTATCTATATCGATCGGTATTTTGTCGACGCTTCGGAAGTCGCTATTCCGAGTGGCATAAACGAGCCTCGACTCGTTTTTGCATACAACCGGCGAAGAAACGTCCTGCTGACCGTCCTATCTCATTAGCGATCGCATGTTCGTTCCCATGATCGCTGCTGACGCTGAAACGTGGCATCTTCGTGCCATTAGATAAAATCCTACGCGTACCTAGAGATCATCAACATCATTATCAGCGTAGTCATCGACCGGGTGGCGCTAGTGTGTATAATCTCGGTACGTCGGCTTATCAGAGCGCGTCAGCCTTCTCTGAAAGGAGGGCCTTTTTCTGGCCACGCTATCTGCGCACTGTATCGCGCACTCCGTTTCTCGCCGTTGCAACAGAGAGAGGCAAATTCCGTCCGTGTTCGGTGGGTTCATTGTTTGACGCGAGAATCCGCTAACACCGCCCAAGACGATCGTATTAACAATAGTCCCGCGAAAGAGAGAAAGAGAAAGAGAATTAAATTTATTTCACTCTGAGGACTTAAATTTACAATATTTTTTTAACTTGTGCATTTGAGGTCTTCATAATTATACAAAAGAGTAAGTCATATAACAGTCATATAACATAAGTAATCAAGCAAGAAATGAACGTACTATCATTACATTATCTTAAAGATTTAAGAATAATTAGCAGTCAAAAATTGACGATTAGAAGGTGATCCATGAAGTTTACGCTTAAAAAAATTGAAAGAAGCGACATTGCATGTTTCAGAAGAAATACTATTCCAGAACTCAATAGTATAACATCTAGACAGAAAGAACGAAAGAGAAAGGAATACGTCACCGTTAAAGTAATTGACCGTGAGATCACGTCGACATCCAGGCTCGACTATCGCGATTTATCGAGATCTACCGTAATCTATTTTGATGTAAAAGATATTTTCTCTCCGGTAGCTAAGTTTCAAATGACGATGTAAAGAATATTTTATAGTTAAGTTCCTGTAGACAGACGCTTCTGGATATAGATACGCGTATCATACATTTACATGGAGAGAGAGAGAGAGAGAGAGAGAGAGAGAGAGAGAGAGAGAGAGAGAGAGAGAGAGAGACCCTGCCTTCTGTCTGATACTATATACACGATCGCGAGGAAACTGGGATGCCCCGCGTCGTAACGGATACCGAGGTCCTGATGAAAAGAGCAGTCTCTTCCTCGGTCCTCCCACCTCCTCACACCTTTCAATTTATCAAAGAAAAAGAGAAAAGAGAAAAGGAAGGAATCGGTATCCCCGGGTGTGCCGGCGCGAAAGCTCCGGCCTATTAGAATACGTCAGGCTCTCTTCAAGGTAACGTCCTGTCATTTTTTTTTTCTCCCGTAGCCGCTATCGGATCCGTGGATCAGTGCATTCGGTTCAGCAATTCACCCTCCCTTACCTCTTCGTCCCCAACACAGATCCCTCCTTTCGCCCTCATCGCGCTCGCGAGCCGCTGGTAGCTCCGGCGCGCCGCGGAGATGTGTACACGTGTACACGCACACGCACGCACGAGGGTGGGCTGACGAGTGGCAGGTTGTACCCGGAATACCCACCGCGGTGCCTCGCTCAGTGGGGTCTCTCCTCTCTTATTCTAAGTGCTAGCGAGTCCGAGAGAAGAGAAGAGAAGAGAAGAAAAGAGAAGAGAAGAGGAGATCCGTGAGGCGAGCCGATGTTATCTTCTCCCCCGGTTGGAGAGGGATAAAAGCTTAAAGGCTGCAGCCAACTACGATGATACCACCGGTATACGAGAGTGTCAGGACGCTTGAAGCCTCAAAGAGGTCTGCAACGAATGCACGGTACGAATGAACGCGAAGGGGAAGGGGAAGGGGTCCGGGGCACGCGGTAAAGGTGAGAGGACCAGAAGGAAGAGTGAGAGAGGAAGAGAGAAAAAGGCTTAAAAAAAAGAGCCAGGGGTACGCGCGGGGGGCAGATCGGAATGCGGTGACCAGCAGGCAGTGAAGAAGGCTTCGTATAGAGGAAGGAGGTAAACTGATGAACCAGGATAGACAGAGAAAGAGGGAGAGATTCGATAAGATGGAGAAGAAGTGGACTAACCTTGCGTGGCCAACACCGGGGGACAGTGACGTACCCCCCGCGGAGGAATATACATACTTATGGTTGCGCGGGAGCGGAGCCAGCTCCTCTCGCGAGGACTAGCTTCCTTGGCCCCCCGCTTATATCCATCCAGCGCTCAACGACGCGATCACGCTGACCGGACATCGCGAATCGGCCGGACGTGACGCGATCGTGCGAAACGATGAACGGCGAAGAGAGAAGACCTCACGACCTTCTCTGACAGCGATATCGCTGTCGTTTCTCGTTTAACTTTCTAACCGTGTTCATCCTGTATATATGTTACTAAAATCGAATAAAAAAAATATCCGACAGGAGTAATTTATTATAACAATAAAATAGATATTGAAACAATATAAGTAAATTTAGAATTTCTGTAGAATGTAAATCATGAAACTGACGTCAAAAAGAATTGACACTAGTTGATCATGTACATGAGCGCATTTATTGGATAAGTGATATAGAAGTAAATCGTAGAGACGTTTCAACCCTTATTTTTAGTCTGTACACTGAGAAAAAAATGCTGTTGATTCAATTAAAGTCTATATTATGGGCTGTACGTACTAATATAAGTGATTAATTCATGTATATTTTTATTGACATAAAGGCATAAATTATTATTTCAATAATCAAGACTTTTATGTCAATAAAAATATACATGAATTCATCACTTATGTTAGTGACAGCCTGTAATATAGACTTTAATTGAATCAACATTTTTTTTCTCAGTGTATCAATATTACAAAGTCGCAAAGAATTGCTATGAAACATATAAAATAATAGAACAAAAATTCAGATATTCTTAATCCTCAACTTCATCGGTAAAATCTGGCCAACACAACTACACCCGTGGGGTTGTTCTGTACCCTAATTTAGAGTTTTAACTGAAATACAATTTAAAAAATTGGTGTTTGTTTAGTCTGATATAATAAATAAATATTCTGAAGCTGAAAAATAATTATTTATTACAAACATAATAGAAAATAAAGTTTATAGGACTCCAAATAACAAAAATAAAGATTTTTTTCTAACTTTCGAGATTAACTTAAGAATACTTATCTTTTTTTGACAATAACAGTAATCTTAGATTATAATTCAGTCTTCATTTCAATCAGTCTACTAATGTAGAACTTACTGTAGTAACTTTAATGTAGTAACAAATACTTATTGACAAAATCTATAAAGAAAAGAAATCTCAATCAACTTTAAAAAACTAAAAAATAACCTGCTTTGCCTTTAGTAAGAACATACGTTACCATTTGGTTATAAATTACAGTCTATGTCTATTCATCACAATTGACATATTATTCTGAATCGGTAGTATCTTGAATAACCTGTTTCTTAAATATATTGCGATTCATGATGCAAAACTACTAAAAAAAAAAAAAAAAAAAAAAACTTACGTAACATCACCCACGAGGTACAAACATACTCCAAACAAACAATATTTCTGTTTATAAGCACGTGCCTGTTGCGCGCGTCTTCCTAGCATGAGATACGAACCGACACTAAGAATACACGGAGGCGTAACAATGTCTTGTGCCACGCGAGAAATAATAGCGAAAATTGTGCATGCGTTTGTACCCCATCAGTATAATTAAAGGTTAAAGAGTTAATTATTTATTCCGAGGTTATTCAGTTACATCAGAACAAAATATAAGATTATATATTTAATTCTCTCTCTCCTTAAATATCACAAACTTAAATCAAATTATTTAAACATAAATTACAAACGATTCTTTAACGCTCGTATAACTTTCAAACAAATTAATAAATAGTAGATCAACAATTAAACGAGCTATAATAAGATGTGTGTGACAAAGCAAAATTTTTCACGATATAATTTTCCACCGATACGTTTCGACTACTTAATCCTCATCAGTCGCAGAAATATAATTACCCCCATATAACAAAAATTAAATTAACATATTTAAAGGATCATCTTAACTTCAATTTTCAATAGTCAGTATAAATGCAACTATATTATATTTAGTTAATTTGTCGGACAATAAAAAAATAGTAATAATGAATCATAATCCAACTAATTCATCAGTTTTAATTTTTGTTATATGGAGTAATTATATTTCTGCGACTGATGAGGAAATATAGTCGAAACGTATCGGTAGAAAATTATATTGTGAAATAATAAATTTTGTTTTATATTCAATTATAGCTCGTTTAACTATTGATCTGGGTACTATTTATTAATTTGTTTAACTCAAATTGAACAAAATATTGGGTCATTTAAAAAGTATCCGCGGTTTTTTCATTCAAAAATTGAACAAAAAACCGCGGATACTTTTTAAATGACCTAATAATACAAAAAATTATTTTTCATTAATGCGTACTTTAACTCACTTAGATTGACTTTCGTACAAACAATATTTTATATTGTTATTTATTATTTTATATTGTGAAAAATTTATTCTATTTTATTATTGTTATAACAATGACAGTAGTAGATTCAATTTTTCCTTTAAATTTAAATACATAGCTTCAATACCGAATCAAAATATAATAATTCTTTTATTTGCGTTGTCGACAAACTTCGTTTGTCAGACATTAAAATAAATTTATTGCTACGAGAGAACTGCAGATGATGGGATACGTTGATGTCATTAAAACCGCGTCAAGTAATTTAACTGTCTCGTTGACATAAATTAAGGCTATGTTGCATATATATATTATATATATATATATATATACATATATATATATATATTATATATATTATGATGAAGTAACCGAAACTTCTCGTACGCGTGTCACCGTTTAATGTCATAATCATATATTTTCCATTCTTCTAATCGACTCCTTATCGCATAAATTTTCTTTTTTATATTTTAGTAAAATTTTAAGTTATGATGTTTAAGATTGTGCCATATATTGTGTTATAATAGATAATATCTTGTATTATAATATAATATTTATTTACATTATTTATAAGATAATATCTACTATAATAGATATTATTTTGCGAATAAATATTATAAAATTAAATCATAAAATTAAAATATGTAAACTAATATATATAAAAGATCAAAGATACACGAGGATAAAAAGGACAACAGCGAGATGTTAAACGATCGAAAAGCTGAAAATTACGAAATGAGACCAATATTCATTGAGCTAATTAACGTCGTTGGCCGATCGATCTCCATTCCGAGAGATATATCGAGGCGCCGTCCTAACTTATTAAGTTCACCTGACCCCGCGTACATTCGCTCGATCGATCGATCGATCGATCGATCCTTCGTTCCGCAGGCCGATCAACGAGCTGTGAAATGATGACGATAATACAAATAGCTGGTGGTAAGAATTGTCGGCGGGGGCGGTAGATAACGAGGATGATGACAGCAACGATGATTTAGTGCCGCGCGCAAGTTAATGGCCCGAGAGGCCCGAGGAGCCTCGGACGTTATTCTTCGGGGCCATTCACAACACTCGCCGGGGCCCTACGCTCATCATGCGGGCCCCCCGCGGATTCCGCACGGAGCTTAACCCCAACGTGCCAATTCATTTCACCTCGCGCCGGCGTTAGGCCTGGTTTATGGTAGCATTTACAATTATAATCGACCCGTTCGGTCGCGATGAATGAGAAATAAAAGGCCGGATGGAAAAGAGACGCACGATGCGAAAATAGAAGTGAACGGCGTGGAATCTTTGGTAAAGGAGAAGAACCTTCCTCTCGGACTTCACCTCCGTTTCATCGCGAAAGCCGGAGAGGAAAGTTATCGTCACCGTTTTCGTGCTGCGGCAATAACTATTACTTATTCCGCGCGAGGAGAGCCGATAGCGGTCGCACTTAAGTATCAACAATTTCGGAGAGATGAGTAGCACGATAAATGGAAAAAAAAGCACATGTCGGTGCGAGGGGAATTTCGCGACGAACATCCAAGGAGCTACAGGGCAATCGCGTCATCGAATCCGTTATGAAGACGAAAATTATCGTCCGATTGCCGCGTCGAGGCAATAACGATCATTCATGTAAGAAAGAGTCGGCGATCGCGTGTTTCTAAGGAGGACATTGTCAGCCCTTTGCACTCGGAGCCCATATCTATTCGAGTAAAGTGATGTGAAATAAGAATATCCTCCAGAGGTTCTCTCTGTGAATGGAGAACGTTCTGAAAGCATTCTTGGAATATTTTGGAAATATAAATATTTCTTAAGAACAAGAATATTTAGACAGCATTCTCTGAAGCTGAAGATATTCTAAGAATATTTCTAAAAAGTGTGATATTTTATTAGGATATTTTTTTTTGTCTAATGAGAAATTTTTTGTCTTGATGAGAAATTATTTTAGGAATATGCAAAACCAATGTTGCAAAAAAGTATGGTCTGATATGAGATCTATAATTCTCGGCGTTACAATTAATTTCTCAACATTCTAAAAAATATAGGTAAGGATTTAGCACCGAGTGACATAATTCTCACCGTACAAGTGATGACATAAACACCAATCGGTGAATTTTTAACACCATAGATGTGGATTTAACACCGTGATTTAAAATTCATGGTGTTAAATTCATACCTATATTTTTTAGAGTGAATATGGTACTTGGTATAATTTGACGTTGATCCAATTTTTAAACATGCGCTTATAATGTATTTACAAAATAATCGATTTTAGTAAATATGTAACTTCCTATAATAAATAGCGTTAATTCAAGAAGTGGAGATACTTAAAGGTGAGATGTACATTTCATTTGAATGCATATAAGTAGTATAATGCCGGATTAAGGACACATCCACACGATTATCCCTTCTGGGAAAAAGATGATTGTCTCGGCGACGGAATTTATGATAGAAAATATATTGCCCGTCGCGGGCCATCCATTTCACCAATCAATTCTTCGATTGCGTTTCGACTGCGCCCGATTACGATCTACCTTCGTGGACGTGGCGTGACACCTCCGACGGATCCCGGAGAAAAAAAAAAGACCGCGGATCAAAAGGGGGGAATGGCGGGAGAAAGAGGAGATTCTCCTCGGGAATCATCGGGCCCCGGGGTCAGGGACAGTGTGTGAAAAGGTTTCAGGCAGCAGGTGTCTTCGGGCGCGGAGAGATGAAAATCTCGCGTTGGTATTTATCACCCGAAAAATCCCGGCCACGCCCATACTTCGCTGGCCACAAATCAATCAATGAAGAGAGGACGCGACCTCTCTACCGAAGAAGATGGGTTGAGCGGTTTTTATTGGATATAGTCTATCGATTTATTACTACGTAACCTAAGTAGTAGATGGACACTAAAAATACATTGACGAGATACCGTCTAATTCTTTTGATATAAATCTTAACAGCCAGTAATTTTTATCTTATCGACTAAAGGTCTTAATTCTTTTCTGCTATTTCTTGAAATTTCTGATTCTATACTTCTAATTCTATTTGACGAAATAATCAATTTATAAAATAAGCTTAATTGAAAGAAAATACAGATTGTCGGATCAATCTATTATTCTAATAAGACACATTTAAATTTAATTACTGTAATAAATTAATGGAGATAATAAATTTTTAAAAAACGATACTTATGTATGTAAAGGTCCGTCTAGCAATACTGTCTTCTTCGAAACACATAAAATACAAATTAATTAAAAGTTATGGCTGATGGAGAAATTAATTATGCTCACAAAGAAGCCACTGTGCATCCACGAGAATAAATATTTTTATATCCTTTTAGCATGTGGCAGTAAAAAATGATAAAAGACTTACACGAAGACCTGTTGAGGATTGTTAATAACCGGTGCGAGAGGAAAAGAGGAAAATATTGCTCGAATTCGAGACCGAATCGGGGCAAATTTAATCCAACGATCGAGAAACAAGCGAAACGAATCGTCGTATCCAACTTTTGTATACAACCTACAGGTTGACTCATTTGTCGTGTTAATAATTATAAGAAGGTGTGACCCCTCACTCGCTACACCTCCGGACAGCCATATTTATGAATCTCAAACCGTGAGCCTTAGGTTCAGGTATTCCCAACTTGCGAGACGTCACTCATATTTTTATGCTTTAACATTATCATTAATTTTATTTGCCTTCTTCCCAATTTCTTTTAATCGTATTATCGTTATAATTTATATGCCACAATCTTTAAAGTATTCATTTTTACATTCATAAACAAGTACAATATTTTTCAACTAAATTTGCTTTTTTTTTTAATTAATTTCTTTTAATAATTAGAGATATATTTTTAATGAAATTATTAATAGTAAATATATGCACACACATAGAATTTGAGCCAAAATAAATGTTGAACCAAGTTGGGAATCTCTGCCTTCGAAGTATATACCGGACCTCCGGGAACCACGGGGGGCAACGTAAACTAACCGCACCGGTTAATTATTGTCCTCGCTCGGCGGGTCCAGGGTTCCCCTCCACAAGTGATCTGCTCCCCCCTCTTCCTCTTCGACAGGGCCTCACACGGGTACGGTGGCACCGGTGGCTGCACCGCGACGGTGGAGGCGGGATATGACCGAAACGGTGAAAGAAAAGAGAGAGAAGAGGACCAGAAGCGAGGAAGGGGGGGGGGGGGAGAGGACAGTCGTCAGAGAACTCGAGGACTCCCGAAGGCCCGCTAAAAACCAAAACTACCGTGGTAGCATTCAATTAGCCTCACGGCATGTGAAATATTATTGTCCGCCTCGCTTCATACACTCGATTTTTAAAAGGGGAGAAAGAAAGGCATTACGGCGACCTCCTAACATATTTCACCACTGAATCATCCCTCCCCTCCGGCCTTCCTCTCTCGTCTCCCGCCTTTCCACTGCTCGGCCATCGTTGCTCGACCACCGAGAAGCTCTTCGCGAGCAATCGTCCTGCGATTTTTGCCACCCGGTTTTGCGTGTTTTTGTTCTTTTCGAGTTCCGCGTGGAAATCCGAGAGGAGCGAGCATTCAACCAACTGCAGTTTCTTGCATTTCGTGGTTGACTGGCTGACTGGCTCATTTTATGTCATAAAATAAAATGTGATTGAGAATAATCAAAGATGCAGGCATGATTTATTTACACAATCTAATAAACTTTAGAGCACAATAAATTCATTCGATTTTTTTAAACTCAATAAGTAATGGATTTATTGTATGAATTGATAATGTATTATAAAATAGAAAAATACAAAAAATTTCTCAAAGATCATGTAATGATGTAATTCAAAAGTACGTACAAAATTAATTGTAAGTTTAAACAATTTTTAACATTTAGAGTTTTATAAAATTATACATATTACACATCAAACAGAGATTAAAATATTATACAAAATAATTATACGTCTCTATTGAGTTCCAACATGGATCTCTTTTAATTATATATATAAAGATAGTAAATATTATCGAAATAATAATGATCTCTCTGCTTGGAATCGGACGTAACTAACCTAGTCTGATAGAAAGACACAGAATTTCAAAGTTCTTAATCGTGGGAAACGACAATTTCCTCGATCTCATTGTTTCAACTCACAATGAGAGGGAACGCGGCGGATAATACCGCAATACGATTCGTAACGCGATGCGCGTGTCGCAATCACTCTGCCGTGAAAGTCTCCCGAACTGAAAAGGCCAAATTTGATTGGTTTCGATCTTACACCAAGCGATCGATATAACGTCCGAACAATTGAAACTTTCACGTATTCGATCGTGGAATCCTTGTACTCAAAATATTGTGGTATTTTAAGATTAATTCTAATGTGATATTTTAAGACTAATTCTAATGTGACATTTTAAAATTAATACTAATCTTATAATTTATTGATGTTTAATTGTTTGGGCATAATTGAATAAAATACAGAATTTTCGAATTCACAAGATTTTTGATTTTTTGATCGTTAAGGCAAATAAGAATATGTTTTAGAGACACACTCTCTCTCCCTCCCCCCTCCCCCTCTCTCTCTCTTTTTCTCTCTCTCTCTCTGTGTGTGTCTGTTTGTGTGTGTATTTATATAATGTAATATATATGTAAAATATTTATATAAATATTTTTAGAAACACAATTTAAAAAACATTACACTACTTATTTTACGATAATTTAAAACTTGCTAACAATGCTAATTATTTAATTATTTAATAAGAACTCAATTCAATACAAATATGTGGCGATATGTAAAGTGATATTCGATGAAATTCTGCACTGTACGAGCCGTAACAATTACGCTAATGCAGCCGCTGTAATTGAAACGATCAATTCCCAGCAGTCCTTTCCAAATGCGAGCTAAGCGCGCCAGTCACGAACGAGATAATAGCAAACCGCAAATTTTCTTAATGACAGACTTCTTATTCAACATAAGGTAGCCGGCAATTAACTGTGTATGATAAATAGACGCGAATAAACCCTGCTCAAAATCATTCAATAAAAGAAATACGTACGTGAGGTAATTTAGAATTGCTCTCGGCAATTATGGGGTCAAATGAAATAATTATGACGGTGAAATAAATGTGACATAACAATTTTGCAAAATTAGAGAATGACAATGTTATCTTAATAATTTTCGTTAACTATTATAATATATTAATTCTCTTTTGAAAAATTTCTTGAAAGAAAAGTTATTAATAATTTCTCTTTGTAATTTAGATTTAATAATATCTCTCTTTCTGTCTCTCTCCCCCTCCTCCCCTCTTTCTTTCTCTTTTTCTATTAATTTTATCTCGTTTTTCATTTTTCTTCGTCATTTTGTATGATCAATTTTCAGTATCGTCGATAAATCAAAAAATAAAAATTATGTACAAATCAGTGTAAATTAATTAATTTATGTATTAATCAATTTATGAACTTAATATTGAATTTAGTGATTAAATTGTACAATTATATTATATGTGCCTCGATAAATCTTTTTTAAAAAAATGTATTCTTAAAATCCATTTTGAAAACAAGAAATTTAAATTTAATTTTCTTAACAATGCCTTAATTTGTTACAAAACCATGTGCAAGAAAAATGCACGATATATTTCAAAATTAAAAATCGGACATCTGTCTTTGTTAAATTACGCCTGTGAATTTATAAAACAGTACATATTAAGTATTTCAGATATAAGTCGTCTGTATTTCCGTTGACTTCCGGTGGAATCAGAAACGCGAGATGGTGGATGATGGACTAACCGACTAACTGGGAGTAATTAATAAGCTCCCTGGTAGGCATCCATAATCCAAATGGCGGTTCCCTAACTTCGTATGAGTTAAAGACGAACTCGGTTGAATTAATTAGCGCGCACATCGTGAATCCCGAAGTAGAGATAATTAATTTTTAAGCCTAACTACGCTAAGTGATCGGAATTGCGATCCGCACACTCGCAAACCTTTCGATCGTCCTTTAATATGCATGCGGCAGAATTGAATCGCGAGATCATCAATAAAGATAATACACAGTATTTTATGTTATTTAAAAAATTAAATTACAATTATTTATAAAATATATAATACTATAGAAGTTTGCTCAGCCAATTGTTTCATCATTAAATTAAAGTAAATATTCGCTAAAATTAAAATATCAATTATTATTGAAAGGACCAGAGAAAAGAGACACAAATTGAGTATCTCAGTTCTAATATATCAAAATTCTAATCTTCTACCAAAATTTCATTTAACGATTTAACAAAGCTCAATATCAAATAATACTTTTTTTCATCTGCCCGTATAACGACTCGTAACTCTTCTTGGAAAAGAAGTAAAACCAACATATGGGTTTGACAGGTCCGGGGCCGTTTGTTCCATGGTTAAACAGCTTGACATAAAAAAAACGACGATTCACGCAGCTCGTCGACAGAGTCAGACCTGCCTATCGCTCCATCAAAAGATACGAACGCCCAGGATGATACTCCAACATCCTGTCGCCGTTAAAGTGCGCGTGGAAGGATAACGATAAGGGTGCTGCCATCTGCCAGGTCTCAGCCATCCCGGAGGAATTGAGAGCAGGCGCAAAGTGTGCAGCTTGCACGAGGAGGATCCAGGATCGCAGAATCGGCGACGAGAATCAGCCGAGATGGCAAGATGTCATTACAATGGCGATGGCGGAGAAAGCAGAGAAACCAGGAGGTAAGAGGAGGAAAAGGAGGTGGAGAGGTAAACGGTGAAGAGCAAGAGAAGGGGGAGGATGAGGCGTGTAATAGGTGCCTCTCCTTGCCGTCGACTTGTTCGCCAGATCGATTCGTTGGCGGAAACGTCGGTCTTGAGAATTTCACGGGGATTACCACACTCGAACGATTCTGCAATTCTCTCTCGCCCTCTCGCCGCGCAATAACGTTTTCGAGTCGAGAATTTCACGTTGCCTTCGAGCGCGAAGAAAAGTGGGATGGATGGATGGAAAATGTGATTATACTGATGAATATATGGAAGACAAACGCATTTTCATCTATAATTTTATCATTAACAAATTATCGAAATCCTTTCTAATCGCTCGGTATTTATTCTCGACAAAAAAGAAGTCCATCGATGAAGATCATTAATTAACTGCATTATCCCAAGTAATTATATTTTTATATATACACTTCATATTTTATTAAAGTACCTAAACATTTATATAACTGAAAATAATTTTGTTGGGTCAAAATTATGTAGGATACTCAAACTACTAGAATATCCAAACTTTTTCACATATTTCAGCGTCCCACATTTTGATGATTCAATACAATTATTTTCCAGTTTGTATCTATATATAGAAAAAACAGTTTTGCAAAAGTATTTAAAAATTTAGCTTGATACAAATATGAAAACAAATTTGTTTGAACGTCGAAATAATTTTTAGATACTTAAACTAAAATGTTAAAACTCTTTGCAGCGCTGCTTATCACTTATCATAATTTGAGTTTCTTACGCAATTATTTTGATGGACCAACAAAATTACTTTCAGATTTATATTTAACAAAATTCTTGATTAGGTATCTTCTGCAAGATCATTTTTTTCATGCAACTAAATTATACCCAGAGAAAGATTTCTTCGATTTAAAGAAATGTTTCTTTGCTATATTTAAACATTATTTTCTTAAATCAAATAAAAAAATTTATTTAAAGAAATTATGTTCAAATCAAAGAAATGACATTTAAATCAAAGAATTTTTTTTTCTTTGATTATATACCAAAAAAATGTTTCTTTAAATCGAAGAAATCTTTCTCTGGATGAAGATGCTGCGAAATCATTCTTTCCGTAATGCGCAAAACCGTTACACAAACAAAAGGACAATGGAGATATTTACAGTTCTGATAATAGCTTTCTTTTCCTTCCTTACTTCTTTACATATCTTTTCCAACGTCATTTCCTCTGCAAGTTGTACAAACGTGCACTTGCAAGTCAGAAATGTGATCATCTCCGGTGGATTTCTTCAAATGTCATCGTCGGCGCGATCATGCTGATAGTGACTAGTATTCTCCGCCGTCGCATTCGCTCACTCATGCCGAAGAGATTAAATCCTTAAGAACCAGAGGCAGATGGTTTCTACATTACGTATTAACCGTGTTACGTATCGCATCTACAATTTATTCTACAACGTAACGCGCAGCGTCATGAAAACATTCAGATAGCATAACGAGTGTAAGTCGCGTTAACTCGATATCGCCATCATCTTTTCTATGTCAGTACTTAGGCGCTAAAGACGTGATCGTCGATGATCGATTCTCGAGAGGGAGATGATCCGCAGGGAACCGAGAGATGGAGGGATACAAAAAGTACGCGATACGGGCTTCTATTCCGAGTCGCGTGTATCAGTAGACCCATCTAAATCGTCGTGGAACGCGGTCCAGTTAAGCCACGCTGGATTGGCGACGGTGCGGGGTTGCGAGCGCAGGGGAGGAAGGAAGAGAAGGATGAGCAGCGGAAAGAGCCGAGTAGAAGGCGAAGAGGGTGAGGCGAGGTCCTCGGGTTACGCGACGGGGTTCGGCGGGAAGGGTTGCCCCGGAGATTGGTGGAAGCACCTAGCACGAGGAGCTCGCGACAGGAGCAGCGTTGCCATCGGGTTGTCTGGCTGATTTCCCGCTTCGAGTCGAGTGGAGTCGTCCTTTTAGTGATCCCCAGAGGAACCCGGAGAGACGGGAAGGAGAGAGAAACAGAAAGAGAGACAGAAAGGGGGGAAGGGGAGGGAGAACCCGTGCGGGCTTGCCGGAAAAGCGGTGGGGTGCGCACGCGAGGGTGCGCGATGCGGGGGCGGGAGTGCCGATGGCGGTCGGTCGGGGAAACGTTCCGGGTTGACGGGGGTTGGTTGAGAACGAGCGCCGGAGCGTGTAATTGAGTCCCTTGCGCGATCGCTACTTTATCGACCCCCTTATGCCGACCCCTTCCCGCGCACGCTGCCCCCGTACCTCGATCCACCACCCCCGCGACCGATGGAAGCCGGTATTTCACCCCTGTGTGTGAACCCCGTCGCGTCCTCGCCCACTCCGCGTCGTTCTTTCCATCCCGTTGTCCCTCTCTCCGACTCTTCTCCTGTCGTCCTTGCTCGCTCGCGTGTTTGAGGGCGTATAGCGTCTCTCTGTATATGTACTTTAGCGTCGACTGCTCGGAAGACGACAACGACGACGACAGCGACGACGACGACGAGGTCGAGACGGGCGCCGTCGAGTACCGGGGACACGCCAGTCAAGTGTGTGTCAGCGTGCTCGAAATTGATGGAAACGATCTGCCAGCCCTCCGCACATATTTCTAAGAAATATCAGTATCACGACGGACATGCACCAGATCAACTTGAATATTCTTAACATAATGCACCACGATCAAATAAATTCTGCTTCTAAAATAATCATTATACTTGTAGACAATTTATTATGTACAAACATAATAAATGTTTGCAGAATATTTTCGAGATAACTTCTTGAAATTTCCCATTGGGAAAAATTCGCTATTATTTACTAGAACCGTCGGAATTAGGCGAACTCAAAGTGATACGCATTTCAACCATCTTAATCGAAAGAGAGCAACATAAAAAATTTTTGTACTGAAATGCAACGTTGTTTTATTACTTTGCATATCGAGCCACAATCTTTATCGTTTTAGAAATCGCGTTGCCGTTTGAATCTTGTTGTTGTAGAAAATAACGCGATATCACATGGTGATTTTAATATGATTCCAACCACAATTCGCACCAAAGTTGAAACTACTTTCGCAGGCACCACCGAGTATATGCGTGGCAGTCAATTGTGTAAAATTCGTATATACTGCTATTATATAAACGGGCATATATCAATCCGCGTACATATGTCAGTGAGTTCGCAAGAGACTCGAAGTGTGCAGTTATGCACCGTTACCATCAGGTCGCTCGTTTGTCAAATTTTCAGATCTCTTTGACGCTACTCTACTTCCCTTCTCGCAATATCCTACTCGATTTGTCGAGCTTATCTCGATTCTTGATAAATTGCTGATGCGAGTAGTAATATCAATCAAAAATCTCCGAGCCGTGTTGTATGTATATTGAACATTAATGTGACTAACGTAAGTCACGCGATAAGAATATTTTCTAATCACTAATAAATATCATTAAATTATATTTACACATAGATATATATTTTTTCCATAGTTATATTTCTGTCGAAAATTAAGATCAAAGAGGAGATGAATATATTTTTCTTATTATTAATTGCACATGGAAAAAATGGTTTTGTTGAAGAGAGAGAGAGAGAGAGAGAGAGAGAGAGAGAGAGAGAGAGAGTATCTAAAAATTTAAGTAAACCAAGTCTAAAATTATTTTTAGATTTATATGTCTAGCTTTTAAATATTTCAGCAAAATCATTCTTTTCGTTCATAGATACTTTTTATCCTTTATATTTATAAATTGAACAAAATAATTATGACATAATTTTATATAAAATTTTCTATGTTTCTCTCTATCTCGTGGCTATACCCGAGTATAGACATCGTATACGATAGATGTTGAAATAATTTACATAATACCGGCACATTACGGAGCAATATGCCAAGACTTATTCACGGAAATGTTCTCCAATTTCAATGTAAATACACAACTTGAGCGATGATGCAAACCGATGGAGAATCAATGATACATCGGGCGCTCTCGCGAATAATTAGCATACTTTTACGTAATGAATGCTTACTCGTGTTCTGAGGCATTTCTCATTTCCTGTCCCGCAATTACAGTGAAACTATGATGGCGCATTTCGGCGCTTTCTCTTGGGAAACGATCGATCCTCTGAACGGTCATTAACTGATTGGAAAACGTACGTGTTCGTTACGTAGCGATCGAGCAACGAAAGGGTTGCGGTAATTTGCAACGAAATTAAATTGATTCAGTACGTAAGGGAGATGATATAGAGGCTTGACACGAAACATCACGGCTCTACTGCTTCTGTTCTTTTCCCGGCGGAATTGAGGAGCCATGATTTATTTTGGGTCGCTGGTAAGCTTAACCCTTTCATTTTCAACTTATTCCATTCTCAAATATTTTTAACATTACAGTTCCATTAATCTTTTTCTTTTAAGAACATAATTTAAGAAACAATTTCATAATCATTTATTAATAAATATTTTTGTTAAACAAGAGCTCGAAACAAAATAACAAAGTACTGTAACCTCATAAATTTGGAAAGTGTATTATCTCACTAAATTTTAAATATAATTTTTTTTAATACTTCTACATTCGAAATGTACTGTGTGCGTATATGTGAGAGAGAGGAGGGGGGGGGGGGGGAAGAAGAGAAAGCAAAGTGGCAGTCCAGCCACGAAACGTCACGGCTCATTTCTTTCCCGCGTGACAATGGAGGCTCGGAAAAGAGTATTAAAGGTCGGTCGCGGGATGTTAAAACAGAGAGCGGAAAAAACGCGAATCGATTACACGGAAAGAGTAGGAAAGAGAGATTAAACCCTTCAGTCCCGCGAGATCCTTTAAGACGAGAGCGGCCGATGCGCATAATAGAGAAATGATTTGATTAAAATGTAAAGGAGGCACAGACCTTCTGTTTGCGCATTTCACGGTTCGCCTGTAAAAAGCACGACGCCACCCGTTAGACAGATGGCAGTCGCCGCACTCAATGGCCTGAGAAATTGGATCGCGTTTTAACTCCCTTACGTTTTCAGGTTCGAAGTGCAGATACCGACATTGCCTTGCAGCGAGCGGCAACGTGCAGACGAGGGAAATCCCAATTTCGAAGAAACGACGTTTCCTCCCTTCGTATTCGCCCTCTTGCCGTCTTACACGTTTCTCTAAATCGCAACTCGTCGTCCTTATCGAACGTCGTATATTCCACACTCCCCATAAAGAACGCATTGGAAAACGTCGAGAGAACACACACTTGAATCAATTTGGTATTAAAGTCATTTTATGATTCAAAAGGAATCGAAATCATTTATTGTATTAATTACATGCAAGATACATTATCACTCAAAAATATTTGCTCATTCAAATTTTTTATATTTGTAAATTTCGTTTTAATTTTACACAAAAAGAATGATTCTTTGAAGTATCTGAAAATTCAGTTAGATGCAAATTTAAAAATAATGTTATTGGGTCATCAAAATAATTACATAGGAAACTCAAACATAATAAGCCATCCTGAAAAAAGCTTTCACATTTTAGCAACCAGTTTAAGCCTCCAATATAATTATTTTGATGGTCCAATAAAATTATTTTCATATCATATAATAATATTTTCTTTATATACGTTTAAAATGCAAAATTTTGAACATCATCAAACATTATTCCAAGTAATATATGTATACATATCTAGAAGATTAGAAAAAAGAAGATTGAAATTTTTTCTTTCTTCTTTATTTAATTAAAAAAGAGAGATTGGTAAATATCTTTGAGTGTAAATTACAAGTCAATATTTCATCTGAATGCATAAGATGTCTTAATTATTTTTATCTTAAAATGACGATGTAATAATATGCGACAACATATATATTAATATTCAAATAAAACAGCAGATTATTATAGTGTCGAGAATGATACATGCAGAATGAAGCAAGTTTAATTGTACCATAACGCGCCGTTAAATGTAATCATCTAGAAACCATACGTATACCTATATAGCTGTATAAATAAATTCGAGAACGCAATTTACAAATGAACGTCATCTGGATAATACAGCGCGGATGGTAAAAAGCTGGAAGAACAGTCGTGTGGCAAATTGTAGCGGGCACGCATGCTTTAAGCTAATCACAGACCACGCGACTAGGAGCAATTTTCGTTATGACGAGCAATTAAAGGGTGGAGTGGGTGGTAATTTCCTATAAATTGTGTCCTATGGCGGCGCTCACGTAACAGACGTGAATAGAGTAACAGCGACCATATAACCGTGACCGACGATCGACTGCGTCAGATCGACGCGAAAGATCCTCGTGGGAACGGCGACTAAAGCATCAGCATGACAGTCACGGAGATAGTTATAGTGACGGCGATGCTTGTAACGATAATATTAACGAGCCTGAATGTGGAATAGACAATGATATCGACGATACTAAATGGATTGACATATAAACAAGATCGCTAGCAAGCCTAACTGCGACTATGTTGTCAGTGATAATGAAGTAGTCGTATTGCAATTGATGATAATAGTAATGATAACTAACAATACTAGTGTTAATAGTGATGGTGATAGAACGATGATAGAAATAGAGACATGTATGATACTATATTTCTTTATCCTTGCAATGATTTTTAGAGAAATTGGGTGAAGATTTGGGCTATAATGTAAAATTTTTTTCTTCTAATTCATCAATCAAACGCTTCGAAGCATTTGTAACATTAAGTTAAGATTACTGCACCCTTCGATATACTTTCTGACTATATTCTATTTTTTTTTGTTTTAGTGAATAATTCTAATGATAGACAATCATTTCTGATGATACATAATCTCGATGATATCAGATAGGTTTATTAATTTAAGAGTTCCAAGAGCGATAGTGGTAAATAGTAATGACATCGTCGGTGGTAGTAGCGACAGCGATATCGCGTAGCAGTAGTGCGGTCGTGCAAGCCACACCGTGTCGTTACGCCACGTCGCATTTAGTGGCTGGGATCACGGTAGTGCGCGGATGCTGGGAAGTAGCGGCTCCTCGTATTGTAATCTAATCGAATGGAATGGATCGCCCGTTGCTCTCTCGCGCACCGCCAGCAAGGAAGGGAAGAAAATTCGAGAGAACGAGAGGAGAACGAAGGAGCAAGGACAGAAACGGAAGAGGGAGAACCTCGAGCCGTCCGTGTGGGTGGACGATCCGGGTTCTCGGGAGCAGAAGGTGATACGGAGGCATGGTCCAGCGGTTACCAGCAGCTCCGGTGGTAGGAGGCAGGACCGTAGCCTGGTGGGAGAAAAGGCAAACCCGAAGAGGGGGTATAGAGAACACGGTGGGGATACCGATGAACCATCGGTGAAATGGACGGACGAGGAGGGTGGATGGGGGGGACAAGCCTGGTGGCAGCAATCACCGTGAGTGGGCGACACGCGCTTCTCGTGGGTTATCAGCCTGATGAGGCACTCCGACCTTCCCTCGCCACCCTCTTTCTCTCTTTCTTCTCTTCGCTCCCTTCCTCGTACCCCTAAGCCCTTCTCTCTCTTTCTTTCTTTCGCCCTCTTTTGAAATCTCCTCGTCTCACGCCGTTGCAAGCCGAGGAACGAGAGTTTATCGACGGAACTTTATACCTACACGCGCGCGTCTCTCTACGCTCGCCCGAGCTGACGGGCTCCTGGAAAAATCTAGGGCGAACGCTTCTGGCTTCGCGAACTACTCTCTATATCTCGCGGTACTGACCCGCACTTCCTACATGTTTTTGACACTGCGTCGACACGGATTAGAACATCTATAAATCTACCTTTTTTTTTTTAAAGAAATAACCTGTCACTCAAATGATCATTCAAAAGGTATATCAAGAATTCAAAACTAAACTTTGTATAGACATTAAGAAATATATTCGAAAAGTCTAATAATCATTCTGGGACTAACAACTTTTTTTTTACAAAAATACAAAATTAAATAATCGTTATTATTGGAATAAAGTCTAAAAAAAGTCGTATATCGTATAATCGAAAATATCAGATACTACCTCAAGATGGAGAAATTCTTAGGAGGTTGAAAAAGAATAACAACTGGAAATAAAAGCAACTCAATAAAAAGCTAAAATACTGTAGAAAATTACAAAGCTAATATCGTATCTAATCGTAAAATGCTTTTCTTCGAACTCAAAGTGGTCCTTTGTTTCGCATCGTATGATCGTCGTAGGAAACAGTAATCGATTGGAGGTTCGACTTTGCTGGGCTGGACCGCAACCCCTGTCGCGAGGTGAAACACCGCTATCCACGCTAAACGCCCGCTTCGGAGTTTCGCCATATGACGCTAGCGATCGAGTGAGCTCACTCGCGGAGGGGCTGGTAATGACGACAAGGGTCGCGGCGACGTTGCCCCTGCGACATGTGGCAGTGTCGTATAGCTCGAGCCAAAACAATTTGTATTAAAATGAGCGTTGCTTCGCGGCCACCGGCGATTTCGTTAGAAATTGCGAGCAGGAGCTGCGAGACACGCTCGCGACATACACACAATCGCGTACACGCACGTTTCCCCGAACACATACGGAACGTTCCAATAAAGACTTATGTAAATTTTAGTACAGCTACCGTCCTAACCGAAACTGTGACACGTTCAGTATCAGCTAAATTAAGAATATTCATCTTCAAAAATTTAAATTGCAACGTAGATTGCTACCATAAATTATAAAAGTGAGACGTGTTGCAGTCTGCTACTATGAAATGCTATAAAATAAATAATCAACTTCCGTTCAAGTCTTTCTTTTATATACGTATCTACTTTTTAGTATTTTATATCATTTTATTCAAATAATTAAATTTCAATAATTTTTCGTCCATTAAGAATTATTACTTTGAAAAAGCGAACTGCCAAACAAAAATCAATTCATTTCAATCTTTCTTTACTAAAAAATGTACTTTAAGCTTCCAGAAATATCTATGTAAATATGTACTCTCTCATAAATAATTAAATTAATATGAAACGGCGCATTTCCAGTGGCTTTGTGCGTAATGGAATCGAGATGCGTCGACTTAACGCGTGCGTGCTCCAATCTGTACATGGCTTTACGCGGAAACCGCGCGAAGTCGTGAAGCTTTCTTCACGCATGCCTGAGTCGATCGATGCAGCCGTCGCGTTCGATTGCTATCACCTTATTCTTAGTATGCTTTTCCTGACAGTTTCAGTAAAAATTCTCATGGACTAAACAGCATCAAGCAACGCGAGAAAATTATATTTATCGCAAGTTTTAAAAAAATTCTGTAATTCAATATTTTGATAACGAGACATATGATGTCTCTTGATTCAAAATTCGATAACATAACTAGATGTAATCATTAATCTAATCAATATTCAGAGCAACCATTCGATAGGAAATTATGAAAGAATAAAAAGAAGTTTAAAAGTCCTCCTAAGAAATTATTTATGTAAAGCCAAAACGTGAAGAATCTTTTTCCAATTAGATTGTAGGAATAATCAATGTATTCAGTAAATATCGAATTGCATGTAACGTGCCTGTTTTAGTTGTAATTTCACACACAATATAATATATTACAGTTATGTTGTTAAGTGGAAAATTACAACAGACAAATCATTATATATAACTTGATACTTACTGAGAGTAATAATAATAATAATTAAACAAAGTGTTAACCAAAATTTTGTAGAAAAATTCTCTGAGAAAATCCTCGAATTTTCCAAGTATTTTTCTCTCTAAAAAAAACATTTATTATTATTAAGTTCTTTCCTTTCAATAAAAGTGTATATTTTTATTTAGAAAGTGAGGCAATTTGATCAATGTCAGTTGATACTACAGATTTCGACAAAGTCTAAAGCCTAGTTCCTCGAGCACAAACTTATTAGAGCGACGTGACAGACACGAGCGATAACGTCTGTGCAATGGCGGGCAAAGTCATCGTCTGATCTCTTTAAAGGCCTGTCGGCTGTTTAAAGAAGACTGTAAAAGATTGATATTATACGGAAGGAGTCGAGCTGCGATTACGACGTGCACACGAGCGTGCGATCGTGCCGCCGAAAACTGTCCCGACGTGGTCGAGTGGCTGACTGGCTGGTTTCTGCTACCAGAAGCTTGGGCTATCACGTTCCAACTGATAACGCCGCAGACAAGTGGCACGTGTCGCCGGCGCTTCCTCCAAAATGGCAGACAATGATGCACTTAGCGGAATCGACGTTCAAGATATAGACTAAACCAGACCCGGTTTCTGATAATTCATTTTTAGAGTGCACGCGCCACCGCTTTTCCATCCAGCCATATGACAGCTTTTGTGTATAAAAATGCAATAATAATTTGACATTATAGATGTCGTTATAATCTTACAAGGAATGTTTAAACCTATTATGCGCAATTTCTTCATTTCACCTTTAGATAACTTTATCCAAGAGATATCTCCCTAAATACAATGGAGATATCTCCTGAATAATCCACAACTTATTTGGAAGTGAAGAAATTGGGCATAATAGTGGAAAAATATATTAATGATTCAAGAGGTTCTTCGAATATTGTTTCGTCTATAATAGGAATGCAAAAGAATTTTTAATGCGCGATTTGAGAAGAAATGACATTCAATGCATTCGCATGTAATAAATTTTTACAATATTTCCTTTTTAATTTATACTGTGTAGTAATAAAAAACAAATCTATGCTAGCAAATATTTTATGCTAGCAATAATCTTACATTATATTCTCGATTATAAGTAATCAGTAAGTATTATATCCATATGTCTTTTTAATACTAAACTTGGACGTTAATTAATCTTATTTAAGGGTGGCTGCTTTTTTTCTGTACAAGCAAATAATATGTGTAATAAACCATTTTGCATCTGTATTCTTCTTATAATTAGTTATTATATAAATAACCAAAACTATATATTTTTTTAGTACTAAACATAGATTTCTATTCACCGAATTTTGTACCGATTACTTTATTCAAATAGATTATTAAGACGATCATGTCACGATTTGATTGCTCAATCGGATATATCACCCATCATGATATATCCGGGTCATGTCTACATCGCAGCGAGATTCTGACTGACAACGAAAGGTAATATCGCTGTCTTTCGCAAAAATCGTGGCTGATTCTGGAATATTTGAGAAGGGCACATTCGTTCCCGGTTTTTATGATGTCCATTCTTTTAGTACTCGAGTGGCCGTAGCCCTTAAAATCCTCCCCGACGACCGAGGATCCTTCTGATACCCGGCGAGGGTCCCCCGTGGGAACATTTTCCACATATTTATACCCTCTTATCTAAACTTTAGATTTTTGGATTGGCCGCGGCGATTTATGATTATCGTGTACCCAGTACGCGCTGCGATTTCCTAATCTTCGCTCTTTTCAAGGGTTCTTTTAAACCTTGCCCTTTTTGCGCCGTATTTCGCTCATATACTTTTGTTAATTTTTCTAATTTCATAAAAGTTTATCAAATATGATTGTAACTCGGTGTTTTTATATCTCTTTCAAAATAATGTTATTTCATAAAAATATTTTATCATTGAAACTACAATTAGAAGATTCATAAATATTATTGAAACTTTATAAATCTAAGTCAAAAAACCATTAACTTTTCAATGGAAAAAATTTGTAAAAAAATCTTGCAATTTTATAATTTCAATTTATTGCAATTACATAAATAAAATGATCGATAAATCGTTTACTATAATGGTTAAAGGAAATAGAACACCATGTGTGTAAATAAAATATTATTTTATGTTAATCTTATTGTAAATACAATTTAAGAAAGTTTCAGTAATGATTCTAATAACACTGTATAATTTAATCATATATATGATAAAGTCATAAATAAATATCATACAATTTTATATTATATAAGTATAATTATATAAAAAGTTATCATCGTATATAACTACAACTTTTTTTAAGCTGTTTATAAGAGTTAAATTCGCGACTGCAGAATCGGAATTTGCTTGGAACGCAGGTCCTTCTATCGTTAGACGTTTGCGCGTACACGAAGCTATCTTATAGATATCTTAGGCAGATCGCGAAGGCTACATCATCTATCGAAACTGCAATCCTGAATTACCCTGAAGGGGAGGGGGGGGGAGATTACGAACGACGGAGCGTTCAGACTTCGACATAGGGCTCGAGAGACAACGTGGGTGGCAACAATAGCTCTCTCTCAGGCGACCAGATTCTGGTGGCGCGACACGCATTGTACGACCGCGGTTTGAAGGTGATTGATCACCGTTGCCGATCGCACGCACACGCGTGTGTCCCGGTCGAATGCTTCCACGCACACGGGCGTGCGTAAGAGCGAGCGCGGCTGACAACGAATCGTTCGTCGTCGTCGTCCAGATCTGGATTTTCGATGGGAGAAAACCGCGGGGGGTCCACACCACTTGAAGGCCCCGATCCTGACTGATCGAGAAATAAAAGCGCAGCGACCAACTGGGCCCTCGAATGGCGGACGCGGGATTCACCGGGACTAATGGAGATTAAATTTCGCCACAATTTGTTCAGTTCAATTTAGAACAGTTTTCGATTCTTATCTAGGTAACTTTCTCACTCTTTCTTAAAAAATAAAACAATTCTACCGCAATTATTTTGAAAAAATATTTGAGACATAAAAGTGAATTTTAGAAAAATATATGAGATATAAGAATGACTGAAATTTCGAGATTATACAAATAAGATAAATATTTTAAACAGTTTTAATTTTTTTGTAAAAGTATTATAAATATAAATTTGCTTAGATAAAAATTGATCTTCATAATGACAATACTCGTGAATTTAAATGAATTTTTAACTTTTTATACTTCATTTCATTTAGTAGATATGTATGGCGAAAACTTGTTTAGACTTTAACTTTTGCTTTCTTTATGATTCAAATTTAATTTCCATATTGAATTTTTTATTCAAATATATTTACTGTTATATTAGTTTTGTTAGACAATATATGATCTAATAAATTTAAATCATACAATTTACAAACATTTTTGAAAACTTCAGAGACTATTTTTCTTCATGATTTTATCTATACAAAATACATATGATATAACTTTCAAGATGTTTCAATCCGAGGGAAAAATATATTTAGAACGTGTGTTGGAAGAAAAGTCGTTTGACGAAAAGCAGGATGCTTTAAGAGGCGGCTTTCGTAGTCCTGTATCGTTCGTGCATCACGCGGCATGCGGTTCACCAATGTAATATCACGTGTCCATTCTGAAGCCGGGTGTCTGTCATGTCGCACGATTTGTCTCAAAACGAGCAAACGTTGCAAATAGCGGACACAATGTCCGCTTCCAAAAAATGCATACATGCGAAAATTATTGTGTATCACTACAAAAATATTTTATTATAATGTGTACTGTTTCAATCACAGTAATTATTCCCATTTATATTCGTCGTTATTCTATACTTAATTTTACTATTATTATTTATTATATTCATTACTTCTTTCTAGTAATTTAGAAAAAATTTTGTATCTCTCTAAAATTGTCTACCTCTCTATTGTATTTAATGTATTATTAATAAAAAAATAAATACCTTATAAATTTAGTTTATCTATTGTGCAAATAGATACACAAAATAGAAAGAACAATTTTTTTGCTGAAATATCTAAAAATTTATAGATAGATTCAGATCTAAAAATAATTTTGTTGGACCATAAAATAATTGCATAAGAATTTCAAGTATGGTGAGCAATGCTGCAAAAAATTTTGACATTTTAGCAAGCAGTTTAAGCGTTCTACAATACATAACTATTTTGATAGCCCAACAAAATTATTTTCGGATCTGTATCTAAATCTGTAGCTAAATTTTTAGATACTTCAGTAAAGTTGTTTTTTTCATTGTGCAGCAGGCACAATGTATCTTCTAAAAAATGTATTTATTAGGTGTTGGAATTAATTCGTAGCGTTTTACAAGTGATGGGAAGTACTTTCATTAATGTATTTTTTAATGCTCATGTGAAATAAATAACATTCTTTCATTAAAAAACGCTACGAATTAATTCCAACACCTAATACTATTCGACATTCTGTTCTTAAGAAATAAATGTGCAAAATTTATTTAATCAATAGATATTGTCATATCTTGCAAATATAATCAACTTAAAATATTGAGAAGAAAACGTTCATTTAACTAAATTAATTAAGTTCGCTTTTACTTTTTTTATTGGAAAATGTATTTAAGTTAAATATGATATGTTTGACTTAAATATATGCATTCTGCATTGAAAAAAATTATGACAAATTAAATTAATTTAATCAAATGAACAATTTTTTCTCACTATATACATATATAATTCGTGTCATATTTCGAAACAGAAATTTGTTTTGCAATCTACATTCAATTTCTTAGTATATTTCAAACGATAGTTTAAAGCCAAGATCGCTCGGATGTTAATTACATTTATTGCGTAGGGAGAATTATGAAAAGCGTATGAATAATTCTTGTTTGTGTGCGGAGCGTGAAATTTACGAGCAGTCCCAGTCGTTCGTTAATGGCGAGACTGTAAGCGTAAAAGTAAGGCAATTCGGTTCGTTATCGGTCGTGCAGCAGGCAAAGAGATCCAAGGAGATCTTTTCTCTGTGCGGTAACGTATGTTTTCGCGGGCGCAGGACCCTGTTCACACAACAAATTTGCACGCAATTCTTCGCTCGCGTGCGTAAGAATAATTACGGTCGGATGTGTATCATTCGCACACACGCACGTATTTTTGCATGCTCTCATTTACAAGTCCTTTCCCGAGTGGCTCTCGAGAAGACTATATCGCGCGAGAATCACACTCTTTTGACGAAGTAAGTTCTGCCTTACTTTGTATAAGTTATATGTCGTGTATTCTCCACAGATTATGATGGAAAAAAAACGGTCTCTAAAGTTCTTTGAAATATATTGCAAATAAATATTCAATCAGATATTAGATTCTTAGCTTAAGGATGTATTACACATTTTTACAAATGTGTTAGTGTTTGTATAAATAAATAACATATGTATGAAAGTTGTTTATTTATAACATTTTATTTTTATTTTAAACAATACATTTTCATTAATTTTATTTGTAATTATTTTTTATTGTTATAATAATAAAATTTAAATAATGACAAAAATCTCAATTTTTGTTAAGTATTCAAAATGATTTATGCAAGATTTTTATTGCGAAAAAATATTTATTTATTTATTTATAAAACAACTAATCCTTATATTGCAATAAAACTAATAAATGAAAAATATCTAAATGACAATATCATTTCACGTTTAAAAATAACTTAAAAAGCATTTAAAAAAATTTTTTTGTTTATTTTTAGTTTGCAAAGATTTTTCTATTTGCCATCCCCAGAAAATTAAAAAGGTAACATTTTTTAAACAATTTCTTCTAATCGAACATGTATCATAATTTTATCGATATATTATTTCCTTTGGTTGTATCTGTGTGCAGTAAATAGTGAAAACTTTTAGCTGGTCTTTTTTTGAAACATAATAACGCGCCTGAGGAGTGGCGAAGCGCGTATTAAATTAATTATTATTACTACCAAGAAACGATGCTATCACGCTGTGTGAAACGTTCTATTTACCGGCTTGTGGAAAAAGTGAGATTTTTCTCGCGTACGAATCGATAAAGTCATAAAATCACTCGCAAGAAATTTATGGGCAACTTTATCACGATAATTGCATCTTGCTCTCGAATACACCCTCGTCGACTTACCTCGGATTTCGTATTAATTAGGTAGCGCGATAGAGCGGAATTACAGAGGGACCAGTGAATTCATTAAACCTTTATTAATCGTTATAGAACCGGTACTCCTGCTCGCGAGCGGCCGTCGCCACTCCGAAAGGAAAAAGAGGGAAAACAGAAAATAAGAGAAGCGAGAGAGAACAATAGAAATATCGACAACTTCATCTACAAAGATTATCGAAACATTAATTTAATCATACATCATAAAAATCATTCGATTGTATTTTTATAAGAGGCTCTTATCAACTTCATATATATTTAAAAAAATTCTGTTTTCTAACATCTCAACGTTACAAATAATTTTTTATGCTATTCTATTCCACGTATCAAAATCCCCCGAAAATAATTCGATTTTATTTTTATAAAAGATTCTTGTTAACTTTATAAGTATTTTATAAACAACTTCTCTTTTCTAAAATGTCCCAATGTTGCAAATGATTTTTTGATGTTTTTCTATTCCATCTATTGAAATAATGCTGAAAATTAGATGCTGGAAAAAATGCCATTCTCGTACTTGCGTTGATTGCAGTGATTTGAAAAGCCTCAGAGTAATGCTAGTAATTCGCAATCCACAATCTAGCTATTCTGTTTTCATCTCTACGAAATCGATCATTACCGCCAATGTTGCAGCGTATGGGCGGTAATGATCGATCTTGCATGAAAATTACGTCGAGATAACTTGGTTGCAAAATACGAATATTTAGCGGCAATCACGCAAGTTTCGCGTGGAAACTAAAGCTCTCGCTGAAAGTTTCCCTCAGCTCCGTTGCTCTATTTTCGCATGATTTACGAGCGGCGAACCGAAACTTTCGAACGCGAGAACGGCGGATGCGAAGCGTCTTCGAAGAAAAACGAAAGAAAAACAGGGTGGAAGAGAGATAAATCACGATTTGCTGGCGGCGGAAAATGCAATTGCGCGAATTGCTCGAACATCACCCCTTCCTGCTTTCGTATCCGTTATAGAAATCTCACAAGTTCTTTACACGTTAGATAAAAATTTGTACAAAAAGATTATTATATAGGTAAGTGAAAAAAATCTGAAAGACCATACCATTCATTCGAAATTATTTCTATTTTAAATAAATGATTGCTATATAAAAATCACGGTTCATCAGATCATCATAAAGATGGTAAAGAAATCATGGATTTGTAAAAACAAAGATAATAGTTATTTTATTAATTTTATAAATAATAATATTGTCAAACATGAAAATATCTATCAGTAAAATTTCTTTGAATTCAACTTGTATTGCCACAGCAAATTGTTATAATTTAATTACGATAATAATGAAATAAATCATTATTGCGAAAGATATTAATATATAAATACAAATCCATGAAATAAAAATTAGTAACAGTTTAAATATATTTGTTTAAATATACATATTTATGTCGAAAATAAGACAAAGAGATATTTGAATTATCAAATAAAGAAATTCTTCATATATAACCTACTTCGTATATAACGAAATATTTAATAACTTCCTATGCATGATGCATAATCCATTCTAAATTAAAACATTAAAAATTCTCATTAAAAATTAATAAATACAAAATTTAATTCTCTCATAAAAAATTAATAGACATGGGACGTCTGCTCTAAATAAATTTTACATATTGCGAACGGAATTGTGTGGACTACATAGGGTACATAGCCGACGTGTCTCGTTTCTCAACCAGGGTACCAGCAGGATGTGCGGCCCTGAGGAAGGGAGCACTACGATTTCGTCGGGATGGCACGTATGCGGGACGTCGCGACGGGCGACTAGAAATCTACGCGCAAGTTCCGATGGTATCTCTCGCGTTCCGGGCCGAGAGTCGAGAGGCACCCCCTCGGCGACTACGGCACAGATCTCGCGCCATTACTCAGCCCAGCGAGCGGTGGTACGACCAGCACCGGCATAAAGCAGCATAAACAGCGGGTCCTCGCGCGGGACGACCGCGGCCGCCCATCGAGAGCTGGACATCGCGTAAAAATGAGTTGTGTCAACGTGCCCAAGGGGCCCTCCCGACACGACCGCTCCACCAGGTGGCCCTGGCGGCTCGTTTTATTAGGTCGTTACGAGAATTCGTCTGTTTTCGTGTAATAACCCATAGGTCCTAGTAGAAAGGGAGGGAGACACGCGAAGAAAATTGGATACCTGGATCGATTTTGGGGGATTTTAAATCGAAGAAAGGAAAATATACTATAATATCCTAAAATTCAAACATAATAAAAATCTCAATAAACACCAACTAACAGTAACACAATATCAATGTTATAATAATAATTTCACACTTAATAATATAAATGTAATATGACACATGTATTGTTGAGTGAAATTATAACATTGGTGTTATTTAAGCTTAATGTTTAACGTAATTTAAGTACAGGAAATAGGAACAGGAAATAACAAATTTCAATACAAAACTGCAATGTATATATCAAAATATATGATTTCTGATAAGTTGAAATCAGTTATTCTCTGATGTTCCTTTTGCCTGTGCTTTTCAATTGTGCATTAGGCTTTATTGTTAGTTGATGTCAGCCTTTTATTCTTCTCGCTCTGAAAAGAACAAAAGGGTAACATTCTATTGACTTATACGTTAGAAGTAAAGCCTTGCTCTTTCTCTTATCTCACATGAGTTTTTGCTTCTAATTTCCCAAGACCACATCAATAGAATTTATTAATAATTTACTGTTACGATTTATGTAATAGATTCTTTGGGGATCTGTAAAGCTAGCACGATTCTATTAATATAAAAAAATAATGATAGTTTCAGTAGCACTTTTCATAGCTCTACACATAGCTTCTACTTACAAATAAATAAAAGTTTCAAATTTTTTATATGAAAAAACCAAATATGCAAATATAGTGTGCTAACTTCGCAAATCTAGCACGACAATTTTCCTCTAAAGTGATAAATATCAGTACTTTTAGTTCCCCATAGTACTATTAAGGCCTAGTTCCACAATTCATAATCGAGTTAATTCTTAATCGAGGTTCAACTTATTCATCATCTCTTTCCAATTAGAATTCTGTATAAGATTAATACAAAATATTTTCGGTTTATATCCTCGAAAAGAAACAATTTTGCTAACGTATTTAAAAATTTATCTACTGAGGATCTGAAAATAATTTTGTTAAATCATCAAAATCATTATGAAAAAAATCTCAAGCATGGTGAACAATGCAATGCTATAAAAAATTTCTAGTAATCAGTTTGAACAGTCTACATAATTATTTTCATGGTACTATATAATTATTTTAATGACTCAATTATTTTCAGATCTGTATCTAGCTAAATTATTAGATACTTTAGCAAAATCATTCTTTCCGTGTACAAATGATAATACTCCTATAGACACTCAGTCTAAACACCAACCAAAAGCAATATAACATCAGTGTTATAATTTCATACTCAACAATATAAACTTAACACATCTATTAGTTTCCAATAGTACTACTAAGGCCTAGTTATTATTCACATTGCTGAATGTGAAATTGTATCATTAACGTATGTTACTTTTAATTGATATTTATTGAAAGGTGTGTATCCAATTGGATACATGTAGTCAAAGTGTTAAAAATCAAAATTCAAAAAGATGCAAATTTTTTAAGTCCAATATACTGCAAAATCGTATTCGAGGAATGTCCGAAGCTAATTATCGCGGAGATTTTTGTCGGCGCCAGGCGTTCGCTCATTCCGATAGATCAATTACTAGGATTACATCGTGCCTGCATCTGCAGCTGCATTACGTCGTTCGGACAGCGCACGTCCGGCGCATTCCTGTACCTATATACCTATACACCTCGCGTAGACGCGGCTATCGATTCGAGATGATTAGCGATAATGTCAAGGGAGTCCGGAGGCACGTCCGCGATGGCTCCGTGACCAAGGCGCGCCTTCTGTGTCGGCTGCGGTCGCCAACGTACAGCCGCCGATCTACGTAACTATGATTCCACCTAATTGAAGTAACCACAGGGCGCAACGCGCCACGTTACGCCGGCGAATCTCAATCGACCACGGGAAGAAACGGGACGGAGGAAAGAGCAGCGGGTGCTTTTTCGCGCGAGCAAAGAGGAACACGAGAGACTACTTCGAAAGAAGAAGCAGTGGCGGTCGTGGCGGATCCCTCGACAGGCGACGTTCGTTCGTAATATATCGGGTTTCGCGCGTGAGAACATTTTGCATCATGAAACGTACTTTATCATAAAAAATAAAATTGTGAATGGCTTTAGATTCTAATAAGATCATTCTTCTTATTTCCATTGAGTATTTTATACATAGAAAAAGTAATGTTATATATTAACAATATTAGATTTTCAATTGGAAATAATCTTGTTAATTTAATAATGATTAATTATATATTAATTATATATTAATGATAATGACATTAATAATATTATTTATTTTATTAAATAATAAAATAATATTTATTTTATTAAAATTCAAAGAGTTTGACATATTTGTTTCATCAAAGTGTTTGAATTAACAAAATTGTTAATTTAATTAAAACTATTTAAAATTGTTTTCAATTAAAATAATATTGTTGATATAACATTTTCTTCATGTACACAGAAAAGACGATTTGCTAAAAAAAAACTTCTAAAAATTTAATTAAATACAGATCTGAAAATAATTTTATTGAATCATCAAAATAATTAAGTACAACGCTCAAACTGATTGCCAGAATGACAAAACTTTTTACAACATGCTTGAAATTCTACGTAACGATTTTGAGTCCATCAAAATTATTTTCAGATCTGTATTTAGCTAAATTTTTAAATAATTCAGCAAAATCGTTTTTTCCATGTATTGAATAAACTACACTATATAAACAAGAATATATACTAATACAATAAAAACGTATACTCAACTCTCAAACGTAATAAATCAAATTCAAATCAATAATAAATCAGATAAAACCAAAACTATCATCTATCACTGAATAATTAAAACTTCAAACGGCTTTCATCGCGCATTAATTTCTCGTCTTAAGGCACCGTGTTCACCGGATCCGCCACTGAATGGAGAAGAAACGAGGAGGTGGAGGAGGGACGGGGAGGAGGACGTGAAGGGCACGGAGAAGAACGGCCGTGTGGATGACGGTGGGCGATCCACGTCGGCGATATCCCATCAGACCGTCAAATGACCGCCTCCCGTGTTTCTGCGTCTCTACGGCCCCTGCATTTCCGCTCGCACGTGCCGGATCGACAAGGGGATTCTCGGCTCCGGTTCTTGGCCCGGGAGTACCTCCGAGTACTCCCTGTATCTCGCGGTTGTCATTACCGATCAAGACGAAGAAACGTGCGCGCAAGAAAGAAGATCGATCGATCTAATACGTTCAAGCGACAATTACAAATATAAATTCGAGTTTCACGATTCGAACACTTAAGATAAAAAAAAAAATTAAAACTTTCTCGAGAGGACAACAACATTCTTGATGTGGATACTTAAAAATGTAGAAATTGAAAAATATAGAATATCAATTCAATCTCGCGACATGAGAAAAATTTTCTCAGCATCAATATTTATTATATTGAGATTTTCGATATATACGTATTTCAACTTCGCATAAATTAACTAAGTGAATATACAGAATGTCTGGAAATAATTGTCAAATATTTTATGAGCAGGTAGAGAGGACTAAACTGAGTCGAAAAGTCCTTTACTATTTTGCAATTTTCGCAATAGTTAACAAGATATTAATTACTAAAAATTGCCAAATATTCGTATTGAATAATTTTTTACTCAAATACTCTCAACTTTACAGAAAAACTGCAAGAAACAAAAATTATTTATTTTCTTCTCATAAAGTTCTGAGAATTTTTTCAGAATTTTTTCAGAATTTTTTAATACCGTATTTTCTCAAGTTGGTAAAAAAAGAAAATGCAGTACTAAAAAGTTGATAAAAAATTCTGAAAAATTTTTTAGAACTTTATGAGAAGAAAATAAATGATTTTTGTCTCTTGCAGCTTTTCTATAAAGTTGATAGTATTTGAGTAAAAAATTATTCAAGATCAATATTTGGCAATTTTTAGTAATTAATATCTTGTTAAACTATTGCGAAAATTACAAAATAGTAGAGAACTTTTCGATTCAGTTTAGTCCTCTCTACCTGCCCATGAAATATTTGGCGATTATTTCCAGACACCCTGTATAAACAGAGTATTATTTTAATCTTATAAAAAATTCCTAAAAATTCCAACTTTTCTAGGTATTTTCATTCAAAATTCCAAGTAAACAATATTTTTAAAAAAGAGAGAATATAAAAATAAAATTTCCAAAATTCCCTCAAATACTGATTAAAAAAATGTATTTCCGCATTTTATACATAATGTGTATAATGCATTATTTTATTCTTATTGTTCATTGATTAATTGAAATGCTTGATATATAATATTTCAAAGATAGAAAAGAAATTCCTTGAAAATTCTAAGTTTTCAGGTTTCTCTAGGTAGTATAAATTACCCTGTACTATATGTTCAGATTTTCATCAGAGTCATATAATTATATATAATTTATTTATATATTCCTGCTAAATTTTCTATACTAAAATTTTCTGTACTAAAATTTTCTTTCTCGCTTTCGTCAAATACCAAATATTATATATTATACGCATTTCATTTAAAGTTCTAAAAGTGTATACTAATTCAACTATCAGATCTAGAAAGGTCTATAAATCTGTTCAGAATTTTAATAATTGGAATAATTTTTTCTATATAAAAAACCAAAACACAATAAAATCTAGAAAATAATTAAAATCTAGAAAAAATCTAGAAAATAATTAAATAATTTCGATCAGAATTCATTCCGAATAATTCCATAATACATGCCCAGGTATCCCAAGCAGAATAACAAGTTATTATGATATCAAAATGATATTAAAATGATGTCAAAATGATTCTAAAACGATCATTAAAAATCATTTTTCGATCATTTTCGATTCATTTTAATGTCAATTTAACGTTATCGTGACTTGCTTTGCTTGGGATCATTTTATTCTTGCTGTTTACTGAATGTTAAATAAAAAAAACTGATACCTGGGGATAAGAGTTTAAACTCCTGCTCGAGTATCAACAAAATTTCATGAAAATCCCTGATTTTCAAAGGAAAAATCGTAAAAATTCTATTTATTTTATTATTAAATTTTATCGCAAAAATTCTATATTTTCTAGATTTTTTCAAATAGTAAGAATCTTGATAAATTCAATTTACTCACCAGTCGACTTCCTCTCTTCCTCGGTCGTCGTGTTCTCGTCCGCTGCTCCATCGCTCCGGAAGCTCGTTTGCAGAGATGCAGACTCCTCGAGGCGGCACCACCAACCGCGATTGCACAAACACGCACAGAATAATCGCCCGTCATTTTATACGGCACTCCCGACGTTTTATCATGCGCACGATCAACAACGGATTGTTCACGCGATTGGCACAATAAACGCGATATCGCGATCTCTGTATCAGCTTCTTCTTTTTTATGGCACTTATTGTCAGTCTCTCAACTGGGATCGACCAGTAACGGTCGAATATAGTCAAAAAGTACTTGAGCCAAACACAAAAATCGGTTAATTTCGTCAAACTTTCAAAAATTAATTGTTAATCCGCACTTGCCGGCTCTTCCGATACAATTATCCGTGTACATACGCATATCACCTTATCAAATTGCGTTCCAAAGTTTCAAAATTCACACTTCAAACGAACAAATAATCCACGAAACGTCGCGATCGTCAATTACTGTCGGTGCAGCGTTCGCGAGAATCCGCGTGAAGTTGCTGCGACGCGGACGCGTCCCGAAAAATTCCAATGACGCGTTGCCAACTTCGCGCAACGCGTGACGTCACCATGATAACGGTCGCTATTTCAAATACTTCGATTTGTCCAAGAGTTGCCTTTATACTTGAAATATGCTTACGCGATCTTATTAGCCGATTAAATGATGCGAAACGAAATGTGCTGTAATAAATATGTAAAATGTTCAAATGCTGAATAAGATTCACATTGGCCGAGCGGCAATAATATTTCGATTGCTAAAAACCGATTAAAGATTAATTGCAATTGTACACACTTAACGCATTATCTGATATTCTACAAAGTTTACCCATCACATAATTCGCCACTCTTGACGCTCGTTTATACGCGGGACTTGCTCTCGATGGGAAAAATGTGCCGAAAACGTAATCAGAATCGCACACTGTTCTTGCGAGGACAATGGCCGCGACGTGACTACGCGAATCAAATGAAACATAGAAACGCGACAAGTCTGAAAAATTAAAGGGTGCTTTCCAATTAGAAATAGACACAGATAATATACACCGTAAAGCCAGTATTTATAATTAATTCTTATATTTGAGATTATTTTAAGTACAATATTAATATGTCATGAACCAATTAGAAGATGATTCATAGTTCTTATATATTTAAGACTGTCTTACCCAAGAAGAACAAGAAAATCAAAATAATATTCGTCAATTTGACGAATTTATGTCATTTTTTGATCATGATAAAAATCTCAATCTCAGATGATCTAAGAATAATTTTATATATAAAGTTATTCTTAGATTATCTGAGATCGAGTTTTTATCATGATCAAAATATAACATAAATTCGGTCAATATGAGATCAAATTGACATTATTTTGATTTTCTTGTTCTCCTTGAGTTAAGTACAGTCTTAAGACGTCATGAACAAATCAGAGAGTCGTAATAGTATTTTAAGACAATCTTAATTATTTAATACAATCTTAAAATAACCACGGCTCTGAATACCGTATTAGAAAATCTTCTTCTTAAGAAAATGCTTAAGACAATCTTAAAAGAATTATTATGAATACGTGCTTAATACGAGAGTCTATCCAAATAATTTGCATAGCCATCATAAACGCATGCATAAAGAAAATTAGCCAATCGCATTTGACGTGCGTCTTTATAATAGAAATTACTGAAATAATTTTTTATGTATAGATTTTATGTATAGATTTATATGGCTATGCAAGTTTGTCTGGATAAACTCTAATACTGTAATGAAAATTTCATTTTTCGACATGTTTTTTTGCTGAATTGTATGCTTTTATTTCAGCAAATTACTTAAAATTCTGCATTTTTTAAATTTCCTTGATTCGACTTCCTTAATGATATTCCGTCTCGAGGAAAAAAATATGTGTTTATATGAAAAATTATGCACGATCAGGCGCGAATTTTGAAAATGGCTACGACATAACTACGTGAGTCAAACAGAATATACCCGCCTGCCGAATTGGAAATAATAATTATAGATATAATCTACATTGTCGCGAATCATCGATAAATATGATTAATAAGATGCGCCAAATATACCGTCACGTATTTTAACATGCATAATTGCGCCAGTATATTAATGCGTATACAACTTCTCTAGAGTATTTCCTCAAATGTGACTAAAAAATCTCGTACAAATTTTATTATAGAAAATCGAATATTCGAATTTGATATAGCGAATAACTAATGTCTTTCGTCGAATATCTAATACCATATTTTCTGGAATATGCAATATTTTCTGAATAAATTATAACGTTTCTTAACATTTTTCATAAAAGAATATTGGCAGCATAAAATTCTAAATATACGGGATATGTATTCATATTTATTGAAAGTGTAATATTCTCATCATATTCACAAATTTACCTTAATCTTATTTAACACAATTATTAATCCCACTTTATTGTGAAATGTAGCAGAATTTTATTAACTTATTAATTAACGAGTCTTATAAATATTATCTATAATTTTCAATATCGATCTAAACACAATCTCTAGAATAGTTCTTACTTCTTGGGATAGTGTCAGTAACTGCTTTTAATAAAGGAGATAAAGATAATACAAAATGCATTAATCCGAAAGAATCAGACCTTACCTTAATGAGTAAAAAACGGACGTCATATACATGGTATAAATATATTTATGCGAATATTTCGTTACATGATCGTGTCTATATATTACGACACATTATAGTGCTAATAAATGCTGTTATTTTTAACTGAATCCATAGTGTAAAAGTTGATTAATCCTTTTTGATAAAATGCTTTCTCTCCCAACAACCTCTGCAATCGATGTTTACATATCGAATGCACATCATGCAACGCGCATCATGTTAATAGTACTAATGATATGCGACAATTCAGACAATTACAAAAAATCAGCCGGTCGCATGCTGCCAGATGTGAATCGCTTATAAATTCGTTGCATGCAACATTGTATGATAACTGAAAAAAATCGTGTATACAATCTTAGGGGGAATCTTAAATATTGTTTACGTTGTCCAAAATTGATACAGCGTGCCATTGCTTTACTCCCCAGTTATCTTATTCTCCCTCATCTGCAGGCAATCCTTTTCTTCCTTCGTATGATCATTTAAGTAATTTTAAAGCTTTCCATCATGTACTAAACGCATCCAGTACAGTTACTGAAAGGGAGGCTAACATTGGTTTAGAAGCTCTTTAATTCTGATTTATTAAATGGTTGTAAAGTTGCTGAAAATACTTTGCCATATAGGAAAACAGCATTCAAAGATATACAAAAAAATTGATCGGTTTTCTCGAAAGCTTTCTCTCTTCAAGACAGCTGCCATATATAATTTAAAAGATGTGATCGAAGATTTATTATTAATATTATTATTAATTTATTATTGATATTAGAGAATTTTTGCGATAACACTTTAAAAAAGATAAATGATAAAATTATTCATTATAATAACTTCCATTTTGAAATTATACTAATATCCAAATAAGTTTGCAGTGTCGCGATAAGAGTCTCCAATATCAATAAAGATACTTTATAATAAGATAGGTTGTTAGAATTAGTAGTAGTTTTTTTGTGTCACATGTAATTGATAATATATCTAGTGATACTGCTATGATACTTATCATTTTACACATTCACCATAGAGCTCCTAATACTGACGTCGCCAAGAACGGAAATTTCATTCTAATACGTACCGAAACAATCATCGCTTTAGCGAAAGATATTTGAACACTCCTATTACTCAAATGAGTACTCTATCAGATATCGATGCGACTCAGATACCTCATCTCGGTAAATGTTTCGACTTAAAAAAATATTGTTGAACAATAGCACCAATCTTTATTTGTTTCTCCATAACTCCGTTCCTATTAAGTGTAAAGTCAACGAGTTTAGAACGAGATTTCGAGATTTATTTGAAAATCCTCGGCGCCTTCCAAATCGCCTCTTTCTCGAAAGTCGTATTGGAAAAATGAAAGCTTTGTGCAATAACTTTTCTCAAAAAAACAGTCATTATTATTTGATAGAAAAGTTTTATCCGGCTTTATAAACTCAGAATCATTATCGCCTCAATGTCTCGTGGAATGTATTTGCAGTCGACTGCACTATTTGTTTATCCTTTTCGAATACGATTACGAATTCGTATAGAGGCAAATTTAGTTCTATTTAATAGAGTATACTACACACAAGATCGTCGCCTGGTACTACAGTGTCGGTTTGAAATCGGACATGAATTCCATCGATGGTAACATTTTGTCACCTTACAGAAGTATACACTTCCTCTTCTTCACTGGCTCGGGCGGTTCCAATGCAGCTAAAATAGCTTCATCGAATACATTCTTCAATCCTTTCTAATATAGCAAAGAAATCACAATTTCATATTACGATATTATTGTTTTAAAATAATATAATAAAAAAGTATAATTCTCTTTTATTTTACTCACAATCAGTATAGCTATACTAATAGGTTTATCAATAGATTTAATTCAAATAATAATTTAACATCTTCTGTATTATAAAAAATTTTGTAAATATATCAATCAATATTTTACAAATAGCGTATAATTAAAACAAAAATGACTATAATTAAGACAAAAATGATTTTCATTTACCTGCGTCAGAGCACTGCACTCTACATATTTTACAGCCTTGAGTTCCTTAGCAAGTTTTTCCCCCTGTTCACCAGATATTGGCTTCTGTTTGTTCTTTGCAAGTTTCTCTGTTGTTGCAACATCATCTCTTAAATCAATTTGAGTTCCGACAAGTAAAAATGGAGTTCTCTGACAATGATGCGTTATTTCTGGTACCCACTGCAAGACAATATGTTATTACAACAGAATATCAATTGATACGCTCATATACAGGAACGTAACAGATACATTACCTTTTCTTTTACATTTTCAAATGATGACGGTGACACAACTGAGAAGCACACAAGAAACACGTCAGTCTGAGGATAACTTAAAGGACGCAATCTATCATAATCTTCCTGACCTAAAAAACACAAAAAGTAAAATTAAGTTAGGAAATATTATATAGACTGAACTGCCTCTTTAAAAAATAATTCAAGGAAAATCTTTTACCTGCTGTATCAAATAATCCTAATGTATATGGGTCACCTCCTATCATTACAGTTACTGCATAGTTGTCAAAAACAGTAGGCACATATTCAGAAGGAAACTTGTTTGTGGTATACGAAATCAAGAGACATGTTTTACCAACTGCTCCATCGCCTACCACAACACACTTTATCGTCTGCATTTTTGGTGTTTCTTATGTGACCTAAAACACGATAGCCACAATATATAAAACCAGTGGCATACGATATATTTTTTCTCGCTGGATTGCTTATTCTAAATAAAGTATTCTAAGTAAATTACTAAAATTGCATCACATAGGGCCAAATTTCCATCTGAGCGTCACTCAGGTATCCTTAACTCTTGTTCTCCAGTAAAAGACACAGATAACATTGTGAAGTATAACATAGTGAATCATCCTTTATTTGATAATGTTAAACAAAAATGAATTGATTACTTTGTTAGACTGTGTTTCTTGCTGGAAAGTTGTTGAAACTATTTGTTGTGAAAACCATTTGTTTAAAGTTCGGGGCACAGATCATTGTGCATAACGTATAATGCATAAAACAGACCCGTTCAATTTGACTCCGGAACCAAAACGCAGCCTCATCGACACACAAAAATCAATATAGACAAGATTTCAGGGACTGTACAGTGTCGCTGAAACGCATATAAATATTTTACAGTACCTGAAATCCTATCCACAGTTTTTTTCTTTTTTCTTTTTTCTTTTTTCTTTTGATGGCTTCGTATTTTAGCTCAGGAACTAAAATTGGATAGGTCTAGTATAAAGTTAGAGAATCAAGCAATCAGAGTTCTTCATGGAAAAGACTTTAATTGGTTAATTCTCTTAAACTTTATACATTATATATTATGCAAAGATCTATACTCCAGCTGTAATATTTGGTAAACAATAAGGATAAAATGATATCTAGACGAAAATTGATAAAAATCAAAATATAGCTCTAGACGCATAATTTCTAATAATTTATTAAAATGCAAGCAATCAAGCAAGAAAACATACAGCAGCTTCATTAAAACTCACACCATCCAAAGAATGATCAACAATGACTAAAAAGTTCCAACTCTCTCTCTCATACAAAAATTAAGCATATATCCTAATCAATTAAAATAAAGAAATTCAACTCGATACAAGCATCCAGTTTATACCAGATCGTTCAATTAAGCAACTTCTATTTTCTTCGTAATATCTCGCACATTTTTTTATCAATGATACAAATGCGTAATCTACATACATTAATAAATATACCGCACAATTTCTTATCAACAACATACGCATAATCTATACATAATAATAAAAGTAATACAAGCATAATAAAAACATTCGGCGAAAAATCATTGTGTAATGATATTAACAACTAAATCATGCAATAAATCATCTCAGTATAGAAGCCCTTCGTGGCGCCGATATATTCCGCCCTAAACCTAACCTAACCGTAGATGTGTATCTACAGCGGAGGGTATGTGAAGTCGAGACTTTCGCAACGAGATGCAATGCGAGCTCAAGGATTCGAGGCATTCGAGCCTCATATACATACAAATTCTCAAATACAATGAAGTACGTTACCTGAATATGCGGAACTGTCAGTAAAGGTTAAGACCGCCACAGCTCATAATCCCGAACGGCACGGCAGATGCGGCTTCAGGCGTGTCGGTAACAAATACGATGTATTTCAAGGAGTCTTGCTTGATGGCCTCAAGCTTGCGAAATCGTTGCACAAGTCACGCTTCAACTCCACGCGCCTCTATCCTGCCATGTATGTTATTTTTCTCCTCGTCGACAATCTCAATTTTTTAGAAATCCTTTAGCCTCGATTAAAGCCGGATTTCCATCAATCTCCATGCAACTAGCTACTAGAGCTACGTTCCAAAACGTAACCACAGTTACCAAAACTCTATAGTTTACGTGACGTCAACTGTAGAGTTATAATTACTATAGTTAGATTTTGGAACGCACTCCAGAGAGAGAAACTTGAGAGAGAACATGAGAATCTTTTTCCTGTAACCGTAAAATGCTCCCGCGCACTACTCTCCTCTCGAAGAAAGATATAAACTACACAATATATATTTTTTCTTAACACACATTTTAGGTCATTTGTATTCTGGATTAATTTTCATCACTTTTACGAATATATAAAAATTATTAAATGATGATTTTTACATATATTTTAACATTTTTAAAAAATATTTGTAAAGTTGTATATTATAACAAATTGTATATAAATTCAATTAATTGTTATAACTAAATATAATTAACAAAATGAGAAAAATGCACTTTTTCTTATGAAAACTTTGTAGTAAAACTCTGAAACAAAACGAATTGAGAGAGAGAGAGAGAGAGAGAGAGAAGCTGACAAAGCACAAAACTTGTTCTCTAGATACTAAACTTTTTTTAGAAAAGAATATTTGACCAGATGCTCTTAATATTTCAAAGAAAAGAAATGCGCAGGACACGAATGGCCCAAAGGTACGTATGTATTACGGGTTAAAAAACTTTTCATGGCTTTCTTATTAAATATTTTATGTAAATTTTTGGAATCTGAAATGCGACGATTCGAATTATATATTTATCGCGATTATAGTTTAAAAAAAAGTGTAAAGAAGAGCAGCACGTAGCATAGCAACCTGTCCGCACGAGCCTCAAGAACGGAATGACTGCGCGGTAACTACGCAGAAATGTGACGCGTCGCTCCGTGCCACCCCGTACCATCGCCCCCCACAAGGTCGCGCGCCAACCGTCTAACTTTCGAAATAATAACGAATATTACGAATAAGTAAAATAATATATACTTTACATTTTTTATGTTTTCCGATCAATAGGCTTTATTGCACGGTATTTGCTTTATTTCTTAGATTTTTCATGCATTCACGCAGCTCATGAATATCTTCGTTTAATATTCTTCGATGAATATTACACGATGTTTGTACGATTTTCGTTTTTTTTTATTTTTTGGATCGTTACGCACACAACTCATCTATATCTTAGACCGACATTCATAGTCAAGACTATCTTAAGTACAATCTTAAGAAGTCACGAATCAGAGGATCGTATTAGCATTTTAAGACATTATTTAAGACAGTCTTGAAATAAGAACGGACTATGAATACCGCCCTTATATAGATATATCTTTAATTTATATTTCTAAATATATAATATAAATGCTATTTATATCCATTATTATATTCAATCCGAATTATTTTATAAGTTAAAAATGTTTGCATTTATCTTTATTTAAAGAATGTATAATTTATAATTAATCTTTATTTAAGTTTAAATCAAAGGAAGCAATAAAGATAGAGATATAATATCCTTAGCACACACCTTAGTTTTGAGCAACATTATTAGTTGAGTATCCTTACACAATTCATCAATTCCCGTTTCATGGATATCTAATTTTCTTCGATTAATGCAGATTAATACACGACACCCGTAGCGACTCGTACAACACATCCATCTCCGTCTAAGGTCGCCGAGCGAATGCCGAAGTGATGACGTACTCAACCACCGCGCCGCGCAGCACGCTCCCCCTCGCTTTTCGCCGCGTGACGCGTGACCCTTCCTCGCTTTTCATTGGGCGCTGTTTACATGTTCATCTATTACGTTTAAAAAATTTTCACAGTTTATTCAATTATTCGTATTTTACATGATTTTGACAAATGGGTATCGTACATTTCGCGCTTTGTGCATCTCTAGCTCTTATTCAATCTTACATTATTTGCGCGGTCTTATAAACGTAATCAGTAATTGTTCACGTGTGTGGAGTATTTTTGATATTCCAACATTATGTCTGAATTTTTATTATTCTTTTAAATGATTCCTACTTAAATAAAGGTTGATAACATTCTTTGTATAAAGATAAATGCCAATTTTCTTAATATTGCGGAAGAATTTGCGTTAAATGCAGCTTTGACTAAAATTATTAAATATCTTGTCAATCATTATTTAATTTTTTAGCCAAAAAATTAATTTATGACATTATTATTGCTGCAAAGTATTCTGTGTTTCAAAAATTCTTTAAACTTATGTGTAATGCCGATTATGGCTCGGGAAAATAACTTATTTAAAATATACAATAAATATACAATAAATTCCAGAAACTTAAAATAAAGTTATTTAAAGTATATATTTTAAATTAAAAAAATAAAAAAGTTATTTAGTATTTATTATTTTAAATAACTATTTCTGACTTATTTCTTATTGAATATTTTAAATAAGTTTCTGAAGCCTATTTAATATATTTTTTTTAAACAAGTCGTATTAGTTTTTTTACTGATTTCTACGATTTTATATTTTAAATAAGTTTCTGGAACTTAGTTTATATTCTTTATTTTAAATAAGTTGTAATAGTTATTTTATTAAGATCGGCAATATACATAAGTTTAAAGAATTTTTTAAACACAGAATAATTTGTAGTAACAGTAATGTTATAAATTAATTTTTAGCTAAAAAATTAGATAATGATTAACAAGATATTCAATACTTAGCCAAAGCTGCATTTAGTACAAATTGTTCCACAATATTAAGAAAATTTGCATTTATCTTTACATAAAGAATGTATAGAATATTATTTTTATTTAAGTATGAATCATTTAAAAGAATAATAAAAATTGAGACATAATGTTGAAATATCAAAAATACTCTACGCGAACAATTACTAATTATACAAGAATCGCGTAAATAATATAGGATTGAACAAATGCTAGAGATGCCACAAAGCAAAGCATGAAATGTACGATACCCGTTTGTCAAAATCATATAAAATACGAATAATTGAATCATGAATATTTTTCATAAGCAACAGTTGAACATCTAAACGGCGCCCAATGAAAAGCGAGGGGAAGGGTCACGTGTCACGCGGCGAAAAGCTAGGGGGAGCGTGCCGCGCGGTGCGGTGGTTGGCAACGTCATCACTTCGGCATTCGCTCGGCGACCTCGAAAGGAGACGGATGTGTGGCACGTGTCGCTCCGCGTGTCGCGCATTAATCCACGAAAATTAGATATCGATCGCGAATTGATGTATTATCTAAGGATGCTCAACTAGTAATGTTGCCCAAAACTACCTAAGGTGTGTACTAACGATTATATTTCAATCTTTATTGCTTTTTTTGAGTTTTACTTAAATAAAGATTATTTATGAATTATACATTCTTTAAATAAAATAAATGCTAACATTTTGTAAATTATAAAACAATTTAGACTCAATATAATAATGGGTATAAATGGAATTCATATTATACATTTACAGATATATCAATTAGAGATATCTAAGGATATTCATAGTTCGTTCCTACTTCAAGACTGTCTTAAGTAATGTTTTAAGACAGTCCTTTGATTCGCGACTTCTTAAAACTGTTCTTAAGACAGTCTTGAATATAAATTCTGACTGTGAATATCGGCCCAAGATATAGATGAGTTGTGTGCGTAACGAATCCAAGACATAAAACAAAAATCGCATAATAAAACATCGTGTAACATTCATCGAAGAATATTAAAACGAGTAGATTATTTTACTGAATTTATAATATACGTTAATATTTCGACAGTTAGATGATCGGCACGCAACCTTGAAGTGACGATGGTACGGGGTGGCACGAAGCGGCGCGTCATGTTTACGCCGCTCGTCATTTTTCCGCGAAGTAACATGTTGACGCGCCGCTCCGTGCCACCCCGTACCATCGTCACTTCAAGGTTGCGCGCCGATCATCTAACTGTCGAAATATTAACGTATATTAAATTCAATAAAATAATCTACTCGTTTTAATATTCTTCGATGAATATTACACAATTTTATTATGCGATTTTTGTTTTATGACTTGGATTCGTACGCACACAACTCATCTATATCTTGGGTCGATATTCACAGTCAGAGTTTATATTCAAGACTGTCTTAAGAACAGTTTTAAGAAGTCACGAATCAAAGAGCCGTCTTAAAACATAAGACAGTCTTGAAATAGAAACGAACTATGAATATCGTCCTTAGATATCTCTAATTTATATATCTGTAAATGTATAATATGAATTCCATTTATATTCATTATTATATTGAATCTAAATTGTTTTACAATTTACAAAATGTTTGCATTTATCTTATTTAAAGAATGTATAATTCATAATTAATCTTTACTTATTTTTTTTAAGTTTTAATCTATATCTTGGGCCGATATTCTAATTATTCATAATATAACTGTCGAAATATTAACGTTAATGCGTATTACACAATCAGTATATCGATACCTCTTGTCTGTATCATAAAAAAGGAATGATTTAATATATGAATACTCTCATACAATAATTTTTTGTTCTTGTATTCGTTATATGAGGATCCATTTAAAAATTTACCGTAACTTTGGAACTTATCAGTAATAAAAGAAACATTTCAGTAATAAAAGAAAAATTTCTCTTTTTTATTAATCTCTTTTATTTTAGACTCTAATCATATTATTGATGTATAAATTGCAGATGTGATATTCGTTTCTAAAAATTAACCGATTGCATAGTAATTGCATAGTAATATAGATAATAGCTATATATTACATTTTTCAGATTATCTTCCCTCTCCGGGTACACCTTGACGTGGTGAGAGGGCTCAGTACCCAAAGGATATTTACATGAAAAGAACGATTTTTTTCAATTATTTAAAAATTTTTGGATATGTCTGAATAAATTTTTAGATATTGAATAAAATCGTTCTTTTCGTGTAAAAATCCAATGGAGAAGCTAACGTACCCTCGTCGCCGATTTACTTGAAAATGAACGAATCGCAGCCGGTTCGTCGCGTCGCGCGTTTTACTTCGGGAGTGCCGTTCAAGTTATCGGACTCAAGTTATAGTCCGCGCGCGTTTAGTGTATTATTCGCGAGTGATTTACGCGAGTGTCTTGTGCGAGAGGATGTCAACCCGATTCTGAGAGGAGGAGGAGGTCTGGTAGAGACATCGGGCACCGGCGGAGCAACCTTGCGGTAAATATTTTTTGCTTATGTAAAATCAATATCTTTCTTCTATTTATTTTTGAGTCGTTTTATTTTACAATGATTTAAAAATGATAATTAGAAAAAGGATTATTTTAAAATTATTTTAAAATTTCATATATACGAATTTTGAAGATCTGTTTTAAAAAATACATAATTATTTTATAAATATCTAACTCAATGAATTAAAAAATTCGATGCTTATAAAAACTATACATTTTGAAAATTATATGATTATTTTAAGACAACTTTGCGTTTTTTTTTTTAAATATTGTTTGTGTTCTTTCTGATTTGTTATAATTTGAATTATATATTTTTTTGTTACAGAATCACCGTAGCGACGTTGCAGAACTCCGCTGTTGCGCATCGAGTTGGTGAGTGACGAATTAATGTTTTTATTGAGATAACGGATGTATGGTAATTTTATTAATATATTATATATCTATAAATGCATATATGCATTAATTTAATAAAAATATACAGATAAATATATGTAAAGAATTCCATACATCCGTTGTCTTAAAATGGATAAGTTAAAACAGATTAGAATAAACTTAATCCTGAATACCTTCTTATTGTTGTTATATATTGTGCATATACTGATAAATTTATAATGTCATGTTATACCCAGTTTGAGTTATTTTAAATTATTCCTATATGTTGCCATTGCTTTTACACAATATCTTGTTAATTTAACTATAAGAATAGAGTAAAATTATTTAACTCAGGAAGATTATTCAATTTAGCTCAAATTTTATTTACTAATTGTAAATTTATACGTTAATGTGAACGCTTTGATACGAAGTAACTCAAGCTCGGTTTGATAATTCAAACTCAGAAATATAATAAAAAATAGGTTGTTTCAATGATCGTGTTTTATATATAATAATACTAAAGTAACTAGGGGGAAACCTATTTTACATATAATTATATAAAATTACATAAAATAATTATATGTAACTTTATATAATTGTATATAAATGGATGTATTTGATATATAATTGTATATAAATATATATAATTATATGCAATATGTCCATTTATGCATAATTGTATAAAATTATATATATTATGCATAATTATATAAAATTATATATATAAAAATATGTATAATTTTATACAATTATGTATAAATGGACATATTTTATATTAGGTGTTGGAATAAATTCGTAGCGTTTTTAATGAAAGAATGTTATTTATTTCACATGAGCATTAAAAAATACATTAATGAAAGTACTTCCCATCACTTGTAAAACGCTACGAATTAATTCCAACACCTAATATAATAATTGCATATAATTATATATACTTATATGCAATTATTATATAATTATTATATTTGAGATATATAATTATATAATATATATTTGTATATAGTATATAAATATAATTATATGCAATTATTATATAAAATACGTCCATTTATACATAATTGTATAAAATTATATATATTTTTATATACATAATTTTATATAATTATATATATATATATATATATATATATATAATTATATAAAATTATGTATTTAAAAATATATATAATTTTACAATTATTATAATATATTACAAATATATTACAATTATATATAAATGGACGTGTTTTATATAATAATTACATATAATTACATGTATTTATATACAATTATATATCAAATATATCCATTTATATACAATTATATAAAGTTACATAAAATTTTATGTAATTGTATATAATTATATGTAAAATAGTTTTTTAATAGTTAATTTAATATTAAATATATTATTTTTTAATATAAAGTAAAATATTAATTATAATATTTAATATAAAATAATATATATAATATTATATATATTATATATATTATTTTTTTCCCGGGAATACGTCTTGACACACTTGAAAATAAAAATAAAAAAAAATAAAATATTCGTTTTTTCAATATATGAAATACAATAAAATTAAAAAGCTATAGAAAGCTTACATAAAATAATAATTAGAATGAATGAAATTGTTATCTATGCTCGAGAAAAAATATTCCATATACAATTATATAAAATTATATAAAGTTATATATAAAGTTTATATATTAATTATAAATATATATAAATATTAGGTGTTGGAATTAATTCAACACCTTAGTTTTTTAATGAAAGAATGTTATTTATTTCACATGAGCATTAAAAAATACATTAATGAAAGTACTTCCCATCACTTGTAAAACGCTACGAATTAATTCCAACACCTAATATATATAATTATATATAATTATATAAAATTATATATATTTTTATTTAATTTTATATAATTATATATAAAATATTTTTTCTCGGATGCAATATCATAATCATATGGAAAAGCGTTGTTACAGTGTAACAAACAAATATTATTTTATTAATTTTCCTATCTATCCTATTTCCAAATATTCATTCAGGATTAAGTTTTATACAAGTTGGTGCAGAAAAGCAATATCTACATACACATATATGTATAATGTGTACTATTTATTTAAAAAATTTCTTCTATTATTTTACACTTATTTGTATATATGTACTGATGAAATAACAACGAAAATTTTAATAACGCATATAAAATATTCACCTCGTTTTTCAATAAAAGACATTTTATGATTATTAATTATTATGTTTATTTCAATGCACTAACTTTAGCCTGATCTTTTATAACTTATCCATATGTAGTAACTGGATTTTATACCAGTTAAAGTAGTAACATGATGTAAGATCAAAAATATACATTTTATCAAGAAATAGAAGAATTTTATCTCATAATTATTTTAAAATTGCGTTCAGAGTTTTGTATAACTTAAAATACTTAATATTAAAATAATAAATTATACAGAAATGATTCTAATAATTTTCGAAATATAAAGAGATATATTTATTGATGCAAGAGAAAATTATTCCTTTTGAATCTTATATCATTCATCTGAATTTCTCATCTCCGCATGCTTTGAGATGAGATTCAGCAACGAATCGTTCGAATCGTTAAAAATATGAGCTTTGAATTTTATCGGATGATAATTGATTTAGTCATTTCAATTTATTTTTAAATTAAAGTTTTGTTCTTTATATTATAATGTTTATATTCAGAAATTTAATCTAGTTTTATAATATTCGAAATTTTTGAAATCAAAACGTTGGATTAAAAAATTTTTTGTCATTAAATTTATTTTTAATCTTAATATTTACATTTTTCGAATAAACGCGACATTTATTTGCAAAATTAATATAATTATTATTATTTTTATTGATAATTATTCATATTAATATCTAGTCAATTTTATTAATATTATGGCCTTTTCGCGACGCGTTCGTGTTTCGCGCATCGTACAAAAGCGTAAAATCTTACGCTTATTGCCGACGATTAGTCGGCAACAGTTGGCAACAAAAAGGAGTATTTCTCCTTATTGTCAATTTCTGGCATATGAAACCAGAATGTTGGTCAGGAGCAACGAAAGGTGAGTTCAATCTGGCCAGAAGAAAGAAGTGTATCTATTGTAAGAGTATACGAAATAGGTTGGTGTTTAACACCAATTTAAGTTTTTAAAAGTTTTTAAAAATCATGTACACTAAGAAAAAAATTTGTTTAACGAATTAAACACATTTAGTTATTTGCGGATATGATTATTTTAGCAAATTTTATTTAATCGAATTTAACCGTAATCTGCTTAATAAACTTTTCAGTATAAGCAGACTACGGTTAAATTCAATTAAATGAAATTTGTTGAATTAACCAAATTTGCAAACAATTACATGTGTGTAATTAGTTGAACAAACTTTTCTTCTCAATGTATAAAGATAAATTAAATATTCGGGAGGGTAATTTGCTCGCGAATTGCGAGTTCTTATATTGTTTTGAAGTGTTGCTTATTTAAAATACAAATTAATCAATAAACAACAGGGCTAATGAGAGTCAGCGTGGATAATCAAGCGCAAGTTTTGTAGATTTTTTTAATCTTGCGTTTGATTATCCCTGTTGACTCTCATTAGCCCTATTATTTGTTAATTTTTTTTGTATTTTAAAGATTGAAAACCTATTTTAATAATTACTTATGTATTATTATTATGATTGATTAGATCATTCCGCTGAATTTATCAGCATGCGATAGCAGATAATTAGGTGTTAGCTGCATTCAGCAGAGAAAGCAGCTTTGCAACTGCTGTAAAATTCTTTAATATGGTTAACTTATACATTTAAATCCATAAGGAACTAAAAGCAAAAATCAATCATATTGAAGAATTTTACAACATTTGTAAAGCTGTTTTCTCTGCTGAATACAGAGCCATTAACGTGCCATTAACGTATTATATTCGCGGTGTTATTACACATTATGAAGTGATGTAGGTAGGAACATGGGTAGAGATAGGATAGACATGAATAAATGAAAATACGGGTAGGTAGGACAAGTATGGATAGGTAGGGATAAATACAATCATTTTAAATTAAAAAATTAAATTATTACAAATAAAATAATACTTAAATAAATTTCGCGGTCGGGTAATTAAATTTTATTTAAAAAATAAAAAATAAGTGTAATGAATCTAAAACATATTACATAATAAATCTAACTAGTAAACTGTGTGACATGTAGGTAGGGATATATACATATCACATGTAATACTTGATAATTGGAAAGGAAGAATTAAAAATTAAATAAAATTTTTAATTAATTTTAAATTTTATTTAATTATCAGCATTCCGTTCCAAATATCAAATATACAATAAAAATAAACCAAATTATATATAATTTTGAATTTCATTGAATTTTCAGCTCCCCTGAAATTAAAATTAATTTCTTATAAAATTCTGTACATATACAAAGTGTGTGTAACGCGTTAATATTGTAATTAATTTTGTTATAAACAAATGTAAATATAATAGTACGTAATGTAATATATATTAGGTACGTAATATAAAATTTATGTAAACTATGTCCAGGTAAATGCCATCATGTTTATTTTTATAATTTGCGCAATAATTACTAGTTAATTATATATTTATTGGAATGTTTATAACCGTATTAAATATATCTGTTCAATACATGTAGCATTTATCTTGTCATAGTAAATCAAATTTATTGTTGCTTTATTGATGTAAATTACACGAAATCGACGACATATGATAACAAAAATTGATTTAACGAGTTTGATAAATATTTAATTTTAAAACTTTTTTAAAATTTTAGATTTTATTTTGAATATCAAAAAGTTAAAAATACTCAAAATTAATAATTTTGAGTAACTTTTAATTAAAAATTTTCGGCTCAGAATAATCGTCAATTTTTCTTTGTCTTTTCTGTGTACTTAGTATACAAATTTATTAAATAAGTCAGTAAAGATTAGAGTTTTGACTGAGGCAATGGTTAAATATTAACTTCTTGTTTGCTTTTTGACATTTATATTTTTAACATTACACAATTACAAGTATACTTTAGTAATTGATTTATTATTGTAAAGTCCTCATCGCTGTCCCTCGCATCAGATATATGCCAGAATACGTAGTTTGTATCGATAAGAAAAAGAAAGTCGTAATTATTTGCATCATGAATAGTTGTTCCTCGTCGTTTTCCGTAAAGTCGCATTCGCAAAGTTTAGTTTGGTATTCCGTTCGAGATTTTTGTACAGGAATTTTTGTACAGGACTTTTGATCGGAATTAATCCCGGGTTTTCTCGTCAATTCCTGAAAGTAATTGTTATTGAATCATTTTACTAATGATTCAATAACAATTGCTATTTTTAAGGTTAACTTGCGAAATTAATTCAGTGATATATTTGACAATTTTCGTCGCTTTCTTAATTTTACTAAATGTTCTGCCACTAGTAATAATGTTAATAATAGACTGTCTTAATAACAATAGGAATTTAGCATTGCATGATTAATATGGATATATGTATAATGATTACATATATAAATTTAAATTATGAAATCAATTTAAGTTTTATACAAATAATTTGCGTATTTTTTTATAATTGCTTTAATAAAAATACGGCTACGAATGTGTATATTTGATTTTCTAATTATTATTAAAAATTATTTTTAGGTATTGGACATCCCGCCATTCTAGAATATTATTAGGATTTATTATTAATTTATATGTGTATATATTAGGTGTTGGAATTAATTCGTAGCGTTTTTAATGAAAGAATGTTATTTATTTCACATGAGCATTAAAAAATACATTAATGAAAGTACTTCCCATCACTTGTAAAACGCTACGAATTAATTCCAACACCTAATATATATTTTTTTTTTTCTGTAATAAAATACATGCAGATATTATGAGATTATTTAAGACATTTTGATATTTGTCAATTTAGATAATTTTTACCAAAATGCTTTATATTTTTTTAATGTTATTGCGAATACATGAAAAAATGTATGGGTATAAAAAATTTGAGATAAGTCAAATGAGTACCCTCATATTAGCGGGATATTACAATAATAATTAAAATTTTTTGAAAATAGGAATTGTTAAATTTTATAATATATTTTTCATTATAAAAATATAGTTCTTTAAAATCCCGTTATTATCAGAATCGATTTATCTCGAACAGTTGGTACCCGAGAAACTTTTGTACCGATACATATAAAAAATTACAATAATGCATGTATTTTATTGTTGTTAAATATATTCCTTCGTAACCACTATTCCATAAGGAAATCATTCTATTCATTTATTTTTAATAAGAGATGATTTTTAGTAATGTGGCTGAATATTTTCTTGCGAATTTTAATATTATATTAAAGATACACTAAAAATGTTAATTATTATTGACATTGCTACCAAAATTATTACTATCATAAATGGTTTGAAAGACTCAGAATTCATATTCTCCTGTAACAAGACTACTGGTGTTTGACCAATTGCTTAACTTTTCTTTGCGAATGGATTTTGTGAAATTGACGTAGAATCACAATTAAGTTCATTCTTCACTATGAAGATTATTCCTTTTTATATATCGTATACTAATCAATAGCACAAGGCGGAAGGATCTTGATGTGATCAAATTATTGGGATAGTTATCTTGAATACGATAAAAGTGCTCTTATAAATATATTAATGACTTTTTATCGCGATATTAATAAGTTTTACAATCAGAAGTTAATAATTAATAGTGAATACGATCTAAGTTAGTATTTCATCCCACTTTTATCAATATTTCATTAAACTGGTTGGTTTAGAAAAATTTTTATGTTATCGTATGTATTTTTGACGTTTTCGTGTAATCCCGCATTAGTAAATTTTATAACTTATGCTTCTATAATATAATTTTTATTATATTTCGAACAGCATTTATAATTATACATTGTATTATAAAGAATTTATTATTGTAATTATTGAATATATAAAGAATTATAATAAAAGATAATATTTAAAAAGTTATGATTGCAATATGATTGGTAATTATTTTATTGTCATAATGCAATTAATTAGCAAAATACAATAAAATAGACTTAAAATAAAAAAAAAATTTTAAATATACTTACAAAAACGTAGTACTAAATTTATTAGTAACTCGATTTTTTACGAGTGAATATACTTACTTAAAGTAAAGAGGACCGCCGATAAAATCGACGGGGGTGGAGGGCCTCTAGCTCGTTTTTACTAAATTAAACCTTAAATTAACAATATATGACTGAAAAGTTTTGAAGTGTATTCGAAATCTCTATAATTGTTATCTCTATAATTAATGTAATTATAGAGACTTTGAAATATATTTATATACTAGTAATTATGTTTGGTAAAAACGGGCTAAAAATCTGCATAAAAAACATAATTCCATTTTTATGCAGGCGCGTTTATATTATAAGATAAAATTCGCTAAATTAATCTGTTTAAATTCAATTTCGAGTTTAAAATTCAACAACTTTTATTTCCACAGTGAAATAGAAAATTTCATTTAAGAACTCATTAATAAACATTGTATTATTAAAAAATTTATTAAATAGAATTTCTTTATGTAAATTTCAGAATTTTTTCAATTTCTGAATAATTTTATAACTTTTTAGAAAAGTTCTCTGACTTTGTATTATATATAAATTTTTATACTTCAGAAATGCTAAGAATGTTTAATACATCTTTTAGATATATAGAATTATTTTCTTTCTGTAAATTCTTAAATACTTAAAGATTTCTTATCTTATAATTTCTGATGAAATCGTAGAAAATCTGAAAAATGTAAGGTATTTTTTCAGAAATTAAAAATTAAATAAGAAATCTTAGAGAAATCTTTTAGGATATTTCAGAATTCACGTACTTAAACAAAAAATTCTAAAAAAAAGATGTAGATTTTCTTAGTATTTCTAAAAGTTTCATTTAATTCGTATAAAAATACTTAAAAAAATGTTCCAGATATATTCTTCTCTATTTTTCTTCTGCTTTTCTTTCATTTTGTCTTAATTTCAATATTAATTACATTTAGAAAACTTACGTATTATTTAAGATATAAGATCTCATAGTCGTCTGTTTTACCAACTAAATGAAATAATTTTTGTCGCAATTTTTTTTATCAATCTGAAAAGAATTAAAGAATATTAATATGTGTCTTTGAGTTGGAATTTGCTCTGTATTTATATCGAGAACAGAAAAAATTTTTTGAAATTAAAATTTTTATCATGTCCTAGTTCAATATAGCATCTAGAACTGTCATCATCGTACAGCATCTTAAGACTTTACTTGAGACAATCTTAAAATAAGAACCGACTATGAATGTCAGCCTTAAAATCAGATATAGCCAATACGTTACAAAAATTTATGCACATAGTGCGACATTAATGTAGTAGTATATGATATATTAATGACACATAGTGCTTTTGAGTCAATAAAACAGACAACTATAGAATCCCTATAATGGGTGTCATAATTGTAATCAAGTACAGAAATAATTGAGACGATAGTGATATATTAAAATAAAAATTATATAATAAAATTTTGCATATTTTTGAACAATTATGTTAATAATCTCTATTTCTTAATTTAATTACAAGAGTATTTTATATATATTATAATTTGTTCTAAACATTCTCTCTCTTTAACACATATAAACCTATATAAATTGTTAAGACACATAAACTCTCTGAATAGAAAAAATAGCTTTCGTCTAATAATTTTTGTGACTTTATCGACATCGCCTGCACGATTGCCGAGAGAGCAATAATTTCTTCGTATAACTCTTTAGGACGTCGTTTCACTTTAGCCAGCGTTTAAAATTCTCTATTATCTTGCTTCTGGTTTTGAAAATGGCTGAAGCGAACCAGGTTGCACCCATGATAAACCTAGTGGTTTATTTTCTTCTTCGTCCTGCAAAGTGCGATAAATTGATTAAATGTGTAAACTTATAGTGTGTTTTATCGTAATGAAAGTGATATACTCAAATACTTATTTACTTTTGGTTCATAAATTTCTTGTTTAATAGGGTCGTGTACTTCTTTCACATATGGATTAAATGTAATATAATGTGGATCATCCATAGTAGGTGGATTAAACACTTGATTTACGCTTTCCTTTACGCATGCTTTCACACGATCTTGAAAAGCTTCAAAATTATTTTCATGCCTGCAATATGCCGATTAATTCACACATGTAGATATCCTGGATGATATATTATTTTCACGTTTCCTTTAAGGACAAATATACTTACAAGCAAGACGCCTCCTCGTTTACTGAAGTCATTTTCGTGTCTAGTTTAATGAATATCTTAGTGATATACTGTAATAATTGCCAAATTCTGTTATTCCTTCTCCATTCAGGAAAGCCCCATGACGTGCACAATTCTCCACTTTCTGGATTTATTAATGGATGGAATATTTGAGTTTCAAACACAACTTTCTAAAACACATTTGAGTGAAAAAAAACTATACGTAAAGTTGATTATCTGCAAGTCAGTATTCTTACAGGGCAATCTCCAAGTGGAAAGTTAGGAGGCAGTGTAATGGTGAATCTAAAAACTCCGCCTTTGTAGATTCCTTGCCGAATGAACTGTACACCAAACCACACTGCGACAAAATGTGAAGATGAAGTATTAGAACTTTTTACAATCGCTAGTTTAACTACATTAAAGTGAAATAATCAAAAGATATAGTATAGATATATTTACATCAGAACCATTTTACAAGTCGTAATCGGGAAGAGCAAGACCTATAAAATAGGTTTACACCTATCAAAAACATACTAACATTTCAATAGAAAGAAACGTAGTATGCAAACAAGAAGAGGAAAAAGAAAGGGTATTTTTCCTTGACATGCAAGTTATAGAATGGTATAATACTAATTTCTGTTTCGAAACATTAATATTCACAAGTTAAAAGTTATCACAGAAAATTGCATGCCAAATTTCGAATATACTAAATAAAATATAGTCTTATATAGTCTTTAGCAATACTTACATAAAGCGTTCAAAGCAGATGGTATCACATAAATCCCCTTTAAATCTTGAGAACACAACATCTTGCTGAAAAATATCATAAAAAATCAGCTATCTGTTCACATATATCTGATAACATTACTAAACTTACTACTCAGACAAAATATTGTATTCCTGTGAGAAAATAGCATGTTGTTTATTGATTTGCCACACAATTGGTCTATCAATCATTTTCGCAGACATGCTTAATGGAGAATCTCCATGATTGCTTCCTGGTACAAGCTTTCTGAATGAGCCTTGTCTATTTAGATTATCATCCTTGCTGTCTTCGCTCTGAAATAAGAATATTATGAACGATTTTTACGAAAACAATAACTAAAATATCATCACACTATTAAATGATAAAATATATTTATTAAAAATAAAACAAGTGTTATATACACTTATCTTGTTTTATTCTTAATAACTATATTTTATCTTATATATTTTATCTATACTCTTTGTATTATTAAAAGAATAATCAGCAGAGGGAATAACATCACTCTTATATTTCTAAGATATGTATAAATAAAAAAAAAAGGTGAATATATCTACAACTCTCCACTTTCACCACATACAACTGTAAGATTTATTATTAAAAAAAAATATATATATATACATACATACATACATACATACACACACACACACACACATATATATATATATATATATATATACATACATGTATACATATATATATAATTATGCATTATTATTTATATTATTGTGCAACTTGCGAACTTGGAGCGAAATATTATCATATCTTTTAATATATGTTAAAAGGATTTACCTTAGCCGACATGATGAGTGATCATCAGAAAACAAGTGGAAATGATTTAATAACTCGCTACATTACAATTGCGAAGTGCGACATCATACGAGATGAGGTACTCTCGTCAGTAACAATAGATAATCTGATGGAGCGGCGTCAATCATGAATCGATGAATCATATGACATGAAAGATGAAAGCTCCGATTTCTGATCAGCTCCAATTTGCTTCGACATCGACGAGACATTATTAAGAAGGCCGCCTCTGGATAAATTTTCGTGACTATCAAGTGGATTCGAGGATAAGTGAAGAACGATGATATTACCAACCATTTTAATATTATCATACGAGTTTCATTATCAATAGAGATGACTATAGAGAAAAAATATTAATTTTTCAATATATGAAAAAATGTCAGGCGCTCTATCGGTACCGGTACTTATTTTAATAGTTTATTCGACGCGTTTTTACACGAAATGAACAAATTTGGCGAATAAAGTATCGCTCTGCCCCGTAATGAACAGATATTAATCGTTAATAGAGACTTTATATGTGTGTGGGGCAAGAAATAGATGTTCAACGAGAAACCTTATACTAAATCTTACTTTAACTAGAACTCAAAAAACTATGATTCTATATGGTGAAATTAATGAAACTAAAATGGTAAAATTAAAGATTTTATAGTTAGAATTGAATATAATTATAGCAAATTAAGTCTTTCATTAACTGGAAATTTTTAAATTGTAACTTTATGGTGAAATTTTGTTGTGGAAATTGAGGATTTTTAAAAATTCTGTGAATTTAGAGTTATGGTAAAAATTAAGAATTTTATTAATTTTATATTAATACAAAAAATAAAAATTTTTGAAGCTGTAAGTTATAGCTATAATTATCTCTTTTTGTGAAGTTGTTAATACCGATTTTTAGTATCTATAATCTTAAACCTAATTTTATTGTTATACAATTTGATGAACAATTTGATTATTATACAATTTGATGAACTAAAATAAATTTTCACAAATATCAAATAATTTCAAACATCAATTGATCATCAATGACTTCTAAACAAAACAACCTTTATTTTAGTTATAAAATGAAATCACTATATAATTTTTATAATATGACTAACATATAACATAACTTTCCAAACTATACGAATTTATGATTACACAAAGTTTATTTCGCATTTTAAATTTATAAAATAAAATATTGAAAACTTTAACTCACTTAATAAAAAATCTTAAAAAAAAAACAATATACCAAATCACACTTGATGTCTCGTCTTTCTATCACATTTTTCAGCTTTCTTACGGTCAATATTCTTGGGAACTGTTATTGTCCACAATTTGTTCGACATTCTGCTTCTCCATGCCTTCTTTAGAAGATGTCGCCGTCGCCTGATTATTGTTTATAATTTGTGGTTTATAATTCTGTGACTCCACTGCAGATTCTGCTGGCTGGCTCTCCGGTAGTTGATTTCCAATTTCTGATTCTTCTGATCGACAATGTGGATAATGTGGTAACAATGCGGTCGACGTCGGATTCAAAGCCGGCAATTTCGTTACTTGGACGGTGAGAGTTTGTTTTTCGAAGCTCGACTCTTGTTGTAGATTTTTGGGAATGAGATTAATACCTTCAATGGATATGATTTTTGGTTTATTGTTTGTTTGTTTATTTGTGGATGTTGCGGTTTGTTCTTCTATTAGCTTGCCATCGCTTCTTCGTGTTTGACTTGCAGTTGCATTTTTCAATGCTTCACTCGAAATTTTGTTCTTCTTTTCCTTCTTTTTCTTTTTTTCGTTCAGTGTTTGCACTTCCTCCATAAAATTGGATTCGGAAAATGATATTTTCCTTTTCTTTCCGGACAATTCTTTTTTATTCTCGTCTGCCATTCCGGGTGTGGACGATTTAATTTTAACTGCTGGTAATTGTTCCACTTGCTGAGTGCTGTCATTTGTATGCACCATACCAACACGTCTCGTTAAACGATCCTCCATTAAGTCGTACTTTGTTTGAAATATTTGTGGTCCATGATAGCCTTCTGGTCTTAAATCTTTGATTTTTACATGACTTGGGTCACATTCTGCTTGATCCTTGATAACCAAATTGTCCCCATACTCAGTACTTTCATTTTTTAACTGATTGTACCTGTTAATTGTCCTGGTAATCTCCAACTGTTGTCCTGTCTGTTTATCGACTGCTTTATATCTAATATTTTCCTTTTCCAGTTGTTGTGTAATTTCGCGCATGTATTTTATGCGTTTTATCCGCAGTAAAATTTCCTCTTTAATTTTCAATTCGTTCTTAAGTTTTTGCAGTAGTGTCTTTTCGTCCTTTTCTAGCTGTCGTCCGATGTCGCTCGAACTTGTTTCTGACGAAGTCTCCATCGTCCTTCGTATATTATTTATCTTGGTTTCATTTTTTTCTTCTGTAGTTGGAATAGATTTGGATTGTCGTCTAGCCGTTTTTCGTGTTGCGGCTAGTGATTTTGTAACACATTTGCGTATCGCCTTTTTCGCTAATTGATTAGCCCTATTTAACGTTACTTTTTGCTTACGCTTCAGTCTACGAATTACATTAATTTGGAACTTTTTGTCTGTCTGCAAAGGAAAATTCGTTAAACCAAAGTATTTTAAAGTTCTATTGTTCATTTTTATGAATCTTCTAACTATCTTGCCATACCTTTGTGATTGAACTACCACAATTTTACAATTATTTACTTTATTCTTATTACCTATTTGTTTTGTGGTACATGTATTTTTTTGTGATACCTTATGTCTAATATTACCTATCTCGCTTTCTATAGGATTTATGGTAGTTTTATCCAACTTAATTGTATCTAGATCAAATTGACGCGTAACTTCCTCGTTCCCGCTATTATTGTGATTAATTAACTTATTTATGGGCTCAAGAGTTTTATTCATAATTTTAAGATCGTTACTGTTACTCAATAACTCTACCAAATTTGGATAAATCGCTTTTAAATTTTCGATCTGTTTTGACTTTGATTTTTGTATATTAATCCAATTTTCTATTTCTTTCGTAAGTGGTGACTGTACTAGTTGTTTCTCCTGTTGAGTATTTTTAGATTGATATTCTAGAAAAGGTATGTCTTTCTCAACTTCATCATTTTCGTTGTTTTCAGAGTGTTTTTTGTGGATAGTCTCCTGTTCTTCTTTAATTTCCAAGGTTGGGTAGTAACTGGTTAATAAATTCAAAGTTACATAGAAATTAAAAAATTAAGAACATACTTTTAATTTAATTTAATTATAATTTAAATTAATTTCAAATAAATTAATTTTTAATTGAATCTAATTTTAAATTGATTAACTCTTTCTTTTTAAATTAAAATTAAAATATTTTATTTCTCTAACAACATTTTTTTCTATAAAATCTGGAACATTAGAGAACTATAGAAGCCTTCACAGAAAGCTCAATAAATGAATGCATTCAATATCACAACCATTCACACTGTGTGTATCTATTTAGTTTATATTTTTAAATGATTATATTTTAATCTAACGGACTATGGCACACAACTCATGAGGCCTGTTCTTTTTAGCTAAACTTCTTGCATGGTTCAGCTCTTCTCTTTATCGCTCCAACGTGGAGAGAAAAGGGAAGAAGACAAACCATGCAAGAATTTTAGCTAAAAAAAACAGACCTACAGTTAACTCTTAAAAGAAATTCAATTTATTTATTATCTCTTTCCAATTCTGGAATTGAAGAAATGAAAAATAAGTTGAACCTCGGTTAAGAATTGATCATGAGTTGTGAAACTGGGCTTATGTTAATCAGATACGAGAGCTTACTGAATTCCCAATAAACGGTTAGTACTGAATACATCAGGATGTAATAAACGGGATGCTCGTTTATTTAAAGATAAATGTGAGAAATTGAACTTAGGGACTAATAATATTTATTGCAATCATTCTATCTTTGTTAAACGTCTAATTATTGATAAAATACTATTTGAAAATTCCTAAAAAATAAGTTTTTTTATTGTACAAGAAAAATACATTGCTGTGAAAAATTATTTCTTTGTTATATAAAATTTACAAATAAAATATTAAATTTATTTAATGATTCATATTGTAATTATAATTGTCTTTTTATTTAAAGTAATCTGATTTTTAAAAAAATTAGAACTTTCTGATTGAATAAAAAATTGTTTTACAAAATTAACTTTTTGTTTATCTCGAGTTAATTAAATCTTAACATAATTTTAACTCTAAGTTAATTTTTTGTTCATTTAATTTAACATATTTAAATTAATTTTATGAGCCATTATTAACTTCATCTTAATTTAGTTTAAAAAAACATGAACTTACAGAACCCTGTTAATTCCACGATTTGTGGTGAGAACTGGGGATCTTTTTTCCACGCTAACTTCTTGTCGTTCTGGACTCGCATATTTATTGTTGTCCATGGTTTGATTTTGTGTTCCTTCTTGACTACTTATGCTAATGATATCAACATCTTCCTCAGTTAAATCCATAATTAATCGTTTGGTTTGATGTTTTTTTCCATATATTTCCATTGATTTCTCTATCAAGTAGGATGAGTTGGTTTTACCTGATTGTCGGATTATGTTAAGATTTTTTTCATCATTTGTTTTAATATTGTTAGACAAGCTGCTATTTAGCATACACTCAAGTATAGTATCACTACAGTATTCGAATTTATACAGGTCTTATAAAAACTTTGTTTTGATATTTCTATGAAAATTATATAAAATTTTTTGGAAAACAACACAAAAATTGTAAAACAAATAAAATAATTTTTTATTTTAGCTTATGTTTTTTTAAACTTTTTGTTGCAAAATCTCACTAAAATTATAAGTATTTATATTTATACTTGTAAATGACTACGTTTACACAGCTCAATCTATGCCGAAATTGTAACATGTATGAAACTGGCCAATCACAGCTATTCCTCTGAAGAATGAAATGATTGTGATTGGCCAAAAACTAGCTCGATGATTATATTTTAGGCGTAATCGATGTTATAACTTAGACGTAAGTCGAGCTATATAAACGTAGTCTATTATACGTTACTGAATTTTCATAAGATTATAGTGCGAATGTGCGAAAAAGAAGCTCCCCTAACAACACTAGTTATATTCTAGGTGCATTCCATTTCATTATAATGCGAATGTGCGTATGATATATAATATCATTTTATCCTTATTGTTCATCGAATATTAAAGAAAGATAAAAAATGATATATCATACACATCATGCGTAAAATGGATGCATCCTAAATTTATTGCTGAAAATGCTACAGTTATGTCCATTACCCAGATAAAATTTATGTTGCAGAAGATATCTAAAAGTCGTTTTTTAAATGTCTTATGTCTAAAAGATATCTAAAAGTCTTGTAGATATCTTGTGCAACATGCACGTTATTTGAGTATAAAGATTAGTACAACAGGCAGTCAATTTTGAAACATAGCCATTGATTTGTTTGTGTTGTGACCGAATTCAGTTCACAATGGGTGTTTTCCGTTTGATGACACAAGTCGACTAGTGTCGTTCTATCTTTGTCACTCTTTGAATGTTAAGGATACAACGATGTGTGTCACCAAATGGAAAGAACCCAATATTTACCAACTTTTGTTGGTTACAGTTTACAGTATTTACCAATTTTCCAAATTTATTGCTTTTCTGTAAGAGCAAAAAAATAAGTTCAAATCGGCAAAGTGGCTATGCTCGTCAAGCTTGATTAGTTCTTACCTGTGGATGCAATCAATCATTTGTTTAATTACTCGACAAACAGACCTAGCCGCTTTGCCGACTTGAATAGACTTGAATGGACTTGAATGGACTTGAACTCGCTCAATGATTGGGTACTACGCTAATTCCCATCGCGCGGCAAAACGGCAAGTTTTGCTGCGTTCCGTGTACAGTTTCGATAAATACTGTAAACCAAATTTGATCACAACACAATTTCCATCTTGCATAATACATAATTATATACATTTCCGATTTCGGAAATCTTCTAAAATGTCACGTTGTTACAATCGCTCGGATATCATTACTCGTAATTGTTTGAAACACTCAAATACTTAAGAGTTTCTCGCGGCTCATGAAATTACATCGTTTTTCGGCGATCCTGATATCTCGGTATATTCCCGACGTATTATCACAACACTCGCATTCACACTGTATTTATTTGCGCTTCGCATATTTTTCGATAAAAATAAGGATTACATGTACCCATTTTTAACCTTTCGCGACGATCTCCATACTTTGGTTGGAAAAGACAAAATGCTAACCATGCATACTGTGATAATACCCCCTACTGTCTGTAGTCTCTGTTGGTCTCTGTCAGTGTCCTATGTCTCTGTCAATGTCAACCTTCGTTTGATGAATTGGAAGTACTTTTTTCTTCGTTTTCTATTGGTCGGAACGTATATTCTTACGCCGGTGCGACTTGTTAAACTTGTTTCACGATTGTTCTATATGTACACGCTGTCTCTCTTTATGGTACTTTCTCACTTTATGGTATTTTTTCTCTCACCACCGATGAGATCAGATGAAATTATATCGTGCATCGTGTGCCGTCGCATCGAAAACGGCTAGTGTTACGAAGTTTCGCATGATTGTTAAAATTTGAGTGACTAAGGTCCAGTTACATTAATGTCTCTTTGATTTTAAGCGAGACTTAAAACTCTATCTGTCTTGTTTTAAAGCCAAAAAGAGACAGAAAGAGTTTTAAGTCTCACTTAAAATCAAAGTAACATTGGTGCAATCGGACCTAAGGTCCAGTTCCACAACTGATGATTAACTCGTAACCGAGGTTCAACTTATTCATTGTCTCTTTCCAATTTTAGAATTGGAAAAAGATGAGAAACAAGTTGAACCTTTGTTAAGAGTTAACCATGAGTTCTGAAACTGGACCTAACGTTGGATTGTTCCACCTTTTGGTAAACTTCAGCTCACTGTTTTACTCTCTTTACTCTTTTACTCTTTTATTCTTTTGTTTATCCAGTAGATAAATACCACATAGTTTATGGAACAACTGGCCCTAAGGTCGAGTTACACCAACGTTATTTTGATTTTAAGCGAGGCTTAAAACTCTTTCTGTCTCATTTTGGCTTTAAAACGAGATAGATAAAGTTTTAAGTCTCTCTTAAAGTCAAAGTAACGTTGGTGCAACCGAGCTTAAAACAATTTTAAGAAACTATAATATATAGTACTGATCTAATGATTTATTAGTTTCATGACATGTAAATACGTTTAAAACTCAATTTTTGTTTAAAACTGTGATTTTAATGTTACGCGCATGTCGAATTTGATGATTATCAACATATAGAGATGATACTTGTAAAGAAAGAAATATAATTGTGCAGCAATGTATAAGATGTATAGTATTACAAGTATACATGTATACTTATTTATGCCGCACCTATATAATAAAAAATCATGAATTTAATATGTATTATCCAAATATTTATGTCGGTAATAATCGCAAATTTGTATCAATTGTCGATAATGTCATCGTTCTTCACTTATCCCCGAACTCCATCCTCCATTTCTCAGATTCCTCATTTCATCCTTGTTGTTTATTAAACATTAAACAAGGATGCTCGCGAGCAGCTGATGAGCATTGTAAGCACCAAATAATCGACTGTGATTGGTCAATTTCTTTACTCTGTACATTATAGATGACTCATAATGTCGCGTGTAAATAAGTATCTGCGTAGAACGTATTGGAGAGAACGTAAGGAAATATTATAAACTAATATAAACAAGTGCTGTGTTCTGCTAAATTGAGATTATGATTGATTAGGATCGGCTATAAACTGATGTTTATTGTCTAGCATTGCTGTGATAACCATGAACTGAGGCTATCGGCAGCCAGAATGATAAGAGATGGTACGAGACATTTATTTGGTATGAATGTACGTATTCTTGTTGAAGATTAACTATTGAATATTTTGGTTATACCAGTATCTTGCATGCAATCGAAGCATTCAAGGCTTTTGGACGTCACAGTTCTGAAAAGGTACGGAAATAGAAGATCTAAGATCCTTCTTAAATCATGATATAAAAAAATTTTCACATTGAAGGTTAAATACTTATATACTTAATTTTTGATATATAATTGGAAGAATCGTGATTGTCTACCAATTTATTTTCTTTTCACAGTTTATATTCTTCATTTTCTTTTTTATATTCTTTATTTGTTGCGTTTTCTGATTTATTCTACAATCTACAAGATTCGACGTTTCGATATCTCATATTGAAGAAGCTAAATTCACGAATAATTCAATCTACAAGTTTTTTCAGAATGAAAGATGTCTTTGTCAAATCAAATGTTTGACTGTATAAAAACAAATAATTTGACAAAAGATGAACTAAATCGAATAACTGACGATGTAAATAAAGCTTTAATTGACCCAAAAGGCAATGAACTTTTTGAAAGCTATCTTTCTCAATTCAATTTTTTGGATGGTTTAGTAAGTTTGAGGTTGTACAACACTTGTTCAAATATCCTGAATAAAAAGCAGAATAGATCGTGAGTCTCACAGTTTATACTAATATGAATCTTATATTAAGCATTTTATTACAAGTTAATAGTGTTCATACATTTTTATAATACTCAAGGTTAACACTTAAGATAAATTGCTACATACATTTTTGAAAAAATATGTGTAGCTACTTATATTGATTGGAAAAAACAAATGTGTGTTTAAATAAAAATAATATGTGATATACACATATATGATATATCTCAAAACATCCAAAGTTTATATTAACAATCAAAGAAATTTACAGGAGTCAAGCCAATTTATCGGAAGAATCATTGGAATCACTTATTACTGAAGTAAACAAGATAAAGGAGACTATCGAAGAAGAAGATATAATTGCAATAGATTATCGTGTTATGACAGACTTGAACAAAGCCTTGGAGGCACAAAACAAGGAAAAATTACTTGACATATTAGAAAAGATCAAAGAAAAATGTCAAAATAGTCTACGAGATTTGCACCAAAATTTTAGATTACATCTTGGAAAAATAACGTTTGAAATTTGTTAAAAATATTGACTTAAAATTTTTACATTTTTATATTTTCTTTTTTTCTTTTGTGCATTACGAAGATCCATGATGTTTGTATTTGTTTCTATAATAATTTATTATTTATTTATTTTTAATTTATTTTTACACGTGCACTTTACACTGTACAATGTACTTATTATCCCAAAGTATTTAATATAATAGCTCAGGTATTATAAAACTATAGTTAAAGTAAGAATATATTTTGGATTATTAGATACATATACTCTCTAAAACTGTCAGAGTAAAATCTCATTCTTAAAAACTGAAAATTGAGTCACTTTTTTAAGATTGGCTTTTCATTTCTTATAATGGATCTAATAGAGATTCCATTTCACAGAAAGATAGAATAAGAATAATATATGATTCCTTATGTAAAAGCGATCGATTCATAGTCGGATACTTTAATTTCGATTATTTTCTCATGTATATACTTCTAAATAAGAGACTGATTGCAAAGTAAAACGAATTAATTCGATTAGGAAATAATAAATTGAAACATTTTTCTACGTTAATACAGATCTAGTCATTGCAGCTAATCCAGTGTATACTCGATGTAATTAAAATGAAATAGATATATATATTTGAGTTTTGCCGAAAGCGAGATAAAAAGTTTTAGTGCAGCTTAGTAAGCAACAAAGAACAGGCCTATGAATCAGTCGCTTGATATCGCTTTGTAATATTTATTTATTTATTTAATTGTTATGGCAACGAATATACAGAGGTTTAATAAATCTTGTCACTAGTTCTATACGTCTTCTCTGCGTTGTATTCTTTCTACTGTCAGTCAAATCACATCACAATTGATAAATGTTGAATATGAGACACGTGGATAAATCAGAGGAAAAATACATCGCGACGATTAATCGAATCCGCGATACTATCCGTAAATTAGAAGAAACTACAAAGTATTCACGGGATTTGGAAGCCGTTCGATTTCTGCGGTATTCTATGTTGAAGTCTCGCGATAAAATTCTGACGGACGACCTGAGGAAGATTAAAATACGAAATAAACAGATGTTAAGTGAGAGCAAAATTTCTATTTAACATCACATATTTAGTTCGCATTCTGATTGGAAGATCATTTTTTAGATTTATTTCGACAAAGTGTCACGGACGTTCAACTCGGTTCTCTCGACATACTGCCTGAAACTCTGAGGAGACAAGTGCAGAAAACATGGCATCAAAAGTAATTTCCTCTATCTATCATATCATTAATGATTTGCATGTTGGCACGTTAATTTTAGATACGACGCTCTGTTATCTCAAAACGAACAATTAAAGAGACAAATTATCACTTTAGATTGCGCGATGAAACAGAAACAGAAAGAGGTATGTTTGACTATAGTTATGCCATATTTGTACCTCAACTATCGAGTTCAATGAAAATACGATTTTCTTATTTAAAAAATATCCATTTCTATCAATATAGACTAACTTTAATCTTGATTTAATTTACTTTTTATCTTCTTCTAATTTTAAGAAATAAAAAAAAATTAAGTAAATTAAATCGAGATTAATCTACATTGATAGAAATTATTTTAGGATGAAATTTTTAATAGGCTCAGTTAATTGATTTCTTGAAGTTATATAATAAAAGTAATTACTTTTTTTATGTTGAATTAGGAGAGATTTTCTAACTTTTGTGTTTTTCAAACTCAAGTAATTTATAATATATATATATTTATATATATATTTTTTATGAACGTAGACTAGGCGTTCTTTTTTTCCTTTTCTTTAAGAAGATAATTTTTATAATGATTACAATATCGTGAAAATGTGAGATATACATGTATAAAATCTTTTTGCAATACACGTATGCTACATATTAATTATATAGTTTAATATTAATTTATGCATCAAATTAATTAAGTTTTCCTCTTATTTAATTCAATTTAATACTGGCAAATAGTGAGATTATTTATTTTAAGTTCAAAGCACCAACAAATATTGCCTTCCAGTATTAAGGTTGGTTCAAATTTGCAAGGATATTAAGTTACATGTTTAATTTATAATTCATAAATTATAAATCATATAATATGCGTTATATAATATTGTTATTATCTTTGCATTATCTGATTTGCACTGAAGTGGTTTATATATTATAGATCGATATTTTGCAACAAAAATTATTCATCGCAGGGAGCGTAAATTCTAAGGGAAACACTGAAAAGATTTGAGCAGAAAGTGCTGGATTCTGACGAACAAAACTTAAAAATTATATATAAGACGCACAGATGTTTAAAATATAAAAAAAGCTACTATAAACTGTTGTTCTTAAAAATAAAATTTTTGAGTAAGGTAAAGTATATGCCTATTTGGAAGAATCATTTTAAACATTAAATGAACACGTTCGAAATTGAAGAGAAATTATGCTTGGCAGAAACAACTCTTACGTTAGTAAGACAATTAAGGGATTTAGTTATAATCTGATTGCAAAAGTAGATGAAAGATCTATGACTTCCTTATATAAGTAACATATTTGCCAGTCTCAGCGGTATATGTATCCTGGGATCATTGCCAAAAACAAGTGAGATAAAAAAGAAATTTTTTGTAAGTCAATTTCAAAATAAATTAATTAAATTGGCGGGTCGATTTTAATTAGTAGTGCGATGTTGATGAATTATATGTTGTCGCAATTTGATGTCAAATAATATCAGTTTGCTACTTGGATACATTGTCTAAAATTATTTTTGTAGCCATTTTACTCAGTTTAAGAAATTAAATTGGAGTTATTTTAGATTTCGATATTAGTGAAGCCAATAAAAAAAACTTACTAAAACTGGTATATTTAGAATTAGTTAATCGACAACTTTTTGAGGTTTCAGACGAGAGATATAACCAGAAGGATCAAATTCGATTGTTTTGAATAGAATTATGCGTCGGAAATTATGGGAATTATTGGGAATTGCTTGCATCTTCTTATTCGCTCCGCTTATTGTGATTACTTTAATTCTTTTATACATCTATCGTCATTTTATCAAAATTGTATTAAAAATCCAGTTAAGGAATAAGTTCGCTGGTCTCTTGAAAGGCACAGATTGTGTATGGGCCGTTGAAGATGCCGTTTCTTTATCTGTTATCAACATCTTGATGATACTGGAAAAGATCGTGGGGAACTCAAACGAAATTTTCTTGAAGGATTTCAGGAATTTGATAAATGATCGCATTGTTAAGGCTGCTGATTCGACGATTGAGAAACTGTTCTATCTTCGAAGTCAAAGGTTCGGCTATTATTTTTGGGAAAGAAGCGAGAAAGTAGATCTGAAAGATAGAATCAGATGGCTGGAATGTGTGAACGATAATTGTGATGGGTCCTGCGAAAATGTTTCCAGTGAATCATTCAGAAAGACTTTGGAAATTGTATGCAATAAACCATTGCCCGATAATCACAAAGCTGCGTGGGAGATTCTCATCGGAAAACGTTGTCCGAAGTCAAGATCTAATCTCGAAGAAGGCCGTTTGTCTTCCGAAAAGTACTTTGATACTGATACCCGGAAAATTCCTATGTTACTTCGCGTTCATCATTCTTTAGGCGATGGAGTAGCCCTTCTGGGCCTGTTACTCAAAACGATCATCAAGGAGACTGAGACCAAAGAGACGAAAATAAAAATCAAGAATATCGTCAATATCTCATCAAGCGAGACTGGAAAACGTTTCAAAGAAATCATTCCAGCATTGCGAAATTCGGAAAGGAATTTTCAGAACGAGGTGGATGTTGTGCGATTCTATGAAAAGAATATCCTTGCCGCATCGATGTCATTTACTTACGTAACGTTCTTACGATTAATGCAAGATTTACGAGATCATTTTCATGCATCAATGAAATTTTCTAATAACATAACGATTGTGTCACTGAAACAGCAAGCGAAAATATCGATCGATCGTACATGGTTGAATTTCAAAGATGTACTGAAACAAATGTGTGGTACAATTAAAGATATCACGCGGCTAATGATGATTTTGCTTTCTTTTCCGAAATTCATCATTCGACAAGCTGTCCGTAAGATGGATGAAAAGTACATTCAGTATTTCTATTGTATTAATTTAATATGTTTAATCCATTTTATTAAAAATAAAATAAATAAGGAATTAATTTCTCTGAATCTAATCTTTAAAAAATAACAAACACATAGAAAGACATTTAAAATTTCTAATTTCGAAGATTAGATTTTCATGAGAAACAAATTCTGGCGATCGTGTAACTTTTTCTCTTTTATACTTTGTAATAAAAGAAGGAGATTGGAGAAATTGCGAAAACCAGAAAAAATGAAATAAACCCGACGATTATTTATCAATTACAGAAGTCTTTATTTAAAGGAGATATTCCAGTTACTTTGCTTCAAGCTTACTTTGTGTATATATATATATATATATATATATATATATATATATTGTGTGTATATATATATAATTCAAATTTACTATATATAATATATTTTAAATATAGTTTAAAAATATTAAAACCAATATCCTTTGAATAAGGACTTCTATAAATTAATAAATAATCGTCAGTTTTATTTAACTTTTTCTTTAGATATATTTGCAATTCTTCCAACTTCTTGCAACTCTTCATTACTAATTTTTAATGAGTTTTATTATAATTAAATGTAAATTTTTATAGCGCTTTGCATGGTCCTCAACCTCAAACGGGTAAAAAAATAATGTCCTATTGGTTAGATAACGATGTGGTAAATAATAAATCGCAGAATCTTTTGACGAAAATTCGCGAGATAAGAAGAAATACAGATGCCAAATTTGAAGATGTAGTATTGGCAGCTTTTTCTGCTAGTGTACACAAATATCATTTACGCGTATGTAAAGTTTTCAAGCGATAAATAAGTCTAGAGACATCCAGAAATACATTTAAATAATATCTAAAAAATTAGAAGAATTTTTGGATAATTATTTAATTATATTATATCAATATATTTTAAAGTTATTTAATATAAACCTGTATTTTTCTTGTAGCTCAAGAAACCAATTCCCGATGCATTAACAGTTATCTTGCCGATAAGAATGTCAATGCCTGATGAAAATTTAACGTTAGATAATAGGTTTTCGATCGCTCTGTTGCGAATTTGTATCTCTAATGCAAACGGACAGACAATCATCGAGCCAAATCGAGATTCTCAATTTTTTAAGCGTCTTCAAGATATTACAAGAACAAATAATAAGCTCAGAAAGAGTTCAGACATCTTGCTCAATTTTTGGATCATGAAGTATCTATCGGCGCTGTTACCGGGAAAAATTTTAAAGGCTTTTCTTTTAAGTCACAACACGATGGTGTTTAGCAATATGTGCGGGCCAGAAAAAATTCATATTTTAAATAATTTCTTGAGCAATATTATCTTCTGGATACCAAACAAGTATCGTATCGTCACTATCGTTTTTTAAAATAATTAACAAATAAAATTGTGCATTGTAGCGACATATGTATATCACGATTCATTTTCAGAAGTACTACTGCTCTCGGCTTTTCTCTGTTAAGTTATGGAGGCAACTTAAATCTGTCTTTAATAGCTGATAAATCAATTGTAAAGGATGAGAGATCTCTTGATGAACTTTTAGAAAATACTATACATGAAATAAATATTGCTTATAATCATATTATATTGACACACTTTTTAAAACCATCAAATCTTCCGATAGAAACATCCGTGGAAAATGGTATGTAAATTGAATTTTCAATTAATTATTCCTACATTTAATTCCTGTATTTTATTTACACGTATACAATAATAAGATATTCAATAAAAATCATATAATTTCACTTAGGATTACGAAAGGAATTTCATATATTTTCAGGTATCGGCGTGTTTTAAGAAAAGAATATAAGCGACTGAAATATTGTATCTCTCTCTCTCTCTCTCTCTCTTTTAGTGAGGTGCTCTTGATGTATTTATGCTAAGAGTATATAAATTGTTTTATTTACTATATTTATTAAATAATAATATTTTTTTACAGAATTATTTACAGAGATTAATGCTTTAATCTTTTTCATGAATTTCTTTAAAATGTATTTTATACATAAAGTTTTTTAAATTAGGTATACATTTTGTGGTATATGGATGTATTATATCATATCTATAGTTAAAGAATCCGAAATTTTTTATATTTCTATTGATTAATTTAGCATTATATATAAATTTTTTATATTTATTTAATTTTTTACAATGTTTAATCTTATGTATGATATATATATCGTGACATATATATTGATTCAGCAGAGTCACGTATTAACGTGATTCAGCAGTGTCACACGTATTCACGTGATCCATTGATATCCATATTGTACCATTCTTGCGTATCAAGTGTGCCAGTGTGTGCATCAATAATCTCAACAGTAAGATTATGGCTCATCATTGTTAAAATTTTCAACAATACGTATTAAAATTTGTTATTTATCGAATTGGTATGTAACGATACAATACATACATACACGCAATAAGTTCGCCTTTAACTATCCCTTGTTCAAATTAAATGACTTAACATGACTACTCGATATTATTTTTCCAAATGCATTCAGCGTGTAAATAATACGTTTATCTAAATATAGATCCGAATTCAGAGTACAAAGATGAATGGCAGTCGCAATTGCTTATTACTGGTTGTGAAACGTTCCCGCCTCTAACAACTGACGTTTTCCATCAAAGGCGGCGATGCTAGATGGATGAAATGTGGGAAAAAACTGCAGCGAAATTAATGCACATACTATGGAATAATGCAATAGCGTTTATCTTATGCGTTAGCCACAAAAAAATCTGTTAAATATTGAGAAATGTGATAATTGGTTAACAATCTTTTTTTTATAATTAAAAATATTTTTAATATGTGATTTATTTAAGCAAGTTATAGTTACTTTCAATGACTTTTTATTACTATACAGATATAATAAGTTCTGTGCATGTTTACAGAGTTTGTGCATAACTATACAACGTATTTACAGTAAAGTCTTTAAATTACATATTTAACTCTTTGGTATGATAATCAAGTATTCTTGTGAACTGAGTATGAGGTGCACGATTTAAACACAGCTTATTAACGGAGATTTCAAAATTTTCTGTTTATCAGTCAGCGTCATTCTATCAATTCGAATTTATAAATAAACATAAATGAACGTCAATAGCTTCGGCATCATTAACAGTCTTGTTTCCGTTGCACTAACATCTCGGAAGATGTGATTGCCATCCATTCATTGGTCGTCGATTGATACCACGTCAAGCCCAAGGAATATCTACCATTGAGATTGGCGTGTTGGCAATGACTGAACCACCATCCACCTCGATAGTTGGCCGCGCAGTCGGTGGTGCTAATATCCATGTCACGATCTTTGGCGCTAAACGCCATGCCGTCCTGATAGGATAATGCGTCGGTCGCGTTTCCCGAATAACCGGATACGTGCAACCGATAACCGGTCTCTTCGGAATCTATTGTAAAACGCTCGTACTCAGCGCGCCAGTGTACGCCGTAGGTATCGGTCAGATCAATTCGCAGCCTACTGCAGTTGTCGCGGGTGAGCCGATGCATCGCCTCGTTGCCGATCCAGAACTCGCTAACTGGTGAACCGAAACCAACCGAGTATTCATTCCAGGTACGATCGAAGTCGACCGCGCCATCAATTCTGCGGGCCACAACGATCCAGCCAGCGCGGCAGGAAGCCAACAGGGGTGCTCCGGGACCAGGTGCCAGCAAAGTCAAGCCGTCGCGTTCCTCGCAATTTCCCGGAAGGGAATCTATCATGAGACGATACTGATCTTCCACTTGTTCTAGCTCGTGCGTGACGTTCACCGCCTTAGCCAAATTTCGAGAAAGATTCAATTGGCTGAGGGTCTCATTCAAGGCGTCCAAACTCTTCCGCTGCACATCGCTCTTTTCTTGCAGCTGCGATGCGCTTACGCTCAATGCCTGAACCGCTCGTCGAAGATTACTAAGCTCTTCCCTGGTCAGCGACAACTCGGCCGCCTTTCGTGCCGCATTTATTTCCAGCCTCGCCAGTTCTCGCTTCACTTCGGAACGATTGGTATAAACGGCCTCTTCGAGCAGACGAACTGAGTCGTACAGTCTTACCACTGACTCATCCAACTCGTTCATCGACACCAGATCTCGACTGGCATTGGATACTCTCTTCGAAAGCTCCACCTGCGCCAGCTCGAGACTTCTTACTCGTTCTTCAAGATGCTCACGGTCTTCGTACACCACTCGCTTCTCCACTATCGCACGCTTCCGCGCTACCACAGAAATCTTCCGCTCGACGTTACGTAGTCGTTCTTCGAGACGAGTGCGATGAGCCAGAGCACGGGAATGGCTGTGTCTTCGAGCTGACGTAACTTCGTGCGATCCGCTCACTTCGTTGCGAAAGATATCAGCTTTATTGTGATATTCCGGTTTTTGCGGATCCTGCCGTTGACCAGGATGCATAGGCTCGCATTTTAAGGACTTTAGCTCGATCTGTACCGTGCTTAACTGCAATAAAAATAGTTTGTTTTGCATTTTGTACAACAACATAACGCTGACTACTTTCTAATTCTAATATATCTCTCTATTACTTTAGATCTTTAAAGACAAGATAGGATAATAAACAAGCAAGTTTAAAAACCGATTAGTGTAACTATTAATGTAGTGTAACTCTAAATTTTATGATTTCTTCGTCCCACAAAATAAATTTCTACCGATTCTCTTTAATCCATCTACTTTTTACAGGTGGTCCTTGATTGCGTGGTATGCGTGACTGCACGTGTATAATACACACGCGCTTGTGGAATGCGTGAGAGTAGGGTCTCACAGCTGTCGACTCGTGTGGCTGCGGTCGCCAGCGTGTGTCAAATACCACAGACGGTAAGGATCACTGATCGAAATTTCTATTTGAGATCAAAAACGAATTTATAAACGCGCACAAATGCATAGATCCTTTTTTCTTGTGTAAAGAACAATTTAATATTAATTTTATATCATCTCATATATTATTTGAAAAAAAAAAAAATATATATATATATATATAATTTAAACAATGATATATATATAATTAATAATAAATATATAATTAAATTATTATATATATATATATATATATATATATAATTTCATATATTATTTACATTTTTAAAATAATTGAATTATAGCAAATACAATGTTCCGCTATCTATTCTTTCTTTTTCTCTGCAAACTATTTAAAAATCCAATACTTTATGCAAAGAAATTCGAATAACAAATTGTATGAGATAAATTTTAATCTATAAACTTCCATCTCTATTCAAACCAATGACTCCCATTTAGCTCTCATTCTTTACAAATCTTATTCTTAAATTTTATTATATTTGATTTCTCATGACGATTGAGAGTTGAAGATAGAAGCGCAAAGGGTGGCAAGTATTTAAGAGGAGAGAGAAGGGTAGGCCGGTGGACCCGAGAGGCATATGCGTGCGGCTTAAAGGAAAGGCCCGTTGTGCGGGCGAGGTGGGAGGAAGGGAAAGTGGAGGAGGAGGAGGTTGAGAAGCAGCTGCCAAGCGGCAAAACGAGAAACAGGAATGAAGCAGCTGGCCGCCCCGTGCAAGGCGCAGGTGCACCGACCATACATCCCTCTTTCTTCTTCCTGCCGTAAATACTAAATGGTAGCGGCAGCCGTTATCTACATGGACGCCCGTTGTCCGCGCGCGAGCAGCCGCATGCCGAGCCCTTCGGCGTGTATACGCATACCGCGAAATCGATCTTGAATTATTGTGAGCGAAAAAAAATCGGCCACAGTCATTGAGCGGCACGCGCACATCTAGGAATTCCAGATCTAAATATCGTCAATGATGGTATTGAAGAACATACGTAATATAAGTTTTTATACGTAGGACACATCATTCATCTAGATTTTATATATAGATGTGCGGAGAAAGAGGAGAGAACTCTAATTCTAGCAACATTTAATTTTATCTCAAACATTTAACGACTTTATTTTAACTGAATATACAGTTAAAATAAAATACTCGAAAAACTAATAAATTTATACTTTGATATAAATTTTATTTCATGGAAAACAACTGAGAAATGAAATGATTAAATTGTTGCTTCAAAATAAAGTATATTCTTTGTAATAAGTAAAGCTCCATTTCTCCTCTCATTCCACACCTGGTTTGGTTCAACGGCACTGCAAATTGGTACCACCTGCCTATCATCTTCTGTTTTATTTTCTCTGGTATCAGCCTTATTTCCTAACATCTGCGAGAAGAGAACAATTTACCTGACTACTGACATCCGCGCAAGAGCGGGACAGGAGGCTGGCGCGTTCTTTGGTCGCGGCGATGTCGAGCCTGATGGTACCAAGGGTGGCCTCGATCTTGGTGATCCTTCCACCAAGATCGCGTATACTCCTGCCTACCTCGGCGACGTCACCCTTCAGCAGAGCCAACTCACTCCTCATCCTCGAGCGCTCGGCAAGCTCCTCGCTGGCGTTCCGAGTCCTGAGTACCTCCGCGACCTCGCTCTGCAGTTCCGTCACGGCACTGCCTAGCCATCGCACCCTCAATCGCTCGTTCTTCGCCTCGTTGCCACTTCCGCCGCGAAGAGCGTTCACTTCCTTCCTATACGTGCGAGGGAATACGATTATAATATATGTTTTTGTGGTGTCCATTCATTTTAAAATAGTCGTATTTTTTTTATGTGTATCGTAAAAGTAACAGAGGAAACAACTAAGACCGTCGCACTTTTAAAACAAGGGTGAAACTGAAAGTAAATCTATATATTTAAATCTATATATTTATCTCTTATTATCAAGATAACTTGATAATATACTTAAATCATATTATACTACATATATTTAAATCATATTATTATTATATCAAAACATTATTATTTATCTAAAGTCAAATAGATCTTATTAAATTTTATTTATTTTTATATAGAAATACAAAAACTGTACTCTGTTGCGACCTTTGTAAAAAAATTGATCCCATAGAAACCTTAGACTTCAATTAACTTCTAAGGCTTCTCGCACAGGCATAATTATGCACTTGACGAGTTCTAGTACATGTGTATTGTATTACAATACACTGCATACAAAAAGAGACGAAGCAAATTGCGTCTTACCTCAATTGTTTCACTTCGTTCCTAAGGACGATGAGTTCGGTGTTCTTCTCCATCGCCTGTTTCAAACTCTCCTCCAAAGCATTGTAATCCTCCTGTCGATGATCCAACAACGCGCTCACTTGCTCCTGCAGTAGTTTGATCGTACTATTGAGATCCTCATCCGCGCGCGTGCCAGCGATCAACGTATTCGCAGCTATAATCGCTGATAACAGCAACAACAGATTCGCCATCTCCACGATCTCTTGAATATCTTCAGTCAAGATCTTCGGATTTTTATACTTCTCAATTCATATATATTTCCCCTCGGGGAAATATATTTATTTTATAAATCCTCGCGATGTGTATTATTTTATCATTTATACAGATCCTCGGATATTTATACTCGATATTTAACAGATCCTTTTTAATTAATCTCTTTTAAATTCTCGCATCTTCAAATTTTTGAAAATTCTCACCGGGACCTCAATTTTGAATTTCCTCAGTAAGAATTTTTTACGAACACCTTACTATTTGACACAACTGGTGAACGGATTTATCGTGATTCAACGTGATTTTTACACGATTTATCCGATTTATCCGATTTATCTCGATCGTTCAGTCAAGTCGCGAAGTCACATGCAGTGCGAGGATTGGCACGATGTGTTTGACCGCTTCTCGAAAGCTTACTGACGCGACCGAAACGGTGTACGAGTTTTATATCGGCCCTTGGACAAAGGTCCGCTCGGACCCGGTGTGGAGCAGGTGTTCGGCAACACCAGGCCTTCGTCAGGTATATATTGTCTCGCGCGCCGCCATCCGTATCCCCACATGCCTGTTATGCGGTCCCTACCCACTCATATTCCAAGTGAGCATAAGATCGTAATAGATACGTCGTATATGAGATCGTGATATGATAAATGTGCGAGTACAGGGTGCTGGATAATAAGCACGGGTGGCGAACGAGGCGAGATTTTCGGCTGAAAGTTTTCTTCTCTCGATAAAATTTAATTTGAGTTAAAAAACATAGATATCTTTCTATAAAACTTTTTAAATTTTACTTTTTAACTGGACGTATTACGTTTTAAGAGGATATGGATTTCTGTTGTGTCGCCTAATCGGAAAAAAAATGAGAAAAACGGCCAATTCGACATATCAGTTAAAATTAATAATTTATTGAAAACAATTGTCCAACCTGTTGGAATCTACCGTCTATGTTTACGGATATGGTAACGCATTAGTGGATATTCAATTGGGATGGAAATACGGCTACGTGTTTATGTGTTTGGATTCATTTGTATGACAAAATGTTGGATATAATATCGAAATTCCCACGCGCGCACAGACGCGTGTGAAAATAACGTTCTCCCGTTAAATACAACGTCATTCGTTCCCGAATAATATTTATATGATCTCACGATATTTGTTCGAAGTCGATGCTAACGATGCTAATATTACCGAATATTCCATGAGTAATAATATGGCAGAAAATGGCACCGAGCTAATTATTCCTGTAAAGGCGAATAATCGATTCAACGAATACGATAGATTCGAATAGAATTAGATATAACAGAGAGCTTTTGCAATACCGTGTTTTGAATATGATAAACACTAAAAATCACAATGCTGCAACGGATATGATTGATAACTTGTGATTTATTTATAATACAAGCTTTGCGAAATATACCTAGTAAACAAACTATCCGTGGAATTAGCAGATTGGTAACAAATTCTATTAAAAAAATTTAATAGGTTTAATACTCTTTATATTCGCATTAAGTGTTCTACAGCCGGAAGGGCTTATCGACAACATGATAGTAGATTAATGGCAGAAATTGAGCAAAGTCTGTTGAACGCAGATTCTTGATTTCTGCTATCAAATCTGCTCCTACTATCAATCTGCTGTCAAAGTTATGTAAATATTAAATGGAGTTCGTAAAATATTTTCATATATTCGGCTTATTTTTATCACTGTCGTGACTTTCACAGAAGTTTCTTTGACAGATTAAATGGCGTAACGTCTTGTAAATATTAATCCTCCTAAAAGATCCGCACAAATAACAATTCATTTAACAAGAAGTTTACATTGAACACAGATTCTGCTCGATTTCTGCTATCATTCTGCGTCAAACTATAAATAAATCTGCTTGGTTCTTGCCACCAATCTGCTGTCAAATATAAACAAATTCTGTTATATTCTTTGTGACGTTCTATCAGCAGCATATATAGATTCTGCATTAAATTTGTAACCTTCCAGTAGATCTATTCTGTAACTTTTAATAACAGTTCGTTATGCTATCGTTACGCAGCTTTTTCACTATGTAAAATAATTGCGCAACAACATCCCTAGCTAATAAAATTGTAAAAAGTCACAAAATAGGTCTACTGTTGATAAAATTTATCAGTAGACATTTTTTGTTAGCAAAAAATGTCAAAATCTATTCAAGCAAACTTGGCTGTCTGAATATTTATACCAAACACGCGAATTTAGCGTTTATAGTATTCAAGGTGTTTATGATATTGCAAAAACTCGCCAACAATCGCGGGATGGAGTGAAGGGTGAATTGAATCAAAATTAAAAACCTGCACAATAGAAATAGCATAAGAGAAAACAATAGAAACTGAAAGAATTTTCAAAAGATACAAGAGTGGAAGTGACAAAAAAATTTTCATTCTAATCCTATTCACCCTACATTTCCGGCCAGCCCCATTACAATACATATTACGTAAATAATTTACCGCTTATATTTTATAGAACCAAACTCACGTTAATTCACTTCGGTTCTACATTGCAAATCTAGGCAATAATTCACTTAAATTGTGCCTTAGGGATGGGAGAGGGCGTAGCTAATAGCTCTTATGATCGAAAACAAAATATATAAATTTCTATACACAACAATTAGTTGAATCTCAAAACGCGTAAACAAAAAAGCAATCTTAACGAAAAAAATAAAAATAAAAAGCAAACGCAGAAGCTTTTTCTTTTTGTTATCATTGCTACGTCCCTGGTTGGGGCATTTCGTATGCCTAACACTTGCCAATCGCGTGTCCCCAATAAATTCTCTAAAGAATTACGTCACGCATCTTCAGAATTTGCTACTCTGTAACAAGTACTATATACTTAGCACATACTACGGAAGTTAATCCGATTACACAGCCAGAAAGTCAAACTTAATTTTGTGCAATGTGCGTACATAACGCTAATTGGATTCTTTTTAAGTCTGGGCAGATCCGTACGTGCCGGTCGGCGGTCGGTAGAGTCTAGGCAGCGTCAGAATCTGCAAGCTGTTGAACGCATACTTGCGCACACCGATATTCTTCCACGTGTTCTCCCGGCGACAGCCCTCGCTAAAACAGAAAGAAACAATGCATTCATCAGGCATTTTCAAAATAATATATATCAAATAATATAATTCAAAATTTACGAGACAATCCTAATTGCCAATAATATAAAAAAATATTTAAAATTATTTCGTATATTACGCGAGAATAGAAAAATAATTTTTTAAAATTTAATTACGTATAATGATTAATTCGACTCCGTTCAAATATCTTTTTCTCTTCCTTTTACACTTACCTTCGCATACAGTCGAGAGCCCTCATGTACTCGTGTTCAGCCAGATGATATTCCGATGACAATATATTGACTTGTTCAAGAGTGATAGACATACTAGTCCGATCTTTCGCGCTTTTACAGCTGGTAAATCTCAAACCACGCATTCTTCGACATATTTGCGAGGATAATTGCAAGATTTCTACATTCTTATTGACTCTTTCTTGCACACACGTTTTTAAATTCACCATCATATCCGATAATGTGTGGCCCAGAATTGACCTAGCGGCAACTGAAATAAAAAAATATATCAATTTTAGAATCTATTAACAAAAAATATGTAAACAATGCAAAAATCTAAAAGGCGTTCAAAGAAAATATCTTATAAGTTTTAAATATTTTTAAATAATATTTCTTAGATTATTATCTTTACAATAAGCTTAGTTAGTTCTATATACTATGTACTATATACTATATACTATATACTATATACTTACAACGCGTAGATGTAGGTTCCGTTGGTAAATTCAGTTTCTTAAATCTTAAATAATATTCGTTCAATCTATCAAAGTTGTCCATATTGCTTTTCTCCTGTGGTTTTGTGGTGCCAAGGCTCTCGGCTAAGGAAGCCATTTCGTTGATACCGACATTGAAGAACACGGGAGTTACGTTGAACGACAACGTTTGTCTTGAGGAGGGCACTAATGGCAAGAGAGAGTAAATCGCGTCTGGAACCGGGAGGATTACCGTTAGCGCACTTCGCGAGCCTACTACGCGCGGCACAGGAAGCTGGAATGCGTTAGACTTTCCTTCAACTCTGTAAGAATAACATTTGCGTTAGGTGGAAATTTCTTTTTAACTCTTAAACTTCACTATGGAAACAACAATTGGTGTATAGCATACTCAACCCAATTCAATTGTTTATAATTTACATAAAATTAACACGCAGTTATTAAATTTCGATTTCAACGATTGTTAAGTCCGACACTTTCAAGTACTCAGGACATCTAATCGAAGAACAACATCAGAAATAATAAGTATGCTTTCACAGCATACTGATAAAGAAGACATCCCACAGTAACACCGGGGCAAGGATGATATTGCGGAAGAGAATTTCGTAATATTTCCGGAGTGGAAACTATTCTAGACAGAAACGGGAACCGACGAGAGTATTCAGCAAAACGAAAAAAAAAAGTTTGTCAAAACTTTTGTATAGACTTACAGAAAAGTTTCTACGTTTAGAAGAAGTTAAGTTTAAGAAAAAGTTAAATTTAACGAGTCGATTTTACTATAATGCATTTTATACTTAACTATCTAATCGAAATAAAGGAAAACGTTTGCTTGATTAAGCAATGGAAAAGTATCGGAAAAAAACTGGATATGCCATATTGAAAAGGCGTTTAAGGATCAATTAAAAAATGTGATAAAACTTCTGCCTACCTCGGTTGAATGCCGCATCTGGACAGAGTAAACGTAACAGTATGCGTGTCTTCGACCGCTACAGCCATGTCGCCCCACATGTCTATCTCGTCTCCGTAATAGCTAAGAAGGCCTTCAAAGGAGACCAATGGTCCCAGAGTTGTAAGTATTAGCAGAAACATCGGATCGGGTCGTTGACACCATAATTTCGCCATTATGCCGGTTACTAAGGCAGTTAGCTGAAATTTTATGGGGTTATTCTCAAATGTTCTTACATATCTTTCCAAATTGAATAATATAACGATAAACTCACCGCTTGACTAAAGCAAACATCTCGTCTATATCGGACGTTGCATGCGCGTTGCGCCGTTTTTGAATCCTCCTGTACGCGAAATACGGAATGTGTCAGTCTGGCAGTTTTCAGCAGACCGTCCATAGCTTGCCGCAGCTTCTTCATGCTCGGCCTGAGCTCGCTCGTCCAATCGACAATCGACGCGAAGTCTAGGCCCTCAGTAAATTTGTTCCTCTGTCCCGAATTACTTTTGATCACACGCGTCATCGAATCGACTGCTTGGCACACTTCATTGGAAGACGAGTTACGATAAATATCGGTTATCCCTAATAATGTATTATGTTGTATGTCTTTACTACGTTTTACTACGTTTTTACATAAAGAACATTATATAAGGAGACTTCCTTACCTTCCTTTGCCTTGGAGAGCGCTGATTTCTCCAATCCTGGGCTGGACTGCTGCAGCTCGTTTGATTCCTCAAGCAATTTGTTTGATTCCTCACATTTAATACCGTTCTTTGGCTGAATGGTAACGACTTCAACATTATGCCGATTGCTCGGCAAGCAGCCCTTTAAACTCTGCGACCTGCCCAGACTACCTTTGTTACGCAATCGTACGGCTGGACTGCTGCATCTGCCACAGAGAAACTTCACCTTAGACACGAGGCACATGACGCTCGCCTCAATATTCAACTGAGTGAGATCCCACGGCTCCGGCTCATCTGTAGGTTTGTAATAATTTGCGGATGGCGAATTGCACATTTTTTGAGTGTCTAAGAAACGCTTGCATGGATCAGTATCGTTCTTCAAATCTTCCTTCTCGTCGTCGTAGCCTTCCTTTCTTTCGTTGTCGTGATTTCGCTGAATACTCTCGTCAGTTTCCGTTTCTGCCTGTTTAGGATAATCCTCCACATCCGGAAATATTACAAAATTCTCTTCCGCAACGTCGCCCTCTCCGGTGTTATTGTTCGGCGCTTCATTTCTCGAGTACGCTATGGAAGTATACTCGCCATTTCTGATGCCGTTCTTCGACCAGATATCTTGCACGCATTCAGGAGTATCAGGCGTAACGAAATCGTCGAAATCGGGGCTCTTTAAGTCGAAATTAAGTTGCTGCGTGATTCGTTTAAAGGGTGACAAGGATTGATTAATTTTAAAATCCAACGTCAAAGTGTCGTCCGAAGATGAGGTCGAATTCTCCTGAACTTTCGCGACTTTGTACTCTTCCAAAAATGTTAAAGCCTCCTCTACTAAGCCGGGATCCCAGAGACTAAGTAAGATCCTAGTTTTTGTGATCATATCCTCGCATATCGGCAACATGCCACTCGTCTGCTTCTCCTTGGCAAGTTTCATCAAAGATCTCATTGCTTCTACAACGTCCCGGCGTAATTGTTTGATCGCTTGGATCGCGTCATGCGCCATCGTAATTTTGGATGTTCCCTGATATAGCTGATTACTTCGCATAGGCGACTCTTTTAGTGCCTGCACCAATCTGCAGACAAAAAACAATATTACCAAAAACTGTAATTGTATTTTATATACTTTGACGATCATTTGAATAAGGGTGTACCTTATGAGTCCGCCGTTTTTGCTTTTATGGGAATGGGCTGTAAACGCTCCTACGCTAATAAAATCATAAAATCCACATTTGTTCAATGTATCGTTGTGAACCCACATTCGTTGAAGATGTAAATTCAAAGGCGCAAATTCGAGAGTACGGTCGTTCTTACGCGACGACTGCTTGAAATAACTCCCTAAAATGCAAATCATCAAACATTAGAACATTAAATTTTTAGAGACGAGCTAAAATTCATTTTTTCTTTCACGAACATATTGAACTATTTGTTACGAAATAAACATGTACTCACCTTTGTAGGCGGCTAAGTTTTCTTTGGCTTGGGAATACAAATGTAACAAGTGAAGATGACGATCGAGCAATTCGATTTGCTTTGTATGCCATGGCTCTCTCAATTCTCCCATTCCAGCTACCTCTTGTAATAATTCCTTTTCTTCCTGTATCCAAATAGCTCTGCAATTAACCGCGACGTTATTTCACTATGATTTTTCACGATTTTTACTATTTATCAGATGAAATATGCTCACAATAAATGCTGTGGAAATTGGAAACAAAGTTTACTTTCTGCCATAATCTCATGTACGCATATATCACCTCCTAATCCGGAGTGGAATCTACGATAACCAGATCAGATGAGGGCTATAAAATGCATTTATAATAACGTCGATTTATTAGTGTAGAAATTTACCTGTAAGTCTGCACAAATGGATTCGCAAAGAGAAGTTTTAATTGGCCTTGATGTGGGAACTTAATTTTTGTCCCTAATCTTGGAGGTAACGATTGTGAGCGTCTATGTGAAGGCAGCTAAAAAAATGTTTACATATCGATAAGAATTAAATGGTTGTATAAACAAAATAATGACAATTCTGTCTAGAAACACTGATCAAATTAACTTATTACTTGTTGATTATTACTGTTGTATACTGCATTTCGCGATGGTGTACTCTCTGTGCTATTCCCTTTATCCTCGGCTTCCAGATTCCACACATTAATTGTTAAAAATCCAACTGTCGTTGTTTTGGCTGATTTTAATGGTATCCTTAATCTAAAAAAAAATCCAACAAAAATAAAAACAGTTGAAACAACACAATTAATTAAATAATTTTGATACATGCAGTTAATCAAAGAAAATACATTTTCTTAAATATATAAAATTTTAATTTAAAAAAACATGTAATTAAATTAAAAATTTTTAAATTTTATATTCCAATGCAGGATTTTCGAATTTATTAAATCGATATTCACAAATTAGAATTACCTAGGAGTGTCTTGCACTGTACTGAATGTCACTACCGCACTTCCTATTGGAGTTGCGGTTTGGCTGACTCTTTCTCTGACGTCATATGCTGTTATCCTAATTTTCGTTTCAGTGGTTAATCCATCGCTAGCGCGGAAGCTTACCGTAGTTAAGAAATTCGGATTACTACTTCGCTGAAACAGGTCACGAAGAAACTCTTATAGAATTACAACTTGAAGGGGAAACAGTTTTCGAGAATTTTTTGTAGTTACCTCTACAACTTCCGTTCGTGCATACTTAATCCAAGTTTTGGAAGATTTAGACTGTACATCTATCTCTAAAACGGGAGTGGGTGGTCGGCCGTGTCCATCACACAACAGATTGTCGCAGGCTAATGATATCTCGCACATTGGTACTTCCGCTGGATCTGAAAAAAACAAATTCAGTATCCATTCACGAGACCAATGAATACGTCAAATTTTATTTATGCTTCATGCATTAAGCGTGAAACAATAGCGATTCACACAGAATACAATTTTATTATTACGTATACTTGTAGCTGTAATGAACTTTACTAGCTTTAAACAAATGACAAAGTTGTATTCTGCGAAAAACATTGCAATGATATTTTATTAATAAAAATTCAACAAAAATATCTCTCAAATCCTGCATTAATTAACTCCACGAATTTAATATTAAATTTGTCAGTAAATTTTTAATTTAATTTTTGTCAAATTTTGCTTAAGTAATCTAAGATTAAAGAGCTTACAATAATCAATATGCTAAAGAAGGCGTGAAAAAAATTGTGCGTTCCCCAGACAAGAAAAAACTTTCAATTTTGAGACAATTAAAGCGTTCACACCTGTGAAGGTCCCGCGCTGCAGCCGCAACATCTGTATATCGGTGTCGTGTTTGTGCCCGCTGAAGGCCTCGATGCGCTGTCGCAACGATAACAACTGGCTCCGCATACACTCGTAGCTGGCCAGCTGCAGCGCCTGCAACCAACTGTCCCGTTCCTCGGCCGTGTTGGCGCCTAACTGTTGAAACAAGCCTCCGTCGAAAACTGCAACATTTTTCCCTTTCTGTGCTTTTTAACGTCGCTTTGCATGCTACGTGAAAGCGAGATAGGCATGCACACATGCAGATGACGACGAGTATGTCATCAATGCATCGTGACAGTGATAAGGAAGAAAGAGAGGAGAGGAAAGGAAAATACAAGAAGCTACAAATGATGATACTTGCCTATGCTGAATCCGTAAGGAACCTGATTGCTGGACGGATCCACACGAACCGTACACTGTTCCAGTATGATCACTCCTAGCGGCTCCGACCACTGTTCCCGCGATTTGAAATAGAATAGAAGGTTGCCTCGCAGTCTGCACCATCGTTCGAGACTTACTGCACAAGAGAAGCAAAGCAGCAGCGGCTTAAGCGCGATCGTTCATATTGGGATATTTTCATTAGAGAGGGGATTTCTGTGAGCGATAATAAGCGGCAGAAAAAGAAACAGAGGAAGAGGAGGACAATATCTTTTGCATCCGTTTGGTTCATTATGGACATTCTAGCGATTAATGATCATGTTTTTCGAAAGAGCTTATCAGTCGCATCGAAACAGTCATTAATAATAATGTGCAAATAAAGATCAGGCTCTCCAAATAAAGATCTGTTAAAGATTTATTAGCAATTGGACTTCAGTTTACTGCGCTTGAGAATACTGGTTAATATTAATAAAGAACATACCTACGTGTCCTCTTCTGATTTTAATAAGCTGTGGATATATAATATTAAAATATAGATAAAACATGAACCACATATTTTTTATAAGTACTTTCTCGTGCGTTCAAAAAAATAAAATTCTCTCTTGAAAAGAATTGATTTTTCCTGAGTGAAAATTGTCTAAATGATCAAAGATACAAAAAAATGTTTTAAATAAAAGTTAAGTGATTTCAAAAGTATTTTATAGTAATGATTTAAAAATTATAATAATAAAAAAAATAATAGTGATTTAAAAAATATTTTATTTATAAAAAATTAAAAAAATTGTTTATTCTCTTAACACATGCACACATAAAAAATAAAGAATAAAATAAGAAAGCACTTAAAAAAATATGTATCTCTTATTTTTTTCTTATATATTGAAAGCTTATAAAAATTGGAAGGGAACATTTGATTATGTTCCCAGATAATCGTGACAAGATTATTTTTTTTCTTATAGTTTACATAAAATATTATGTTCTTCCGAAAATACATGATTTCTCATGAGATCGATTACCCTTATCATTCCATCACATTACGTCACTGTGGTCTTTGATTTCTACTATATTTATTCTTTTCATTAAAATCAATGCGATTGATACGCTCTTGAATTACAGGTATTTACAAATACAAGCACTAAAAACAAGATTCTTACATGCTACGTAAAGATATAAATGTAAAATGTATACAAGTATTTAAAAAATATTTTCTACTTATTTTCTTTAAATTTAAAACGCTGCGGGTCTCGTGAACGGTGGATTAAATCAAAACTTCTACGTTATTTTTCCTTATTTTTCCTTATTTTTCCAGAGTTTCTATCGAAAAATGCACACAACATGCGAAACATTTCATTTCACATGCAATTCTCGATTTACCACCGAAAGCGATCTTTGTCTTGAATTTATCAAGCTTTCGCACTTAATTAACTTTTTAAAAAAATAATCCCACAATCTATATAATACTGAGATATTAATTGCTGATAACAATTTAAATAATGCAAACCAAAAGACAAATTACAAAATATTATAGCTGTGAGAGTTTGTTAATATTGAGAATTTTCGTTTTTATTCCGATAAATCGAGAATCAAGCGCTCAGTAATAAATTCACTGCATGCAAACATTACATATTAAGCAAAAAAGTCAAATTAATAATTTTAGTGTAAAAATTAGATACATATTAAATACGAAAGAATAGAGATGTTAAATTAATTTCCGAGCTGAAAATTTGGATATTTTATTTATTCGTTAGATTATCTAATTTTCCTTATCCAATCTTTGTTTCAATATGCCATAAATAAATTGCGAGATTGATCTCACTGAAGCGTGCGTCGAACTCTTGCAAGTGTTTTTTAAGTGTCGAAGGAAATGCGTCCACACACGTTAATCAAGATTAGTCGGGCCGTCAAAGAGCGTGTTAATCGCGTTAAAAATTGTGAAGTAGGAGCGTGGAGATGGTTTCCAATAAGTATGTATCATATTACAGCAAAATGCACTCGGGCAAATGTACCTTTGCTCAAGCCGGCAGTAACGCAATTGAGATCTCGTAGACTTTTATGCGACCTTCCTTTCTGATTTTTGTTCTCGGATTTTTTACCTGTACCTGAAAATTGCACGAGATTGCTAATAGCCGCCACAACGACATCTTAATAAAGTAAAAGGGCAAGGAGAAAGAGCAGCGAGTGAGTTAATTTAACTGTTGCGATTATATGTCAGGTCGTATCGATTTATAACAAATCGCATGAAATGTAGGTTTCTGCGGATCTCTTTGTTATCAGTTTATTAATATCTCGTTAATGAATGATTATTTTTATCGTCGTCAATTCATAGAAAGAAGGAATAGATATTATCTTTAAATAACTCTTTTGATTTTATTTTTTGACGAATTCTCGTTGTTATTAGAACATTTCTGGCTCGTAATATTAAAAAACATCATTTAGTTATCTATTTTTTACTCAGATATCTTAGTATGTATTTAATTTAGAGTAGAATTTTAGATAATGTAGGATAAGGTCGTAATTTCAAATATGATATAATTGAACAAAATTAAAGGCCTATTTTTTATCAAAAAACTCTTTGAATTACACGGTGCGATAAGTTAAAATGAGATAAGTTAAAATGAAATAAAAAATATATGTTTATTTTTATTTGAACTTATTGCACTGGATTTATTGCATTATAGACCAGTTCAGAGAGTTTACCGATAAAAACAGACGTAAGATTTTTTTTAGTTTCAAGTTCGATGGTCTTTTTCCATTTTGGTACCTCTTTAAGGTACTCCCTCTACATGATGAGATTAGAATTATCAAACTTGAACCTCGGAAATCTTCAAATTTTACTTTCTTGTGAATTGTACCGTGTTCGAAATTGTATCACCTCACCTTATAGTTTTAAATTAATCGAATAGACTTCGTTCTATTCTTGATACCTTCACGAAGTTTCTAATGCTAACGTCATTCAATGTATGACAAAACAAATAGTCTGCTTCGTGCAAAGCCATGCCGTAATACGAAAGAACAGAGAAACAGGATAAATTATCAGTCTCTCCGCTGATGTCATGGGGCATCGAATAAGTCAAATGGAACAATTCATAGGAGCCGATAAAATCTCTTTCGTGCAACATATTCTATCATAATGTAACATTTAATAAATCGTTAAGGGTATATGAGCCTAAATATCAAACAATTCCAATCAATAAATATAAAAAGACTTCGAACGACATTAATGAATCATGTCTCTTTTATTACTAAAACAAAGCTAGAACCAAATGCAGCCATTTTTGTAAATACTTGTAAGGCTAAATATTATATCCATTTTTATAATAAATTTTTCAAGAATGTTAATTGCGAGACAGACAAGTTCTCAAGTCTTCAAGTCTCTCTATCCTACAGTCAATCAACAGACTTGAAAATTTTTCGTACCACAAAAACGGACAAATGTAATAATAGTCTAATACGTTCGATAATCTGAATCGTAAGATCTTCTATAAAGGTCTCTACGTCAAACAATAAAGAATAAAGAATTTTTAGAAATTTATCGTCAAGCCTTGAACAAAGAATAATCATGCATCGGTAATCATTCACCAAGATAAATTCTATCGCTATAATTGATCTTATAATTTGAAGAGGTATTTATTGCGTTTGTGGACGTTCCAAGAACTCACTTTCCGTCCTGCGAAAGAAGCCTTCTTGCCGTTCTCTTACGTACAGGATACCCTCTTTCTCGAATTTTTGCGAAGGCTGCGTAGCCAGAGTCAATAGCTCCTGCTTATTGAATCTCATCTTGCGCAGGCAATCAAGCCGACATATTTACAGTTTTCGCTGCTTACTTGTCTCTTATATACTGGAAGTTGAAAAAGTCTTTAAAAACCATCATGCATCCTTGAAATTTCGTTGCAATGCAACTATTATACAATCTTGAGAACTAACATTCTTTTTCTCTATCAATTCTGTATTAATTTAATTTTAAAATATGTTGAATTTAATTTACAAATATGTAAGCATAACAAGAATTGATGCCTTATATTTGGTATACATTTTATATTACCCATTCATGACTTATAGCAGTACACTGAGAAAAATGTCTTGGTTGTAACAACAAGAGGCACAAACAAATTGCGGCCTAAATTATACTAATCAGAAATATAATTATTTATCGTAATTAAATTTCTGATTATCTCGATTAGAAGCTTGATAAAAAGTGTCTGATTTGTACACGACTGTTAAACTCATAATATCAAATTATATCCAATTTTAATTATTTATAATCATTTCTATTCATCGTCACTGTTTTTATTCAATATGTATTATCATTAATTTATAAATAATTAAACAGTGGAGTTAAACAATTTAATTCAAGAAAATTTATTAAATTTGAGTCAAATTTAATTAATTATTTAAAGGTATATGTTAATATGGACTTTAAAAGGACTAATTATAGAAATAGATTGATTTACATTTTGATATACATAAAAGTAAAAAATAACAAAATTATTTAACTCAAAAGATTGGGTTGCCATTGCTTCTTTGATATGTAATAGTAAACCTTTATAATTTATCGAATCTATCAGAATTTAATACAATCAATCTTCTCGATATAAGAAATATAACTTTCAAAATAGTATAAAGTATAAACTTCAACATTTCAAAATATATCTTTAGTCTGATCGTATAATAAGAACTTCAACTATAAAACACAATATTCTTAGAAAGTTATATGAATGTCAAATAATGTTCAAGTAACATTCTAGGAATATAGGAATGAGTACTCCTAATTTCAATTGAGTTAATCAATAAGGTATCTTTACTTTTGAATCTTTGATATATATATATATATACACACACAGATCTTTCATATCTTGTAAATTTCTTTCTTTTGAAATACTAGAAACAGCTAATATTCTTTCTTTTTTTTTTTAAATATATAACTTCATAAATACTTTCTAAAGATGTTAAAGTAAGCTATATATAAGAATCATTTAATAATTTTGGTATACTTGTAAAAATTATGAAAATTAACAGGGAATGACTAATAATGTAAAGAACCAAAAACCATCGTGCGTAGGTACTAAGAATTAACTAGGAACTAATTCATTAACCGAGTCACAAATTTATTCACGGAAAAACAAAGGCTTATAAAGAGGAGGGAGAGACGTACCATTTTTACAGATGGATCACTGCTCAAAATTCCTCTCGCTGTCATCGGCATTGCGGCACGCTCTAAAAGATCAAAATACGATTGGAAAACGGTAATCGGCAACACGGTATCGAAAAATTTCTACATTCGCTCACTCACGCCGACGGTAGAATGCTGAATTCAGTAGCAACGGGAATCCAGGGTATCCAGGCTCGCCCGTTCTCGCGAGGAAACTCGCAGTCGCGCATCGGGGAATCCCTGTCAAAAACCAACCGTGTCCCGCACCGCCGTACCCCACGGACAGTTCATTCCCGTCGCGTTATCGGTGCAAATTAATCTTAAGCCGACGGGACGCACGTGCGACATGGAGAACGAATCGGTCGGGATCGTACGGACGTCCGATTCGCGCGGCAACGTTAACGCATCGCGGGCGAGACTTTAAGGCGTGAAAGGCAAACATAGCGGTCGGCGATGTGACGAAGTAACGGGCATCGTGTCCACACTGACAGCAACTGAGAGGCAATCAGAGCAAATCAGAGACGATAAGAACCACTACCGTGTACCGGAGTTCACCGGAGTTCACCGGAGTGCGACGTGCGAGTACGATCTGTGCTCTGTGCAACTGGGTGGTGAGTGGTCTCGTTTTCTTTGCTGTTTTTCGAAAAATTCTGACACCATGGCACCATCTACTAGCCGATCATGAGTTCTTGATCAATAAGTCGAATATCGATAGATGATAATGTCAGGTCTGATATCAGAGTGCATTTCATTTGGCACTTACTACGTTCGCTAGCGTTATTAGAATATTCATAATTTAATTGCTCAACACTTAATGAATCTGCTCACTTTTGTAAGTTTTATCTCATTCCAAGATACACAATCGACTCTCTAGTAGAATTTCTTTGAAAGAACATATAAGGTGTAATTGTATCTTAAAAGTGTAGTTGCATATAATCTTGATCCTAACCTCATTCTGGTCTAACCTAGAAGGTTTCTAGTTTGATCTATTTTCTTTTGGATTTTCGTCAATATTATATTTAATTATATCTGATTATATCAAAAAATTGACAAAATTATTTTAAAAAATCGACCGAACGTCATCCAAGCGTTGTATAAACTCAAGGAGAAGTCAAAGGCGCACAACTCCCACCGATCGGTGGAAATCGCTTTTAAAAGGAAGGTTTTCATCAACGTTAATAGATAACAGAATGTATTATTGAGCATTTAGCTTGCGTCGGATACGAGTGTATGTACATACATCTGTCGCGACATGTCTGTTAAGCTTTTGCGCTATCTCGTCAGCGACTTTATTCCGAAAGGTCAACATGTTCGTCACGGCCATCGGATACGAGGAAAACCACCGACGATCGCCCGTACCTTGAAACAGCGTCTCGAGGAACTGAATCGAGAAGACCCGACTTTGGATTTCAAGGTGAACATTGGTTATCTGGTGACCAAGACCACCAGACGCTCGATAACGAGCGATTGGATGAACATGATCATAGCACGCAGGAACAACGCCGAGCTCGAGAAATCGTCGCGCGCCAGGAAGCTGTTGGTGGATCTAAAGATAGTGAAAGAGGACTGGCTACAAATGGATGGGCCCTCTCACATTCATAGAATAGCGAAGCACTATGGCATTTACAATGATCTGTACGGAGACGCTTACTTTATGCCAGTAGTCCCACTGAACGTAAGCTACGATCTAGAGGATGACAAGCTGGTAAAGGTTTACACCGGTAACGTGATCAAGCCAAGCGAGGCTTCTAAGGCACCTGATGTAACATACAATGCAGAGGATGGAACACTGTGGAGCCTGATAATGTGTACGCCAGATGGTAACTTGACCAGTAAAAACAATGAATATTGTCACTGGTTCATCGGCAATATTCCTGGGAATCGTTTGAAGGAAGGAGAAGAGTTAGTGGATTATCTGCAACCAATAGCGCCATATGGCATTGGCTACTGCAGATACATCTTTGTGCTTTACAAGCAGAATCATAGCATAGATTTCTCGGAATACAAGAAAGCTAAGCCCTGCTTGAATTTGGAGGACCGTAACTGGAGAACGCTGGACTTTTATAGAAAATATCAGGACCAATTGACTCCTGCTGGTTTGGCGTTCTTCCAGTCAGATTGGGACCACTCGCTAAAGGAATTTTATTACAATACGCTAAAAATGAGAGTACCGATATTTCGGTATAATTTCCCTAAACCATATATAAAGAAGCAAACGTGGTTTCCTTTGAAGGAACCCTTTAATATTTATTTGGATAAATATCGCGATCCCAAACAAATAAAAAAGGAATTTCTGTTGAGAAAATTGAAGAAGGTTCATCCCTTCGACGGGCCAGAGCTATCAAGAAGATTCCCATTGGCTCATCTTGATAGAAAATATATACCCTCCTGGCTGAAATTCGAGATAATAAAGAAGACGCTGGGATACGGTCATGTTAACGACCTCGATGAATACTAGATTTATACTGATTGATAATGCAGAATATTATACAATAAATAAAAATTGTTTTCAAATGTTGCATTTTATTGTGATGAGCGTTGACGCGATAAATTCTATTCCGGTTTCAGATGTGCCTCTATAATTTGCCTGCTGTGATACTTGATGTCTGCTCGCGTTGGAATAGCAACGTCGACCATCTCATGTTCAACCAATAGTCCTGTAAATTCGTATGGCTTGTATGGAGATATTTTGTAAGTCGATAAAAAATTATTAAAGCTGTACAGTTTACAGACAAAAGAAGAGATGATTTACCAATCGGTTCTTCTTCGCCAGTCCCGAATATCAAATTGGAATTATAATTCGATACATAGGTATGGTAGAGATCTCGGGCTTCATCTTCCTTCTCTTCTAGCGCGAAGTTACTAATATTGAAGAGAATGTTTATTTTTCGGTTGATTTTAACTAGCAGCGCTAAAACTGTGAAACCGATACATTACGGTTTAATTAATTATTATTTCTATCGTAATTCCTATCTTAACATTTTAAGGAACAGAGAAAGATTTGAATTGATATTTAATTAATTATAACTTTTTTTACCATCTGTGTCCATTCGTTCGATTTCTATTAACGCGTCGTGATCTTCTATATCTTCTTTATCATTAATTATCAATTCTTTCTTATTCCCGTCTTTGACCGGTTTCTTCATTCCTTTTTGTTTGTTGACACAAAGCAACATTGTATTCATATTCTGTAAGGCCGCTCTGATATTTGTGAGTAATTCGCCGTGAGCTGTTATCTGTTCCTTAAGATTTTTCTCACGTTTCTTCTCGATTTTAATTTGTTCCAATATATCTTGCGTACCGTTTATCTTAAATCTGAAAAATATCGCGTTTTCAAATTATCAATTCGTTAATGAGATAAAAAACTGTGCCTACTGGAGAAAAAGATTAATCATATTATTCCTTTTTTAATGTATTAATTATACTCAATGCTTCGTCATAGTTTGTAGCAATTATTTACTGTTCTTTTGTGGAATACTTGAGACCCTCGAGAACTTGTAACGCCTGATGTTTTTTGCTTAATAAAATCTCACGGTTCTTTATATTGATGTCTAATCGCGCTAGCAAAGCTATTCTGTGTTCAGATTGATTTTCAAACCTGATTGCAGGAAGAAAATATTTTATATAGCAACTGTAGATATTATTATAAAATATGTAGAATGTAAAATAGAATACCTTGATAGTAGATCATGATATGAACGCACGAGTAAAACGTCTTTCACTTCAGTGCAGATATTTTCCAAATGTGCTAATTGATTTTCTAATGTTTTGTTAAATAAATCGGTATCTCTTTTCGTAAAAATGTGATCGCTCTATAAATAAGAAAATATTTGAATGTGTGAACCTCTTCATTATACAAATCATTATTATAAAGTAGTATATTTGTAAAACTCTAGAAGCTCTATAAACAGCACATTATGTCAGCATGTATAAAGTTGTTAATTAACATGAATATTTTTTGCTAAAATTTTATTATAAAATTTTACTATATCTTTATAAAAATCTTTTCCACGATTTTTGCCATAAAGAGGGACTAATAGCTCTATACAATTTTTATTTGTAATAAGAGTAATTTTATTCACCTCAACACGCACTAATGACTGTGCGTAAGCCCACAAATCCTTCACCTGACTGTTTACAATACTCAACATTTGTTCTCTAATTTTCATATTATGCCAGACAACTCGAGACATTCGTTTATATTTTTGTCTAATGTCGTCCAAATTCTCCGTTGCTAGTTGACCCATCACTGTCACCTTCAACATCACTTTGCATTGGGAAGATTGGTTCTCTTTCAAAATATTCATTAGGGTATCGAAAAATGTCGCGTCCTACAAAGATTTCGTAAGAGTAAAAATGATGCAGTCATATAAAAAAAAATCTTTGAATTAGATTCCTTATGTTTTTGAGATAAAATACTGTCTTTGAAAATTAATAATGCGACAATCACAGATTTACTTTTTTCAAGATATTTAGCATCGACCAATATGTAGCATATATGTCTTTTGCTGCGTCATATTTTACGATGGACCGCTGTAATTGTGCTACCAATCGTTGCTGCTCGCAGTTCGGTCGATATTCGCTTTGCTCTTCGAGTTCAGTTGAAAGAATGTGATGTTCCAGCTTGTCATTCAGCGAACGAGCAAATCTTTATGGCTCAAAGTTAGCGCAAAACGAGTATACAAATCTTAATATTTCATATTGAATATATACATAAGAAACGTCATTATTGCGATATATTAATACATGCTCTAATGCGCTTATAATCTTATATATATATATATATATATATATATATATATATATATATATGTATATATATGAACTGTAAGGATGGGCAATAACTTTGGCCACCTGGAGCATTTCCGTCATTTTTAGAGACATGAAAATATTTTAATTACGTAAATTTTATGATATCAAAAGGATCATAATATGATAATAATAACTTTTTTATGGATGGAGGCACTTTGGAGATTTTAAAGCTACTTCTATTTTTTTAAATAGAATTATGTTTTTTTTTACATAATGTGATTCATCTAATTAATTTGTAAAAGTAGACTTATAAAAAAAATCAATAGTATATGAAATATTTATTTATATTTTATTTTAGCACATATTTTGATATAAAATATAAGATATCTTGTAAAATATCAATTTTTTAACAATCATAACACTTTATGTATCGAATAATGAGACGAATCAATTATTCTTCCGCCCACAGAAAAGTTATTATTAGCATTATATTATGACGCTCTTATAATAATACTAAATATATATAACTTTTGTATTAAAATATTTTTATATCTTTAAAAATAGAAGATATACTTTAGATAGACAAACATTATTTCCCTTCCTTTTACTCTATATGTATATATTAAATATTTAAGTATTTCGCTAATTATTATTCTAATTGCTTAAATATTTATTATAATGCGTAAGGTCAGGTTTTACCTGTAATTCGATGCCTCGCTTCAATCTTCTCTTTTTCTTACAGTAAAGTTTGTCCAAGAGTCGTTGTTTCAAATTACAATCTTGAAATATTGCCGCATAAATTTCCTAAGATATTTTTCATATTGTAGGGCATTAGAAAACTGTCCGCGAAAAATATGAATTATTTAAAAAAAATTCAAAATCAATGCTGGTCTATTCTTACGAATGGTTTTAAGTGTTTGACCGCCAAGTAGACTTTTTTATGATCGGCTAGTAATCTCAGAATAGGCTGTTTACCATCGCGAAGATGACTAGCAATTTCATAATGTCTCTTAACATCGACATCTAGAGACGTGATTTTCCTGGATACTATTGATTTCAATTTCGTTGCTTGCGATAACTGTAGCTCCTCATCGCGTGCTGGGCATATCAAAACAATTGCACATATAACTATTTAGAATCTATGCATTCTTTACTGAGCTATTTTGAAATGAGCTTTATTTCAGAAATGTAAAAAATGGATTCTTGCACAATATTCTATGTAATCTATATTATCTGTATCTAAAAAAATACTGTTTTTGTCTATTGACATCAAAATATTAAGATAAGATAAATAAGTTTCATTTGCAAAAACAATTAATTCTCTAATATCATCATATAATTTAATATTAGTGAAAAAAGTTCTCATAATAGTTTATAATATTTTTAATTTTTTATATTTTAAAATTATAAAGATTTTTAAAAAATGCAATCTCTTAAATCTTTTTAAATTTTATAATTTTTTTTTTAAATTATAGAATGAAACATCTTAGTATTTCAAAATTTACATATTTACTCACATACACATCCTTAAAAAAAAGTGGCATAGTAAAAAAATAGGCAAAATTAAGAAATTAAAAAATTGTTCTATTTTTTAGAAAACTGATTTTTCTTTGTTTATTAAAATCGGTGAGGGATAGTTTCTCAAGTTCCCTTGTGAGTGTATAAAGAATTCTAGAAAATGTGTAACATTTTTTAGTATTTCTGAAAAGTATTTCAATTTATACTTAAAAAATCAAAGAAATTTTCTAATAAAATTATACAGGAATTTTTAAAAATTCTGAAATTTATATAGTAATTTTGAAAAATTATACTTATAAAGAATTTAAAAAAAATTTTTTTACGGATATAATTTATTTTAAATGTAAAATACGACTATTAAGATATAATTCTAAGATAATTTTTTTCTCTATTTAATTCAGTTAAAAATAGAGCGAATATACATCTATTCAAATTTGTAATTTTAAATAATACTTAACCATGCAATTTCAGAATTCCACGATAACGATTTATTTTGTCCCTGATAAGCCATGTGTCCACACGTATCTCTTTAGGAATTTTCGCACGACCCATTTTTATGATGTTCCTTGGTCTTCGATAGGTTGTAGCATCGAATATTAAACATCACGTTACAGACAAGCGAAGAAACTGTCATTATCCGATTAATTGCGTGCTGCATACTAATTATCTAGTTATTATCATGGTTATTATCATGTTATTATGACAACGAGAATAACGAGAACAGTAATTACAGGTATGCAGTATATAACTTCACGCACATAACTACCTTTGTACATACATATACAGGGTTGGCCATATTCGACGGAAAGATCTGGCAACACTTTTTTTTTTAAATGAACAGCAAAAAATGTGTTTTTTTCCCATGATTGAAAAAAAAACATCTTTCCGTCGAATATGGCCAACCCTGTACATACGTACAATTAATTTAAAGAAGCTGTTTTATTTGAAGTTGGCAGGCACAACTTAAATAATAAAATAATTATATTAATTAAAACTATTTTATTTTTCTACTTATATTTCAGACTAATATATAAATGTTATAATTAGTTATTAAATGCTATACAAATCGTAGCACTCACAGATCTTGATTGTGGATAATTTTTATTCCATTTATATATATATATTTTTTTTTACATAATTAAAAAAATTATGTAAATATTTATATGAAAAATTTATAATAAATAAAAATTACTTGTAATTTTTGTTGTAACTATATGTCATTAATAAAAACCGCTTAAAACGCTCATTAACATCTATGTTCTGTATCGGAAGAAAATGACGTGTTTTAGTATTAAAAATAAATAGAAATGATCGTGGGAAAATGTTTATTAAGAGTATATTAAGAAAAGGGGATTTTATTAAAATCGTTGTACGTCTGGAAGAGAATTAACAAAATACTGTGGTCATTCCATAGTCTACGTTTAACGCAAAATGTTCTTTTCAGTGATCTACTCATGATTATTTGTCGATTCGGTAAATTGTAACTGTAACTATATTCATCGTCCAATAATATCATTAACTTTACGTAATTAGTCTACACTTCAAAACAAAGTGAGTGCTTCACATTTCAATGTTTCTCTTAGAGTGTATTGATGCACATTGCTACCCGTATAATAAATATCGAATTTGTCATGTAAGATAAAATGGCGCAGTAATCCGTGAGAGACTCTTGAGAATTAAATGAGAGAACTCGTGTTCGCTCTCACACCTCTTTGTAAGATCGACAAGGTGGCGGTGGTGCGCTCCAAATGCCATTTTCCCGACACGATGGTTTTTTCACTGGTTCCAGAGGAGTCACATAGCCAGGCGAACATGTTACCTATTTTATACATTTCAAAATTACAATAATTTTAGAAAATCTAACCATTCATACAATCTTATTATATTTATTATATATGATGATAAATTAATGAATCAAGCAAAAAAAAATTAAAATCACCTGTATGTTATCTCCTGGTTTGTACCAAAACTTGAGAGGTGCAATTCGGCCATGAGGTGGATCACCTGGATAAGGACACCTTACCTTACCTAGAATATTATAATTTGTTGTTTAAAATTTTTTACAATTCCAAAAACATGAAGAAAAACATAACATTAATTTTTTAGTGTTATTTTTATCATGCACGGAAAGAACAGTTAGAGGCTGGAGTATGTACATAAAAAATTAGGCCAATTACAGATTAAGATAATTATATAAGAATTTAAATATTTTAATGCTATAAAAGATTTTGATATTTTAGCAACCAGTTTAAGTGTTCAATATGATTTATAGATTATACTGTACAACAATAATTATTTTCAGATATGTATTCAGTTAAATTTTTTAGATATTTCAACGCAAAACTGTTCTTTTCATGTAAAATTACAAAACAAAATTAAAGTAGCGCAATTTTTTCACGCTAATTAATGCAGGATTATCAACTGTACTTCAAATATTATATTATAAAATTTAACTATATAGACACTCACATATAGGTGGATCGTGAGACCAAGTACCATTTTCAGTGCATATGGTAACTGCTTCTCCTATTAATTGATGGCCTGGTTGACAGGCGAATCTCACTAAGGCTCCGGCTTTGTATGTTCGGCCATGATTTGACTGTTTTTTGTTAGTATATCGCGATTGCTCTACGATGCGTCCACTTTGTGGCGTTTCCGGTACAGGACAAGTGATCTCTATAAAAACATCTTTTATTAACTACGATATTTCTGTTAAAATTAATTATAACTGATTACACTTAACTGATTTTGCAAGAAGAATCTTTTTTTAAGCATTACACTCTTTCAGTTAAGAAAAGTTAAATCTAAAAATAATTTTAGCCGAGCATTCAACTCGATTGATTCAAACGTTTAAACTATGTTGCAGTTTATCGAAAAAGTTTTTGAGAGTAGAAATAGTTTTAGAATTACTGTTTAAAAATTCTTTAAAAATAGAATTATTTTAAAATGACTGTTTTACTTTGACAAGTCGGCATAGATCCGTTCCACTTGCCATCCCCTTCGCACGTCATACTCTGCGAGCCCAAAAGTTTGTATCCCCACATGCAGGTGAAGATAGCTTTCTCGCCATACGTGCTATTGTGATCGTTTAATACCAACAATGCATTATTTCTGATAATTATCTCCGAGCATTTGATCTTTTCGCAATGCGGCATCTCCGTCGACCATTTGCCTGCAAAGGCAATTTTCTTAATTTTATATTTAATTGTGCTCGCTGGCAAGTAAACGTTGCTTCGTACCATTATATTGGCACGTGATTCTGGAAGCACCTTCTAATCTGTAGCCTACTGGACACTCGAAAACGGCACTATTTCCCATTCGGCTGCCTCCGATGTGACTAATTAACGGCGGCTCCGGGACGTTCAATACCGGACATTGAACATCTGCAAAAGTTAATTAAAGCCACTAAGTGAAAAAAAGAGTCCGGTTCCATTAATTGAAATTTTGGCTAAAAATAGATAAATAAAAATTTTCTGGTTGAATCTATTACAAGTTTAGTTGAGATAATCAGAATTCTGATTGATATATAAATCAGTGATCTTCTGACTCGTTCATTTTCAATCAGAAATTTTTCTAATATAATAGAATTACCTCGTTACTGACGAATGCAATCAATGTAATTATCATAAGTTCTAAAAATAACATATTATTTTTTTTACAAAAGTTCTATTTAGTGACCGTACCTACAACACGAACTTGTATAGAGTTGTTCAATCCTTTCGGTGTGGTACACGTGTATACTCCGGAATCCGGAGGTTTGGCGTAGTATATCGACAGGCGATACTTCAAGTCTCTTTCCCGTGCAGCGATCGCCCATCCTAGGACAAGTAAATAAAAAATAAATATATAATATAAATTATATTTAAGATAAAGGTTTAAATTTCGCAAATTATTAAGAAAACAAATTCTTATTTAAATCCGTACGTTTTAAAGATACAAACATTCAAGGTCTCAATGAGACCTTTCAGATTTACCTGTCAGATATCGACGGAATGTTGAGGTCCATGTCCATTCAGGATTGCCCAACTTCCTAGCAAAGAGACACTCCAGATGTAGGATACTTCCTGGGTAAACGGCGAGTGCACCGGTCGGCTCTACTACGGCCGAACCAGTAGGTAGACCGAAGTCAATGGTTGGTGGTACATCCTCTGTTTATCCTCGAAAAACGCGAGGATCAAAATTTAAAAGAAATGTCTACGACATATCATACGGTAATATAAAAAAATCATAGGACACATCAAAATATATCTGTACATATTGCTATATATTTCCCATATAATATTCCCATATATTTATTTTCATCAATCATAATTTTTTTGAATAATTGGAGTAGCCTCTTGAATATACGTCTATTGTTTCCATCGTATCTGTTAGGCATTTGCGATGTAGAAATTTTAAATGCGATTATATTATATTATATTACGTACCGGTATAATTGGAGATTGCCGTGGTAGACACGCAACTAGGTGTCTTTCCGTCCCACGTGCCATTGCGGCAGTGCAACAAGGAATCGCCGATAAACTTGTATTTACCTATCTCTCGACATCTCACCATTAGCCGTTCATTGTGAGGTACACGAATTGTGTGTATCTGTAATATATATTTGCTCTCTAAAATATTCAAGACTAAGAACTAGAAAAGAGATCCCGAATTTACATTTTTTAACTCTGTTATGTTTTCTTTGTATTTTTTTACTAAAATTTCTTGGTTTTTAAATAGTAATAAAGCTTTATTTTACAGTCTGTAATAATAAATTAAAATATTTCATTATGTTATAAAAAGAATCTACGCCAGAAATGATTGGACCTTAAATTAATATTGATTCGACGTCGATCGATATTGAATTAACATGGATTTAACGTTGATGGGCTAATGATTTTTGACTGGAAATATAGTTATTTTTGATATATTACTGATTATTCTTTTTGATAATTAAATCACTTGAAATTTCAATCAATTGCGATTAATAATAATAATCGTTATATGCAAATTCAGATAAAAATTTTTATAAATATAAGATTTTAAACTTGTTAACTTATTCAATTTTGGATTTTTAAATTCTTACTATCAACAAACTTATTAAGTTTTGATATTAACAATTTCGCTGTTAAAGAGCACAAAAGCGATATACTCACAGACATAGTAAGATATTTATAGGTGACGATAAGAAGAGGATGAAGGTCTTTTAATATGCAAACGTTGTCCAGACCCAAATTCTCGGTATCTGCAAGTACACACGGTAGATGTTTAGAAAATTTGAATTTAAAAGTGTAACTTTTAGTTCGCGAACGCTCGCTTACACCCTTGCAACAGCGTCCGAAAATCGATCACGTTTTATAGCGGCTTGCGCGATGAACGCCGAATAGAAATCGATCCGACTCGATCGCATAGCACATGAAACCTATTAGGTATATGTCGTTGCGTCAAGAAGTTGCACGTGCTTCTCCTTGAATGTTGTTTAGAGATAACTTAGGCTAATTCTACAATGCGCTTTTCATTTTCTGTTTCTTGCTGTTTGTCTCTTGTCTTATTGACCAAAAAGGTAAGAGACAAACAGAGACAAACAGCAAGAAACAGGAAACAAAAAGCACATTGTAGAATTAGCCTTAAGACTGTATTTTTTTATTAAAAAATTACAGATTTTTCTATATTGTATTTGAAAATAATACAAAAAGTTCGACGGTGATTTAGAACCTGGATCAAAAATTTTAATTTAAGAAGTAAACTCAATTATAAGAAGTAGAGCTTAAAAAGTAAAATTAATTATTTTTTTTAATAATTAACTGTAAAATAAAATTAAAAGATTCTTATTTAAATTATAAAATTGTATCATCCTTAAGCTTTAACAAATAGAAAAGATTGCTTATCTTCTAATATCAAAAGATAGAATTAAAATTATTTAATTCTTTAAAATTATTTAAAATAAAATGTATTAAAGATCGATATTTATAAAGAAATATAAAATCTACAGTTTTTGGAATTTAAAAACCGATTTTTTAAATCTATGCGGATCTCTTCCACGCATGGCGAGACAAGATTTACACATAATATTGTATTTCAATTAAATTATAATAATACAGATACGATTAATACTTTTCCTCAAAAGAAAATATCATTTTTATAAGAATTTTTATATAGAAATGTGATATCTCATTCAAGATTATTATATAATCATAAGTTGATTCCTCTATAAACTGCATCGCCTATATATAAATATCCGAGAGATTTACAAATTCTATCCTTCGTATAATATTTATTTTTTTAATTTATTATTCAGAAATATCTTTTCTTATCAATTACGACGTTCTTTAAAAGCGAATTTTGATTGCAAGATCCGCACTGGAATAGTGCCATGCACGCACCTATGCACTTGAAATTCAACGTGAACAGGAACAACGTCGTGGTCGCTATCGCTGCGACACGTGTACGCGTCCTTCCCGAATGATCGTCGCACGGCATGTTGCTGGTGTCCTGGCAAATCGCGGTCACGCAGGACCATGATTAACGACGACGAGGGACGCTAACGCAGCGTGGTAGCAAGGCGGACGCATGATCGCGCGTCCTCGATCGGTCTTGACTGCCGCCTTTCGATCCCGTTCATTATCTCGCACAAAACAGCAGGATACTCTTACGTCGCACTCTTGGGCGCAATTATCACACCCTGCAATCGGATGCTGGAGCGTGCGACAACACGCTAGCAACAACGTCGATACTAAACATCCATAATCGGCGGGGGTGGTCCAAGACTCGCTATTCCGAGGGATGCGCATGCGGTCACCCTCTGTTCTCTCTCTCTCTCTCTCTCCCTCTCTCTCTCTCTCTCTCTCTCTCTCTCTCTCTCTCTCTTTCTACATCGTCACTGCTTTCAACCCCAGAACTCCATTTGGTCTACGTGCCACATCTGTAATTCTGGCGAATATACTGGGTGATAATGTTCGCCAAATTGTAAAATTCATAATAATGAATAAGAAATGTTAAGTGATCAATCAAAACATGACATAAATATTAAACAATACGTTTAATTGATTTATAAAAATTGTTAGGAACTACATTTCATTAAATTAAATATGAACGATGTATAAAAAAATATAAACGATATAAAGAGTTCTTATTATTAAAAAATATATATATATATTACCAATACTTTGAGCATAATAATACTTATATAGATGTCCAAGGGACATCCAGAGAACGTCCACATCTTTTGAACATCCTGAGGACATTCTCAGAATGTCTGTTGCCTAAACATGAGATAGTATTATTTAGCTATTCAAAGTCACACATAAGTCTCAAATATATATTGATTGCATTAAAAACTGTAGAGACAATTGATTTGTCACACAAACTTCTTATATTATAATGTAAATCGTCATGTATTAATTAAAAACTTACTATTAAAGTATTGTATTAAATTTTAGTAAGAGATATTTTATACATATCTTATATCATTTAAGCATTGTCATTTTTCAAAACTATTCGTAAATATTAAATAGCACTTAATGCATTTTAAAAATGATAAAGATTGGCTCATTAAATTAAATACAATTTGTCCATTATCAAAACTATTAAATTTTAATGAGAGCTTCTTTTAATTTTTTTATTATTTATAAATGTAAAAAATGTAAGAAATAAAACGAAGCACCCTGTAGAAGGATTCTATATAGATGTTATTACGAGAGAAGTTCTGCGAATCACTTTGTTCCCGTTTTAAGCATCTGTGACCTATCTTTCTGTTTCTTTTGGAAAGGTTAATGCAGCAGTACATGAGAATGAAAAATGGAGAAATGCTCAGACACTATTCAGGTATTTTATGCGAAAATAAAAATGGCAAAGTACGAATGCGAACTCGAGTACAGCCAAGATTTACGAGCTTAATAAAATAATGCAATATGTAGAACAAGATGAGATTAAGTATTTTATATGTATATTAGCAGAGGTTTTATTAATAATTTTATATAATTACAATAATAAAATAAGACAAATGTATTAAATAATAGACACATGTCGAAATTAAACAAACAATATCACGTATTTGGAACAAATTCACAAATCCATTGATATTATGCCATTGATGGATATTAATAAATATTCTAAATTATGGATATTAATAATAAATTATTGATATTATATTTCATTTATGAATACATATAACATTAATTATAATTAATAAAGTATAATTATTAGTCAACTGTTTAAAAATCCGCCATTTGCATTCTTACACTTGAAAATAATCGCAGGTAAAAGCAAGTAAAGCTGAGAACTTCAGACCTATTCGGCGTTAACTAATATACACAATTATTATATTTCAGAACGAAAATATATTGCAAATCCTAATTAAAATAAAACGTATAAAATTTTACGTACAAGTTATCTCATATCATAATTTATTATTTAAATTAAATTTCTTACTTAACAATCTATCGGGTCTTTCTTTTCTTTATTTGAAAACTCTTGCAAACGTTAAAAACGAGAATTAAAGCTGATAATTTCAGGCACATTCCGCATTGCTTAATAATTATTCCAAGGCGGGAGTACTTACGTCGCGAATTATGGATGATGAAAACATGCCAAGTGTGCAAGATTTTTCCCAGTTAGAACGGCAATTTCGTGAACAGTTTTATGAGTTGCAAAGCAACATGGTAAAATATAATGCCACTTACTATATTGATTAACACTCGAAGCGTACTTAACTCTTTTACGCCCAGCGTACACTTGTAACATGCCCTAAATTAACACACGAAACAATATTAATGATACACAGAGACTTATAGATATTACAGAATATTTATATAGCTGTCACAGGATATTTAGAGAATATTTAGTGCGAGATCTAAGAGGCGACTTCGACCGAACTCTAAACTTAACTTAATTAATCATTAACAAATACTAGTTAGTTTGCTAATGTGAATAAAATAATTACTGTTTGGTTTTTTAATACATAAAAAAAAGATTATATTGGGATGATATAAATTATACAGTCAGAATTTTGCAATTTCAATTAAATTAATCAAGTTAATCAGGATTTGGACGAAATCACCCTAAACCATTACGATATAATGTGGATTAGTATTATTATATATTATAGATAATAGATATAATCAATTTGTTTGTTAATATGTGAAAATAAAGATTATGATATTAGAGAAGACAAATTATATAGTTATATTAATTGTAAAATTATAGATACTATTTATAATTTATTATGGTATAATTATAATATATTGATTAGAAACTCATTGAAATTAATTACCGATTAAGTTAATTGGATTTATTTATACAAAATTATCTTTATGAAAATTACAGTTTTCATTTCGAAAAAAATATTTTTCGAATAAAAATTCTTTACTTTTAAATTTGAAAATGACTTGAAAACTGATTCTTAATCTCTTTTCCAAATCAAGCAGAGTAATACTAACAAGAATTGCATCTTTTTAAAGAAGAGAAATCTTTCTTGTTACAGAATAAATACTAATTTTTTGTAATAGTTTATTCATTTAATTATTAACTATATTATGAATTATGTACATTTCGAGGACAGATTACCCTGCAGACGACGCAGAAGGAACTATTGGAAACTCGTCACGCTTTATATAGCACAGAATTGGAGCTGGAGAAAGAGCGTAGAGTTTCTCACGAGTTAAAGATGCGTCTGAGAGTGGTCACGGAGGTGGCGAACGAATCGCAGCAACAGCAAACGAAAAATCAGGTCGAGAGTGTTCAATTGCGAATCAAGTATGACGCGATGACGAAGCAATGCGAGTCCCTGATGAGTCAAGCCGCAGCCGCAAAGACGCACGAAGCTGAGTGTAAAATAAAAATTCGGAGCTTAGAAGAGAAGCTACATCAGAGGGATACGAGCAACAAAATAATGGAGCAAGCTTTAAAGAAGCTTGAATATGACAATTCGCGTGTTATCGCCGCTATCGATCAGTACGTTTGACCTCGTCGTGAATAAGCCTGTCGAATATTCGCTGTACTCACTTAGAAGCGGTTAAACAAAACACTCAATCTTAAATTTTTTTTAATGAACTCTTATTTTAAAGAGTGAAAATTGAGCCAGTCTTGAAAATGAGTGGCTCAATTTTCTTTAAGAGATCTCACCTTTCAGAACGAGATTCATTTTAAAAGTTTTAGGAGTTTGTAATATTATTATACGTAAGGTTTGTTTTTTATTACTGCGCTGCACTAGAACTTTCTTTCTCGTTTTCGTCAAATTTCAAACATATACTGTTTCACTTTAAGTAAAAAAAGTGTACGCTAGTTCAGCTGTAAAAAACCTCTTTAAAATTTAATCTTACACTTGCGGCTTTATTTCTAATCTAAATCAGAATGAAATTTTAATGGCAGATTCTATGATAGATTTTTCTGCGACGATAACATTAATAATAAAATCAGAATTTAATCTTGTAGTTTTATAATTCATCATTCCTTTTAGTAAAATCGCGAAACTTAAAGAGGAGCATCGATATCTGCAGAAATCCTGCGAAGACACTATCATTCTCAATCAACGATTACAAACTGTGGGTTTATGTACACACGCGATACATCAAAAGGACAAAGCGAAAATAAAAGAGTTGGAACATATGCTAGCTTCGATGATGATCAGGAATACAGGCTCCGCACAAGAATCCGTAAACTACGATGCGCATTCGAAGGAAAATTATCATCTACATAAAGAATAACAGGACAGGATTTTATCAATAAATATACTGAAACACGTATTATGTACAGGATTAATAAAAAATGTATTATAATAATCGTTTGTATATTTAAGTATAAGTTGAACAAGTTCTGATGGTAAAAATGCAAACTTGCAAGATGCACATCATGACAACCAGCAAACGAAAGAGATTTGTTTATTTTTTTCTTTTATTGCAGATTTCTGTAAACGAATCTATCTCTATATGTAAAATAAATCTCGTCGGAAGATAAGCCTCGCATAACTTATGCTCGTTTGTCTTTTTCCTTTTAGACCTAATAAGAAATTCTATGACTATCCGTGATATAACAAAATTGTCTCTATAAAGATTTTGTTTAATTCGTCACAAGGCATTTTAATTACATCAGTTAATGCTCTAGTACACTTTACGTTTTTCCTGTTAATTTTGTGAAAAAGCTATATCTGCTTAATAACAGTATAAAAACGATTGTGACCTATACTGCTTAATCTTATTTTTTTTCTTATTTTTAGTCATTGTATGTGATGTTGTACGGTGTGATGTATGTTTCTATACTTTTATAGATACATGGTCCTCCGATAAAGAGAAACACACACGATGTAAATTATATTTAAATATGAATTGCAGAATTTCGTGCATAAGAAATTGTATACTTCATCCCATTGCCATAAAAATTAAGTAACATGTACTTTTATATTTAACAGTGATTTTTCAATAAGAAAATCGACCATTACCCTTGATATAAGAAAACCAGAGGAGAAATTCATTTCTGTGCTTAATATATCACATTTTTATCTGATTTAATAAATTATGTTGTAATAACTTTTTAACCCTAATCGGTATTCGTGGATCCAGTGGATCCGGACATTTTCTTTAATTACGTTTGTTTATAATTTTTCACAATCTACATAATTTTAAAATACATAATCTTATTTCTCGGATTTTGATCTTCAAACAAAAAAGTCATTAACTTTAAACAAAGATATACTAATTTAAAGTAAACTGGACCCGCAAATTTCAGTTAAGGAAATTTTAGAGCGAATACCAATTAGAGTTAAGAGATACAATAAGATATAGATTACATCAATAGGATATAAATCCCGTCAACATAAACCAACGCGAAACTGTTTCATCTAAGTCCCTTTAATTATATTGAGTAACAAGAAAATGTTTGCATAACAAATTGTAAAAATTGCATGAATTAACACGTATGTACTCCCTTTCTATATAATAAAAATAAAACATTTTAATACTTTCTCCTCTGAGGGTTTCTTCGGCAAAAAAATACATTCATATAGATAATTTCCGAGTCTTTAATACGATGCGTTTCATTGTCAAGGAATAAACCCACTATACCCGATACTTGGGATGTGAAAAGTTCCACAGAACATCGGTTTTGTTCGACGAAATGAACATAAGTAAATAATGATAGTAAATAGATGCGCCTCCTTGAACAGTTGAAAATATTTGGGGGGTCAGAGTATAGTACAACGGGCGAGCCAACTAGGTGGCTTCCTTTGTGGTTCTGAAGCTTTCAACTGATGACCGCCGCCTTTCGGTGGATTCGATGCCTCCTATATAAAACAAGACAGTATTAATAGAAAGCATAATATAACGTAAAAAATATATTTAGTGCATAAAATCCATTGTAATCTCACGCCATTTTGTATACACTTTGTTCATAATCAGTTTAAATATTATTTATTATTCGGTCTAGCAATTAATGTGTTAGTAAATGTAAACATAACACAGCATGCGTGTTATCTCATTGTGATTTATATTTCTTCGATTATTAGAAATAATTTATCACAAAGTTAATTGGGAATAATATAACATAAATTCAGTGTTAGACAAGCTTAGTGTAATATAATGCAAAATTAAAATGACATCTATACTATTCAAGCAAGACATTGGATCTATTTTTCCTGCACCAGAACTATCTTGTTCGTTTTAGCTAAATATCAAATATACACCTATTTGAAATTCTAAAAGTGTACACTAGTTTAGTTATAAAAAACAGACCTAATATAAATTGAAATTGATATCAGACACACAAACAATAATTGAGACAATAAATATTGTTTTGAGTTAATACAGATATTTGATTAACATAAAATTATATATAGCTTTTTAATAGACATTTGCTTATTAAAACAAATTAATGAATAGAAGCCACAAATGATATATAAAACCAACGGTGTACAAAGAGAGTTACCTTCTGCCAAGATAGACCAGCACCAAACACAGAGAAACAGAGACAGGAAACAGAGAAACAGTGGTTATTTTGTAGTACATATAAGATAAAAATGTTCATATGAAAACTTACATATAATTAAGCGTATCTTCCTCTAATTTATATTATTCTAATTATTAATATCTCTGTATATAGTAGTATGTTTTACATGTGTCATGGCTTTACACATTGAAACATAAATACTAATTATAGCGTATTAATTGCAGAAATATGAATACTAATTACAGAGTAATATATATTCGGACAATCAATATCTTAATCTCTTGAAGTATATGTGATGCGATTCATGTTTCCTCACCAGTTTCTTTTCCATTTTCGCTTTGATATCACGTGCCAGAGTATAAAAAGCTTCTTCTACATTGATACTAGATTTCGCCGAGGTTTCCATAAACTTAATGCCATATTCCACAGCCAGTTGTTCGCCCCTTTCCTTCGTCACTTGCCTCTTGTCTGTAAGCTCACACTTATTGCCTAATAACATTTTTTCCACGTCCGCTGACGCATTCTCCTCTATATTACGAATCCAGTTTTTAATGTTTTCAAAACTTTTGTCATTTGTAACATCGTATACCAACATGATTCCCATCGCGCCACGATAGTACGCTGTAGTTATGGTGCGAAACCTTTCTTGTCCAGCAGTGTCCCTATGAGTGTAAAAAATACATCCGTTATATTGCAGTTATATTACAATCTATATCATTATAATCATACGATTTTATGAGACTAAATTGCTCTTGATATAACGAACAAAAGGAAGAACATAAAGTATATTTACCATATTTGTAACTTAATTTTCTTTCCATCCAATTCGATGGTACGGATCTTAAAGTCAATGCCTGAAACGTAGAAGGAAATAATGAATCAAGATTCTAATTACTTTCCGGAGATACGGGGAAACAGAAAGTAGCGGATCGAGGTCGGACAGCACACGACACAGAATGAATCACGTTACTGTAAATGGTGCAGCATAATGTGCTCTTTGTCCATTATCAAATAACATTCAGCCCATTTTCTCGAGAGAGACACACCCCGGTCCGCGCCACCATAGGCAGCGATTAATAAACGTAGAAATGAGACGGAGATCGCGGGAAGGTGGGGGAGAAATGTGTACCGACATAAACGTACCGATGGTCGAGATGAAGGTGGTGTTGAACGCGTCCTCGGAAAACCGGAACAGCACGCAGGTCTTGCCCACGCCGGAGTCGCCGATCAGCAGCAGCTTGAATAAATAATCGTACGTCTTTGCCATTGTCGCTGCGATGATGGCACAGGATCGTCGCAGCCGCCGCTGAGCTTCCCCGAGCGATTATTATCGCTCACCACGAGTTCCTGGCGCTTCGCGGACGATGCTTCTTGGCGTTCGTGACGGGCCCACGAATTCGCTACACCAGCTGGCCGAGTCTCTCTATCTCTTTCCCTCTCGATGTCTTTTCTCTCTCTCTCTCTCCCTCTCTCTCTCTCCCTCTCTCTCTCTCTCTCTCTTTCTTCGCTCAACACCGAAGATATCTAACCGTCTCGTCCCCGAGACATTTGATGAGGCGCGTTCTCCTTCCTCCGGTGGCGCTCGCTCTCGCTCGCTCTCGCTCGCTCTCCCTCTCTCTCTTTCTCTGTCTTTGTCTCTCCTTCTCTGTCTGCTCCTAGCTGTCCCGACGGGATCTTGACTTTTGGACACGATGACAGCACAGACGGGCGATGACGCGTGGCTCTACTGCGCGCGAAAAATCGCGGGAGAAGGAGATTCGCTCACGTATTCCTCGTGCACGCTCGCGACCGCGCGATCGCGAATTAACAAAGCGGATTAATCGCGCAAAACATCAGTCACAAAAAAGCAGTGACAGCCGTCCACAAACTTCGACACGATTTCGTCCCCGTGTGGTGGCCACCTTGCGTCACCGAATGCGCGTGCGCAACACGTGTTTCGTCTCGCGGCGATCTCGAATCTCGAATTTTCAAACCGCGTCCACCTCAACTACGATGAGGATCGCAGTCTTCACAAATGATCACATATTTGCAAATATCCAGATATGATGAGATCGCGAAGGGATTCTGTCGTGTTTGTCGCCAGGTATTCAGAGATCATGTTCATAATTCAATTTTAACCCTCTGATGGATTTATTGAATCCATTCAATGAGGCAAGAAACTCTTTTACAGCAAGAAACTCAGATAACACAAGTTATTTAAGAGCTCTGTATTAGGATTATTCTATCTTTCTTGATGTTCAATCTTTGTTAGATTATTCATTGAACATCAAGGATAGATATAAATTGTATCTGCTAAAAGGAAAAATAGTCTATTACCTGTTTCTTAAGGCACAGTATAATACAGTGAATTATATCCTTGTTATTTATCAGTGTTAAATAAAGATGAAATGATTCACTGTGTTGCACTGTCATTTGTCTCTTGCTGGAAAGCACCTTGTTTTTTTTCTAAAAAGAAAGCAACAACTGTGAATGCACAGACGTACATGTGGATACATAGAAGTCTATGTGTGGATGACACAGGCTACTTTCCTTTTAGGCGAACAAACATTGTTCTTTCTTGAATTCAATGAATAATAAAGATAGAAAGACACCTGTGTCGGTGTATTAAATGTATTCATTCTTTTTTATATGCGTTATGTCATTTCGGTTCCTTGAAATTAATTAGTGCCTTTTAATCAACATAAATTAAATGAGTCATAACATCATTATAGATTTTGCCATCAGTTTCGGATGGTTACATTCAAGATTTTATCCAGTTAATGAAATAATTATAACTATATATTTCAAAATCATTTAAGACAATCATTAAAAATAAAATCGTAACACGTTTCGCTTCAGAAGTATCGATTAAGTAATTCCATACAAAAATAAGGAGAGATACAAACAAGATTCCTCTTTCATATCGCTTCTTTTCCTTGGACATTTTCATCAAAGGAAACATATTAGAAATATTTGACAAGATAGAAAGAAACTTTATTGAAACACAAACATGTTTTACTTTCCTACACCCTCTTTTCTAGATTACATTAACTTTTTCTTTTTTCTTAGAGTAAAACATTACACACAATCACAAGTTTCTCGCCATCTTACTTAGCCGAAGTTCTCATTAAAAAAAGTTTTAGAGACCTTAAAGACCAGTATTATTTAAAATTTATTTTTTTTAGCAAACATTTCAAATATTAAATCATACAAGTTTCTTAATAATCTATCAGAACTCTCATTAAAAAGCTTGTAAAATTGAAAGTTCAGGCCTTAATTAAGATTTGTTCTGGCCTCGTGCATCATAAATATTTAAAATTGATTTATTTTTCTGTATTACAGCAAAGAAATCGATTAGGCAAATTGTCATTACGTGCTATAATGTTTATTTTAATCTTTTAATTATTTGACAGGAAAAAAAGCGACTGGCCTTTACGTTCTTTGTGTTGAAATAATTTTTCATTCGATGATGCGATACATAACTGTTTCTGGCCACGCTATTTTTTCAAAGTCAAAAATATTTTTAAAATTAATAAATAAAAAGCTATAGCTCTGTCAGACATTAAGTAACGCTCATCCTGTACATATATATGTAATATACACACAAGAAAAACAAACTTTTAGAAATACTTTCAAATTACATTCTCTGAGATTATGAGAAGTAATTTTACAGTTCATATAGATATTCAAGATGCGCCAGAGCATTTTTATTATATAGTAATCTTGATACGAGCTTATTTAGCAATAACATTATTAACAACTTAATTAACAGTTAAAAGCGAATATTAATTATACAGATAAATCAAACTATATTGCGCTTATGGATTATTTATAAATAAAAGCTATTGAAAGTAAGTTCTATATGTGAAACACACAGAACTGACTTATTAAAATTTTAATACAATTTAAAATGTCCGTGACTTAAAAACAATTCATACAAATATATAATACTTATTTTACAAATTATCTGAAGTTAATATTATTAAGTATTAAATCATTTGTTGTCCCGGTATATTGGGTCGTCCAAAAATCCAGAAATAGATAAAAATATTTTGAAAATGATCAAATATAACAAAATTTAGTAAAGTAGTTTCCAATAACTTTGCTTTTTATATATTTTTCGCCATAGTTGATCGTTAACGGGTTATCTTAGCATTTCCGAATTTTTAACGGATTTTGCATAAATTAATAACATAATTCCAAATTTCATTCCATTTTGATATAAAATTCCCCCAAAAAACACGCAATTTTATAAAAAATCTTAAACTGTTTATTCCTAAATTTCACATTAAAAAAGAGGAGATAATTAATATTACTAATTTTTTTAAATTTTCATTTACGGATATGGTAACAAATCAATTTTATATATATATATAGAAAAATTCTTTAGTTTTTCCCTTAGAAGAAGAAAAGACAGCATATGATACACGCATTTCTTAATATTTATATATGTTTGAATATAATTAAATAAAATACTTTAAGTATTTCTTGAAATTCTTCCCTCTCCTAAAATTTTTAATTAGTAAAAGATGCTTTCAAATTTCAAGAGAAAGAAAAACTTATATAATAAACTACATTAACAAAACGAAAGATCAAGGTACATGCTATAAAACCACGAATCTTCACAAATTTATATTTCGAGACTTCATTTGCAGTTCAAATCGTCGATTTGTTCGTACACCCTTCAGCATCATCCGCATTTCATGTTGCTGTTTTTGTCTACAAATATTCACAATTTCATAAAATTTTATATTAAATTATTTTAAAGTTTCTTACACATATATCTATAAGTACATTATTTAATTTAGTATTTAAAGCCTTTCGTCATCATTAATCCTATAGCTTCATAAAATTTAATAAAACTCAAATTATATATCTTAAGCTTATGAATAAAAGCACTATCTTGTAAATAAACTGCTATAAAATAATTTTCTTAAAATAAATTTAGTATACCTTGAAAAAACAGTTTGTTTTTTCAATACAAGATGCGTAGCTTCTGACTTTTTCAATTTAAATCCAAATCTGTTATGAATTCCATCTTTAGTGTCGCTTGGTAATGGTTTTTTCTGTTCCGATTTTCTATCTTTTGAAAATGATTGGTTAGCAGCTACAAAAATGATTTATGCAAAATTATTAGCATTTATAAAAGTTGTCGACGTATGCAGAATAATAATATTATCAAATTACTGAACGCTAAATGTCTAGCTTCCAAACGTTTCTTTGCATCTACAAGCGATTCTGATTTAGCAAACATTTGCTCATGTATCCTTCCGAAATTTGGTACTTTTTTCAGCGATGATTTTTTTTCTGAAAATAAATCGAAGATTATTAGAATAAAAAATAAAATCTAAACAAATATAAAATATGAACGATTTTTTGTTTCATTTTACCTGATTTCTTTTCAACTGATGCAAAGGTTTTTGGTGTTGCTTGAATTGCATTTAACTGAACTCCCGGTGTGTCTCTGTGTATTTTTGGATTTAAGCTCTTGAAAGGAGAAATCAGCGAATTCCGAGTAAATTTTGCAGTTTCAGCCTTTTTCGATTTTTGTATTGAATTTATAACATTGTTTCTATGCTGTGCATTAGTATTATGTGATATACTCGATCGTGATCCGTTCAACTTGTTAATTGAGTTTCGTAAACTATTTGCGTTAGATGGTATATCCGCAAAACGCACTTTAGCCTTTTTAATGTTATCTTTCAAGACACTTAAATTCGCGTCTGCTGAACTGCGCTTTCTGATCATTTGTCGTAAGTTTAGTGTCTGTGGTTCTTCCAATTCATAGGTATTGTTCTCTTGCTTCTTCTCCATCGAATTATCCTTATCATAAGTAGTGTTTAGTTTCGTAACATTTACAAGGGGAAATTGACTAATTTCTAGAGTATTACTAATGTCTTTATCATCAAAAAGAGAAGGTGAAGACACATTTTCAATGTCTGTGTTTCTATCCATTGTACTAATTAACATATTGGATTGATTTTTATGTCTTGATCTAGTCTTAAGAGAAGTATTATTTATAGAATTCATAGAAGTATCAGACAAATTGTTTCTTGATATCATGTTTTTCTTTCGTGGAGTGGATGACACTAAGGGTGCTTTTCCTTGTATTAATGCATTATATTTAATTCTTGATGTTCTATTAGTATTCGTGGTAATTCGTGGTATCCCCATACTATTACTTCTTAGTTCAGAATTAGAATCTCGCTTAGTAGACGTACCTCCAGAAACGTGGTCCTCAACTGGTACTATTATTACCTTCAAATTTCTTGTCCCATTTGAAGATCTTATTTTAATCGAAGTATTTCGAGTTTTATTAGCGGCCACACGTTTTTGTTTCACATTTTCGGGTGATAATTTATCTAATACCACTACTGGTTCAGCCAGCATATCTTTTATTTGTGAAGCCGTCAATATCTTTGTTAATTTTGGACTTAAACGATTTTTTATTGTTGATAAATTCTTTTCCTTGGATAAAGAAGATTTTTTGGGGCTAATTTTGAACGATTTGTCATTTTCAAGACTTGATGTAGTATTAGGACTAGCAGAAGGTGTTTTTTCTGGACTCTTTTTCATCCGGGGTGGAGATAATAATTTCAGTTTACGTGATTTTGATTTTTTCGATTTTGGAGACTTCAACGCTATTTTCGGAGATTTTGAGAATTTACGTGAAATTAAATTTAAGTTAGACTTCTTGCGATTACTTTTTGCTGTTGATGACGTTGATGCAATTTTATCGGACTTGGAACTATTGTCTAGAGTGTTCTTTTTGCTCTTTCGTGATTTCTTACTGTGAGAATCACTATCTGATTTTTCTAAACTCTCCTCAGAATCCTCACTTGTGGCAGCAAGAGATAACTTTCGTGGACTCTTAAATAGCTTCGGTACAGTTATTGAGTGTGTCTTTGGAGAACCTATGGAGATTGGTGATTTTTTGGGTGTCTTCTTAGATCTGTGCGGTGTAAGACTAAGCTTGGGAGGTGTACTCTTAGGAGTAACTATAACAGGCGATATCTTTGCATTTGTGGCAGAGATATTCCGTTGTAATTTTCTATTAAACATTTTTTCTGAATCCCGATTTATCGAGGCATTATACTGAAATAAATTAGTCTTGACGAGTTCCACCGTTGCAATATTGTTGCAATGCTTATCTCTTAATATTCTGATTGATTCACTGAGATCCATATTCTGGTCTTCTTGTAACATAGATGCTTCTTTGTTTAAATTAAGTTTTCGACGAGTAGGTTTCTTCTTTGTGGATTTTTTTAACATTACCTCCAGATCAGGTTTTGGCACTTCTTTTTTGGCACTTTGCTTAGCAGTGGTTTCCAAATTATTCTCAACATTAGATTTCCCCTTCCTCTGTGGCTGTCTGATTTTCTGTGCTGACTTGGCCACATCCTGGCTCACATTTACTTTTTGTGTCTTAGATCTAGTGGAAATAGATTGTTCCGCTGTTGCTGTAAAATAATAAAACATTTCAAAACTATCTTTGAAATCATCGAAAGTTTTGTGAGAAATCTAAGATTGACTTCAGGCTGTAATCAAACTCCAATTAACTTAGCAATTATGTATTATAATTGTTATATTTAAGTTTTTGAACGAGATAGAACTATTAATTATTGTTTGACAAATATCTATTTTTACTAATGTGAACTAATTTTAATCTTGATTTAATCTATATACTCTGGGTTTTTATATAATTCTGAAAATTAAAAAAAAATAGAAAGTAAGTTAAATCGAAATTAAAGTTAATGTAATGTAATTATTGGAGAATTGGGCAAAAGAAAAAAGATTGAGATCTTGTTCCACCAATGTAAGATTAACTTTAATCTTTGTTTAAGTTGTCGTTTATATTTTTCTAATTTCTCAGAACTAAAAAAAGATAAGGAGTAAATTGAACCGAAATAAAAGTTCATCTTACATTGATGGAAATCTTACATTTGGCGGATCTAAGGATGATAAATTATATAGTTGAGAACTTCAGCAAACAATTTTGCGGTCAAATTATTTGGAGCTTAAAGTTTAAGTCGCTCAATGACGGGAATCGAATAACTTTTTCGATCAAGTCGATAACGTAGCGACTCGAGTTCTCGAAATCCGCACAAAAAGAAACGCAAAAATACACCGCGAAGAAAGTTACAATAACCTTACATTCGAAATGAAGGAGGGAATCATCGGGATATATACATATGTCCGTCTCACCTGCTCGAGTTCGTCTGGGCGACATTCGTCCTGATTTCCTTTTGCCACGTAGTCGTCTTGTCACGAATGCACCTCTGACACTTCAACGCGGTCCGATCTTACCGCTTTTCCGATGATTTGTTGAGTCTAACTTGAACGTGGGCTTAGTGGACTTCGCACGAAATAGCTTGGCTGTGTTTGCGCGCCTATTTCAACGGCCAATTGCGACGCTCGAGCGATTCCCCTCGTCACAGAACACCCCTCATCTAGGAACGCGTGCGCTAAATTAAGTCAGCGTCGTGGACTCGAACTGACTGAAGTTTTAAATGGCGGTGTAACCGACGCCAGACAACAGAAAAATCGCGTCTGATGAGTCAGCTGCTTAAAGGAGCTATAAAAAGTTTTAAATAAAAAATTAAAAAGGCTCGAACAATTCGTTTAATAACGAATATATCGCGAAAATATATGCAGACTTTTATAAATACCGTTTTGAAATGGACAAAAATTCGACCAAAGAATTGCTGATTGGTTAACGACTTTAATGGTTGATTTTAATGTGAAAATTAGAGCCTCCATTTTTCTCGATGTCATTGGCTGCGTTCAGCAGAACATAACAGTTTTGCAACCGTTTTATGATTGTCTGCTGAGAATCATTCTTTTAGATTTAATAGTGTAATTCAATCAGCGCGAAGAAAACTTCCAACAGTTAAACAAACGTTCTGTTGAATGGACGCAGCCAATGGATGTATTAGGTGCATCCAGAAGCACGACCGATCACTAAGCACTTGCATCTGATTGGTCTATATTTTAAGATGGAATATGCCAATCAGATGAAAAAGCTCACTGAGCGCTCAACAAGCTCTTTCTGGTTATTCCGTTAAAATATAGATCAATCATATGATAGAACTCAATGATCTTTGGTATCTGTCTGATCTGTATTTTTAGATCAAATAGGTCGAATGGAATATGCCAATCAAATGCAAGAGCTTACTACTGGCAACTCAGTGAGCGGTTGTAGGTATTAAATGTACCTATTTTGAAATGCTTGACTGTGATTGGTCGATTTGCTTACGGCTTTATGATTACGACTAAAATGTTTGTATTGTATATACATGTGATAGAGAGAAAGAGAGAAGAACAAATTAATTACAAATTTTTTGTCATTTGAACAAATTCTAATTGTACCCACATGTATAGACATGTACGAGAAGAATAGATGTAATCTTTCAAATAATAAGAATAAATACAAATGTCATTTGAAGTACAACTACAGTACATGAATATTTTATACAGAATAATTTATAATAGGAAATAAAATGTTTGCTTTTTTCTTTTAATTTAATAAAATATATAAGGAAAAATATAATAGGATATATTATTTAGTCGATCTTGAGAAAAAAATAAGACGATGTCGAAATATTTCGTGAGTAATAAGAAACGTATTTACACTTTCTTGTAACGACAATTTCGGAATTAAGGTTGAACAGGATCTGCGGTTTTCCAAACACGGTTAAACGATAATATCACAGAGCGTGGGAGTATTATAGTTAATAGTATGCGGAGATACATGGTGACTGGTGTTCCGATGAAAAACTGACTTCAACTAGCTTGAGAGTTGAAAGTGCATAGCACTAAACTATTATTGTGCAACGTAGCCGCTATAAATCTTTTTAAAAATGTATGTATCTAAATTAAAGCTATATTAACAAAAAATTTGTTATTATAAATTGATACTGCAGTTTCTATAAATTTAGAGAATTTATAAGAATTTATTTCATAAGACTTATTTTCACTTGCCACATATTGTTAAAATATGAAGATAATTCTCTCTATCTGTATGCTTTATTATTAATATACTGAGCAATAATATCGAATGGAACCTGACTTTGTAAATTTTAATTATAATTTAATAATTTTATATAACAGTGTCATATTTGTTCTTGTTATAGGTATAAAGTTATTGTTAATCTCATTATTATTATTTCTTTAACACGAGGAGAAGATTATTATGAGATCCTTGGTATAAACAAGACTGCTGATCAGGATGATATCCGAAAAGCTTTTAAGAAGCTAGCTATCGTTTATCATCCTGACAAAAATAGCGTATGTGAATTAGAGTACAGTACACAGTATACCATTATTGTTTTTTCTGCTGTATTGTCAATAACGCTTTGGTATTTCCCAGGACGATCCAAATGCTCATGATAAGTTTGTCAAATTAACAACAGCCTATGAGACATTAAAGGACAGTGACTTAAGACATAAATATGATCTTTATGGAGAAGATGGTCTTAATAAATCTCATAAGAAACAAACTTATCATTCTTGGAATTATTATCAAAACAGTTTTATATACGATGATGACAAATATGTTATTAATTTGGGAAAAAATGATTATTGTGAGTATATAATAACTTTCTTTATGCTTGTCATTAAATATGAAATGAAATATATTAATATTAAATTGCTAAATATTAAAAATTAAGAACTAAATTGAATATTAATATTATGCATATGTATGTGTGTGCAGATGAAAGTGTTATTAACTCTCATTCAAGCTGGTTTGTAAATTTCTATTCTCCAATGTGCAGCCACTGTCATCACTTAGCACCGACTTGGAAGGAAGTTGCTAAGTTACTTGATGGCGTTGTAAAAATTGCAGCAGTTAATTGTGAATATAATTGGCAACTATGTCACCAAATAGGAATTCGTGCCTATCCTACGTTGCTCTATTTTCAAAAGGTATGCAAAGAGAGAAAGAGAGAGAGGGAGGGGGAGAGAGAGAGAGAGAGAGAGAGCTCAATTTCTCTTTAAAGAGTCTTAGACTCTGTACAATTTTTAGGAAATTATATATTTCTCCATAGTTTTAGATATTTCTATGGATGATATTTGTTGATTAAATCAACAAGAAATACTAATTTACCTTTTGTCTCAAAGAATTCACAGCACGGGGAGCATTACAGAGAAGAAAAAACACAGGAAGCCATCACACGTTTTGTATTAGACAGACTAAATATTCGTATACATGAATTAAGTGAATTTTATTTCAAGGAGTATTTAAGTGGCAAGATTGTAAAGAAAATGCCTGTGTTAATATTTATATGCGATGATCAACAGAATTATTTCACCTCCGATGAAAGGATTAAAGTAGCGGCTACATTTGTAAGCGTTATCATTTTTATAGAAATATGTTTTTACCATGATGTTGTGACTATTAGACATAATATTTTTTTTTCTTTTTTTTTTCCAGGACAAGCTGATTGATGTAAAAATGTTTACATGTAAGAATGATGAGTGTCATGATAAGATATCCTATGATACAAACGCTGTCTATTTACCAATATATAATAAATCTTTTTGGGAGCCTATATTCCTTGATGGCATATTTGATATAAATATATTAATAGAAAAACTCTTAGATCAATTGCCTGGTCCACAAGAGCTATCTGACAATGATTTTAAAGTAAAGTGTTTATTTGTTATACATATTTGTTATACATATTTGTACATTATTATTACTATAGTTACACGTATACATATATATAATTATATATAATATATATGTAATATTATGTTATATATTATATATAATTAATTAATTTATTATTATAGTTTTATAGTATTACTATTAATTTATGTATACAATTTTTTACTTTTAACACAATTAAGAGAAGATCATATCAGTTAAAACATATGTTGATGTCTAATATCATCTTTTTGTGACTCTTACAATCTTGATGGCATCAATACATTAAAATATTATTAGGCATCAACTAATATTTTCCGTTTCCTAATTTTGTTAAATATTTCTTGATCGATTTTGATTTACTTTAATTTTTATCGAAAGTATTCATTATGATTTACAGTATATTAGGAAAATAAAGTCCGACGTTACCTGGCTTATATGCTTTTACATTGGTGACATTGAAAATGTACGAGATTTGAATTTGCAAACGAAAAAGTTTTCACCCAGTGGTATTAAACTAGGTAGTTATTATTAATCCACATTAATAGATTCAATATATTAAATATAAAATTTTATTTATTTTATGAAATACTATCTTTCAGGTAAAATAAATTGTGGTAGAAACGGACAATTTTGTTCTAAATTGGGTGTAACACGATATCCAATTTGGGGCATGCTTAAACCGGGTGGAGCATTTGAATTTCATCACGGAAGTAATCTCAATAATGATATTATTAAATTTATGCAAATTAGTATGAAAACTACAAATGTTTGGGCTCTCTCTACAGAAGAAGCATTATCGATATTACAAAGGAGCAATGGTATTATGTAAACGTAAATCACATTTTTAACAGATTTCGTGATGCTAATTGTAGCAAAATATTACAGGAGATGAAGTATGGTTTCTAGATTGGTTTACACCATGGTGTCCACCTTGTATAGAGTTTCTGTCAGAACTTCGGAAAGCATCGTTAGAATTTGATACGTCAATAGTTCGTTTTGGCACTATTGATTGTACCGCTCACAATACATTATGTCATCAATACAACATACAATTTTATCCTACTGCTATGCTTATAAACGGTAGCAATACATATCAGTTCACATTATCAAAGACTGCTGCAAATGTTATGTATTTCATTAATGAAAAAAGAAACCCATCAGGTGAGAGATATATACCAATAATTTCTTTATCATATTTCCGCGTGTTTTTGTTATGTTTTTGTTATGTTTGATTGTTTGGTACAGTTATAGAGTTAACAACAAAAAATTTTCGTCAGAAATTGGGGAAGAAAAAGAATGATGTTATATGGATTGTTGATTATTTTGCTCCATGGTGTGGGCCGTGTCAAAGATTAGCACCTGAATGGTCAGCCGTTGCGAGATCGCTGAGCGCTTTATCTTTTGTAAATGTTGCCAGTGTAAATTGCGAGACTGAGGCTTCCTTATGCACATCCCAAGGAGTGCGGTCTTACCCCGATATTAGAATATATCCATTAGGAAGTGAGGGTTTAAACACAGTCGCGTAAGTCATTACACGTTTTGTATATGTTCAATTATGCATTCGTGTAAGTTACATAACAAATGTCTCAATATGCATTCATAATTCGTTTGTATTATTTACATTATAGTTTGTACAATGGGCAGCGAGATTCGTTATCTATGTTAACCTGGATAACAACATTCTTCCCAAAGAAAATCCCTGATTTAAATTTTTCTGACCTTCAAAAGCTATTGAACAGCAAGCATAATTTGATAATCTATTTTTCTTTACCAAATTGTCATCATTGTCAAAAGTTGCAACCTGAGTTTGCAATTGCTGCTCAGGTAAAAGTTACTTCATTATAAACAACAAATTTAACTTTTACAATCTATAATTCCTTTGATAGCCATATCGATTATAAAATCTTAATTTCAGTTGCTGGATAAAGTGAAATTTGGAAGGATTGATTGTTCCTTCTATATACATAAATGCGAACAACATATAAAACAAAGTATACAGGTACAATATATATCTTTTCCAACGCTAATATTATATAATTCTAAGGAAAAAAAACGAAGTAAGCACAATAGCGTCGAAATTGTTGCGAGAACGACTCAGAAAATCACGGATGAAATTTTAAATATTATTAATTCTCGGACAAAACATGACGAATTATAATAGACAAAATGCCTAATTGAATTTAAGGCTTTTATTTTGCAGTCATACATAAGGTGATTTCTTTCTTTCTTTGTAGTATTATCATTGCAGTCACACATAAATTCTTTTTTCACAATAACAAATAAATTTATTTTTTCGTATGTCATCACACAGACTTTGATAAATTGGGAAAATATATGATTGATTTTTTTCAGTATATGAGTTAATAATTAAATATATTTAATTATTAGTTACTCAATCACATCTGTTATAATATTCTGTATGTATAAAGCCCATTTTCATTAAAAATATAGGACATATGCAGATTGAAATATTTATTTATTTTACAGAATATATAATAGTGTATAATGTATATTTAACAAAAATTTATTATCAAACATACAAGTAATGGCATAGAAAAAACTAATTTATTTCAATACAAGAAAGAAAAAAACCATATAATTTCTTACATCTAGCATCATAATTTAACTTGCTGAATTGTTGCAACGAGGGAATAGAAATTGTTGACAAATTTTAATAATGTACTTATTTGTAAGCGATCTGTTGCTTGACTGCTACAACTAGTACTTGATTTATCCTGACATGTTCCATGCTTCCAAAGGGAACAAAGAAAAAATAAATTAGGTATATTTTTAGTCTTATTGTGATACTTGATGATACTTTATACATTTTATACATTTTGTATATATTATTATATATAATGTACATATAATTAATATTATATACGTATATAATAATATAATTAAATAAAATCTAGATCAACAAAACAATTTGGAATCTCAAGTATCAAATTAAAAGTTTAATCACATCAAAATTCTTTTCCAATACTTATCGGAGGTTCTGTTTGTACAGTAATAAACACGAATCATGAACTTTATTAACATGAGGTAAGTCAAAAGTCTTATTTTCTAATATTTTTAAGATGTTATTGAAAAATAAGTTTTAAAAACAAAAACATAATAGTGAAATTGTTGCAAGAATAACTGAGAAAAATCAAGGATGAAATTTTAGAAATTATTCTCTACACAAAATAAGTCTGTAATAGACAAAATGTCTAAATTGAATTTATTTTATTTTGATTTAAGTCATATATGATTTCTTTCTTTATAATATATGACTTTATCATTGCAGTAATGCATGCATTCTTTCTTCGTAATGTTTCTTCGAATAAATTAATTTTTTTTATATGTCATCAGACTTCAATATAAATTGGGAAAATATATGACGATTGGCTTTTTCAGTATGAGTTAATAATTAAGTAGACTTTATTATAGTTACTTAATCATCTATTATAATATCCTATGTTTACAAAGCTCATTTTCATTGAAAATGTAGAACATATGCAGATTGAAATATGCATTTATTTATTTTGCAGAATATATAATGTACAATATATATATATATCTAGCAAAAATCCATTATTAAACATGATGGCATAAGAAAAATTAATTTATTTCAATACAAGAAAGAAAAAATTCACATAATTTCTTGCATCTGGCATAATAATTTAATTTGCTGAATTGTTGCAACAAGGGAATAGAAGTCGTTAACAAATTTTAATAATGTACTTATCCGTAATTAATATATCGCTTGATCGCGACAACTGGCGCTTGCCGTTTATCCTGATATATTCCATGTTTTCTAAAGGAACAAAGAAAAAAACTAGACCAGATATACTTTGTCCTTTTGTGATATTTTTATACATGTTTTATGTACATAGTAATTAATAAAATATTTATGAATATAAATTAAATGAATATAAATTAAAATCTGAGAAATCTCAAGCATTAAATTAAAAATTCAATTCAAACAACAAAATTGTTTTTATATCTTTATCAGAGGTTCTATTTGTACAGAAAAAAACATGGATATTATGAACTTCATTTATTAACATGAGATAAACCAAAGTTCTTATTTTTTAATATTTCTAACATATTTTTAAATTATTAAAAAATAAGTTTTTACGGTTTTCTCTTTTTATAAATGCATTAACATTTAACTCGATGAAATCTAATGAGTTTCTAAAAATAGTGTCCATAAATATAATTGTTACACAAATATAAGAATTAATACAGAGATAAATATGCTATAAAAAACGCTGAACCATTACGATTCCGTGCGTGTTTGTTGTTGTGTTTAAATGCAATGTATCCAAATATTTTATATATAAAATATTTTATATTTTATACATGTAGATATTTAAAATTATTTGTATAGTTTGTTTCAAGATTTGTAAATATATAAATGAATAGAATATCGAATATCAAAGATGTTTAAACGTGCTGTGCTTCTTCTTTTTGTAAGTTTTTTTCTTTTCGTTTATTACATTAATATGTACTCAAATAGAAAATATAATTCATTTTTCCAACAGTGATAAATTTAAAGATGGAATGTGTTAAATGAAGAAAAGTAATGCAACAATGCATTTCCAGGCGTAACAAATATGCACTTTGAAACTGTTGACAGGTAAATTTAAGTTTACTTTATATATCATTTCTGAAAAACAATCTTGCTTTGATTACTTTTATCTTATATTATCATTTAATATAAATTTAAGATAAATACTCTTTCAAATAGAGTATAAGTAGTTTTTAATACAAATGTACTTTCTGATATCACATAAACTCGCGGCATGCGAAGGCAGTGCTAATAGAAAAATGCAATTGAGAATTAAATAAGTGATATTATAACTGTTTTTACGGCGTATATAATTAAAGGATAATAAATACATAACTTTCCTAACATCAATTTCTTTGAAACAGAAAAAAAGTTTTTTAATATTAAAAGTTTTAAAAATAAAATAAAAAAATTTTGTTAACTTTTTTATATTGCATATGTGTGATTTGTAACATTAAATCTCTGATCGATGTCGTAAAAGACGAAACCTCACAATTACAAACAAATCTAGCAAAATTCCATAATGTAATGAGTATACAAAGACTGCGTTAAATTAATTTAAACAAATTAACAATTTTAACTTAAAATAACATACATTGCATATTTCTATCTATTAGCAAATAATACAGCGAAAGAAATTATGTTTTTGTTAAAACTTTGAAACAGAATACTTTGGTCAAGATTAAGTTTTATTAGATCTTTTATTAGATTTTAAAGACAAAACATTCTAACTAATATACAAAAATGAAATAAATTCATTTAACATTTATAATAAAAATAAATTATTAGACTTTATTAGGTTTATTCTTTTTTTCAGAATATGCAAAATCTATGTTTTTTTAATCCAGTCTTATTTTTTTCTGTATTTTCATATCATTTATCTTCAATTTATCGTTTCTTATTGTATAGAATAGTGTTAAAAAATTTAGTTCAACTTTGGAAACATAATCTATTAACTATAATGTTAGAAAATAAGTTTATTAATTTTGATAATTTATATTATTTCGTCGTTAGATTTTTTTTTCTAAAAGTATTTTCAGAAATTTGAATGTCATATAAATTTATTGTATGCCGAGAATATGTTTCTAAAGTTAAAATGTACTTCTCAGTAACAATAATGCGTACAACTTTTAAAAATGTGTATAACTTTTAAAAAAATCTATTTGTTTTTCTTAATATATGACAGTATCTCTTATTCATTAATTAGCGACATTTCGTAATTCAGAACACATACATACATATAAAAGAATTTTAAAGTTATAAAGCATAAATATAATAAGATTTTTGTGTCGATGTAACAACTTGATATCTTAAAAAAAAAAACAAATCTTCTGAAATTATATACTATTGTGTCAATGTAAGTATCGCATACTATGTGTATAGTTTTGTATGTAATTTCATACATGTAATTTCTATACATTTCGGAAAAATATATTGTGTTTGAAAGATCATATATCCTTATAAATGTTAATTGTTGATTAATATTGCACTAACTTTTAAAAGATTGCAAATATATATATATATATTTTCTGACGTTGATACATTATTAATATAATATAGTATACACATAATATGATACAGATGATTGTAAAAGTATAATTTTATAATTCTCGAACCTGTAAATTGCTGGCAGTAGCACACGACTAATAAGTCGTGTTAATATCCACCGTCTCGTGGTTCCAAATGTATGTTAATCAATTGAGAACCATGGATAAATTATAATTTGTATTATAATACAAAAAATGTATATTATGTGTCACGTTTCGACGGCGGTATTAAATGTTCTGGTAGTTCAGCCGGTAAATCGTATCCTTCGAGCTTTATATTAATTAGATGCATAGCTAAGGCAAATTCGTCAGAGTCTAAGAATCCATCTTTATTAATGTCTGAAAGTTTCCAAATCTTTCCAAGCACACTGTTTGGCAATTTGGACTTGACCATTTCTGATTTGGCCGCTAGTAATATAAAGTTATACATAATTAGAATATTTTATTTCAAATTGCCACACTTATATAAATATTGCATATTTATATAAAAATGTTTATATAAATCCTCCTAATTATAGCAGCAAAAAAATGCAGAGCTATATAAGTAAAAGCAATTATCGTCTCTATAAACTTATCAGTCATACCTGCTCCCGTAATTTTTCCATCTTGTGGTCCAAGTGATTCAAAGATGCTATCATATTTATATCTTTCTTTATTGACAATCCATTCTGGTTCACCTGCACCCGCATCAATTCCTTCTCCTCTTTTATATCCAAATGGACTAACTTGATCTTTTACACCTTCAAATGCTCCTCCTAAAATTGAGATATATACAATTTTTTCTATAAATTTAGAATATGTAAATACCATATTGTATATATTTTCTTGTATTAATTTTTTAATCAATTAAATTTAACTTTTAGCAAAAATTTTATGGAAGATTCAAACAATTTTTTGGAAGTATTTTGATTCAAGATTTACTAAGATTTTAATGTAAACAAATATTGACCTGTAAGTGTTTCTGAAACGGTAGTAACTTCTTCATGTGGTATCATAGCCATAAGCTTCGCGATATCTTCAGCAAGCATTTTATCCACTACTTCTAATAACTTAGGCTTCAGGGGATTAAATTTATTAAAATCGTGATGTGCTAAACTCTCTTGCATCTTCTTTAGATCCGGAAAATCACCAGGTGAAATCTTTTGCTCCCTTTGAATTTGATCATAAGTCTGGCCCAAATTTTTTATCAGTTCTTTTTTTTTAGTATCCTTACCAAACATACTGGGCATATCTTTCCGCAAGGCGCTTATTATGTACGCGTGTACCTATGAATTTTTGATAAATTTTGATGAATTTTATTGATGTAGGAAACATTAGAGTCTTATCATGTATATCTAGTTTAAGACTTTAAACTGGAGAAAGAAATTAATTCTTTGTTTCATATACCTTTGCTAAGCGAGCTCGTTTAATTAAATCATTAAGTTTTCTTAATGCAGCATTTCTTGGAAGCGATTGCATATCTCTGAATAAATCTTGTTCTTCATCTTCAAATAGTCTAAAAAAAGATTCACAAGACTTTTAAATATTAATACAAATAATTATATAATAAAAATAAACTAGAAGGTACACAAGCACTTACCTTCTATTAACATCATATCTTAAGGGCTGATCCCAAAACGAGCCAATATATACTCTAGCTACTTCTGGAGTTTGTAATACCTTTCCTAACGACCACATTAGAGCACCATACACTCTCATGAGCTGTTGATGATCTATCATGTCAGCTTTATTAAGAACAATTCTAATTTTATCATCATGTCCACGTAAGGCCTCGATAGATCTGCGGAATTCATCTGAGATATCGAGTTTATGAGCATCAAACAATAAGATAATCCTATCTACGCGTTCAGCGAACCATTCTAAAACACCAGTAAAGTCATAGCCTCTGTCAACCTGAAGGAAATATTTAATATTCAAGATATACATTTATCATCACAAATACATATATATCTTAATATGTAAAAACAGAGCTACAAAAACAATACCTACTCTTTGTTTTTCACCAGATAATATACCAGGTGTATCTACTATAGATATGCCTTTCAAAACAGGCGACGCTACAGTCGAACACTGAAATCTGTTCAAGAATGCATTGCCGAACTTTGAAAGTGGCCTGAACTGTTTATTTGGATCTACGACCAAAGCATTTCCAGGAATGACTCCTTCCTTTTCATCGTACATGACAGCAATAAATCGATCCGTAGTAGGCTCTGGTCCGATTCTGATACCAGGAAATTCTCTTTCTAACAGATATTTGATAAATGTGGTTTTGCCAGTGGAATATTGTCCAACTAGGAGAATCATAGGTTTTGCATCAAAGTCAGGATCATCCAGTTGTGGCGAATGAAAGTCATGGAACTGGTAATACTGTTCCAATGGTAATAACTTTGATTTGTATATCCTCTTAAGGCCTTCGGTAACATTTTCGAAGAGATCTTGCTTGCTATTCTCCTCACGACTCAGCCAGCTAAACATGTTGACAATCTGCAACAAATTAAGTTCTATATTCTTGCTAATGAACTTGTTATCATGTATATTCGTGTACAGTCTGAATTCCAAAGACTTGTCGCATTAGCATTAAGTAACACCGTGTCCTGTTAATTATGTTTCCTTTGTTTGAGCTATTGTAAGTACGGATTGACTCATTGTCAGACTACAATTCTAGACCAATCGTTCCGGACTGATGCAAAACGGCCTAGAAAGGTTAAGGTTATCACAACAATTATATCAGACTATATTCCGCCTCCAAATTCCACGCTTATGCCTTCGAGTCGTGTCTTTCAAGGTAGACTGAAGATAGAAAAGACTGAAAGGATATTGGGTAGAACATTTGTATCTGTTCTTCTGAAAACTCGGTCATGCTTTGTTCTAGAAAGCAACTCGGCACCTTCTTTTCCGATATCCTATCCAGCACCTCCTCCTTCCCTTCAAGGAATAGTTGAGATCTCAAATATTTGAAATGTGCAACGCAGAGTGAAGTGCAAAAATGTAAATGAGTGAAAAGGAACACGTGGACGAGGTCTAAGTAGAGGAAGAGAGAGAGGGAGAAAGGGGAATCCAGAGAGCACCATCGAACACCAACCTTTGCTCGTATCCGTCGGTCAAGGATGAACGGGTGCGCTTGACAGAGCGCGACGGACGCGAGGGCGAGCGCGGACTAACGGGAGAGCCGAGAGCCGGTGGAAGGCAACGCTCGGTCGACCAAGACGATCCAAGGTGGTCCGCTGCCGACGTGACGTATACACGACTCAAACCGATCGCGGAAGAGTACGCTGAGAACGAGCGATACGGACTTCCGGAACGGAGATGGTGGTGGTGGTGGTGGTGGTGGCGGTGGTGACGGCGGCAACGTCAGTGGTGATGGTGGTGGACGTGGGTGGACGTGGTGGTTGCTTGGATTTCTGCCACGATGCTCACCGATCGCCAGCGGTGACGTAAACAGTAATGTAACTGGTGGAAGGCGCGTCGCGCTGCGCGAGCAGCTCGGGAAAACGAGCGATCGCGAGGCGGAGCCGTGCCCGATAAACGGGACTGATATGGAACGTACTCTTGGAGAAGATAAACGATGCACGACCGATGGCTCAGAACGACGGCACGACTCTGCGACAACTGACAGGTTGTCGACAGCAACCACTGTACGACATTCAGCATTGGGCTCAGTACGCTCAGTGCCGACAACTGACAATTGTCAAAGCGCAAACGAGAAGAGGGGTGAGGGAGGAGGGTTGCTGACTAATAGGACATACCCAGGAGTTCGTACATTATGAATCGTTTTCATAATGCTATGTTAGCTAAATGAACAGTTAAATTAGCAATCAACTAAGTAATAAGAATTTATTCTTATTACTATATGAGAATAAATTAATTAATATATTACTACTAATAATATATTATTATTAATTATTATTACTATATGAATAAATAAATAAATTAACACGACTGATGAGTTTATTGAATAGAAATATCAATAAATATTATACTGATTTTTTTAATGAATATACACACACTTAAATTATTTCCCGTTAAACACAAACTAACAGTACATTACATCAACATTATAATTTCCTATTTAACTTACAATTTAATATAACTGTAACATAACACATGTTGTACATATATAACAGTTTACATTATTATTGCTAAGTAGGAAACTATAACATTGATGTGTAATAATGTTACTGTTAGCTTGTGCTCGAGTTAGGAATAACTTTGGGCACTGTGCATAACGAAAGATATATTAAAAATAGGAATAAGTATTAATAAATAGATAATAAATATTAAATATTATATACAAATCAAATTAGGAGTAGAGATCGAATTTAAATCACAATAGATACAAATAAGATATAATGTGTGTCTTCATGTTTGTATCCACTGTGTGTTACTTTTAATCTCTATTTCTAATTTTTTATTTCTCTAATATTTAATATTTATTCCATTATTTATTTTTTTTTATTTTTTTCTTTATAAAAAAAATTTTCTATTTCCTAATATTTTCTTCATTGTGCGCAAGATTTTAAGATTCAAATGAAAAGCATAAGGAATAAAAACAGAGAGTAATATAACATATATAACATACTCATCAGAAATTGCTGTATATTGTAATACACAATTTTTAATAGGTCTAATCTAGGTCTAATCTATTGTCTGCGTGTTATTCTTTGTTCCTTATTCTTTTCATTGTGCCCTCAATAATACGAATAAATGAACGAGTGAATTCATTAATTAATGGATCTTTGTAGCAGAGAATATATATACTCGTTATACACTTAAAATGAAATAGATAGATATATATTTGAAGTTTGGCGAAAAGAGAAAGAAAATGTCAGTGACAAAGAATAAATCTAATTAATATAGCTGAGTTTAAAATTAATTGAACAAAGGAAAATGAGGAGAGTGGACCGATATTCAGTCAGTTCTTATTTTAAGATTGCGTTAAGTACAATCTTAAGACGTTATAAACTAATCATAGCGAGCCATGTTAGTATCTTTAAGATATTATTTAAGATGATCTTAAAATAAGAAATGATTATTAATATCGGCCTGGAATGCGGAAATCGGCTTGGAAATCTTAATTACGGATTAATTTTTACGATTTAAAGTTTTATTTTCAATCTTGAGAGAACAAGGCTTAAGACTAACTTGAAATTAGTTGCTAAACGCATTCAGTTGTCGAAGTACGAGTTACGTGCGCAAGTTCAGGTCGATGACGGGATCGATAGTTTCATAATTCGTGATCGAACGCGCGTGCTTTATCGGATGTGTCTCTTCGTTCTTCATGTCGGGAACAAACGGAAAATGACATATACAAAAACAATTGGAATTACGCGAAGAGGGAATACGAGATGTCGCGTTCTTAATCTCCATTACCTATTTTCTTTCTTATTCTATTTTTGCTATCAAACGCGACGCGCTTGCTTGTGAGATTTCGGCTTGTGAGAGTCCGACCGATTATATCTCTCTCCGCAGAGTTTTCCGCTTTCAGACTTCCACGATTCTTTATTACACTTTGCAATTTTCATTGCGAAACTAAATTAAAGCATTCGCGTGGTATTTCTGGCATTCCCGCATCTTGAATTGCATTTCATCGCATTCGTTCCCGCGCGAAGTTGGGCACTCTCGGTTCCGGCACGAAGTTGTCGAGTTCGGTTCCTACGATTATTTTTCAAATTTCGTTGTTTCGCAGTTCTAAGAAAGTTGTCGGCGCGATGTTTTTCGACTAGTTGCCAAGTTTAATGGAAAAAAACATGCGTAACGTGGTCAGTTCGCGAAAGTTTCTCATTTTCGTCGTTAATCAATGCGAGGGATGCCGAGGAAAGCGAGGGATGCCGAGAAAAGCGAGGATACATCGAGGTACGGTAAATATCATTCTTAATCAAGGGTTAGAATAAAAGAATAAAAGATGTAGAAGATTAATCGAAATCTATTTATTCTTCGAAGAATCGAGTTTTATTACATAAATATAATTTATTATATATATATATATATATATATATATATATATATATATAAATTGTCGTGTATAATATATAATCAATTATGTCTTATTATGTCTTATTATGTCTTATTAATTTATATAAATGTATATATTAATATATATATATATATACGCATATGTGTGTGTGTGTGTGTGTGTGTGTGTGTGTGTGTGTATATATATATATATATATATATATATATATATAAATTATGCAATTATGTATAATAAATATAAAATATTATTACGCACGATAAACAAAAATTAATAATTTATATTAATATTATATTAAATATAAAATCTTTTAATATATTGATCGTTTTGTGCTCAAAACGATGCTTTTAAAGCACATCAAATAAATAATGTTTCCTCTCTTAATTCCTGTATATCCTCTTCATTTTCATTTTCATGCATTAACGAAGCTCTATTCCATTAATAAATGAAGCTCTCATATTTTTCTTTATTATATCGTAGCCATTAAAGCATATCTTATTGTGCTAGAAATTGTTAAAGATTAAGAAAACGATAATGGCAAGAATTAATAGCTTCATATGCGAGGAAATTTTATGAAAATGTATTGAATAATTTAAAAATCAACTTATTATTTTAATTATTACTTTAGTTATTTATTTAATGATTATTTATTTAATTATTACTTTAGTCATTTATTTAATGATTTCTTTAATGATTAATTCATTACTGTTTTCTTTTATTAAATGAATATAAATACTTTGAATATAAATAATTGCACAATAAATCATTAAAACGGAGAAACGTTTAGCAGATGTCTATTGCTACCCATGTAATCGTTTTCCTTACATTTACTAATGAGAAAAGAGATCTGCAGAATCGGAAAAATATAGGATATACCACTTCATTAGGATTTCCTTTTATGAACAATTATTATTACTTTATTCGTTTATTTTATCGGTTTATTTAAATCCTCACTTATTACTGTTTTTCCTTTAAGTTGAAATGTAAATGATTGCATAACAAATCAGTAAAACAAAGAAACATTTAGCAGGTATTTATTGCTACCTACGCGGGAATTTTCCTCACTTTTGCTAATGAGAAAAAAGATTTACGAAATCGGGAAAATATAGGATATCCCAGATCACTAGGATTTCCTCCTACGAACAGTAAATTATGTAATGCTGTAATGGTAACAAATGAATGACATAACGGAGGCGTAATGTTAACAATATGTGGCCATGTCAAGAGAGACAATCAATAACTGTGACCTTGTCTCATGCAAGATCGATCGAATCACGAAACATTGAATCGCTAGCAATGCAGTGGATTCGCGCGAATAAAACTTAAATCGTTAAATAATGAGTCATGAAAAATGATAAGCACGAGCTAAGCTTCTGTCTTATCTTTTCTGTTAAATGCATAGCATTGAGTTAGCCACAATTTCCTTGATTCTGATTGACATAAAAAACGGAATATTGCGGAGGCAGCAATCAAATTAACAACGCGATATCTGTAGCTTAGAAAAAAATTATGCAAGGCAATATCTGTAACTTATAAAAAGATTATAATTGATAGCGATCTTACCTGATCTAATTTCGCATATCGGCCGAAATATTATATTGAATTAATATCCGCCGCTACAATGTTTAATTATTTCGTTGTAACTTAAATTATTTTTTTTTATTTATTGGAAAAAAAATCATTTTTACCTTTTTTTTTTGCAATAATCCACGGACAGAAAAAGTTAATTAAAATCATATCATGACAAAGCGTTTCATTCAATTTATCCGTAAGTAGAACACGCATTGAGATCAGAGGTGTATCTCCCTATTGCATCGAGCGCGACTGTTTAATTGCTAATTGCTCACGCACTATTCGGTACAACAGACAATAGTTCACGCCAATAATCGTACATGATATTACGCAATGATATGCAAAACGGGACCAGTGTCAGTCGTTGCATAAGCAAAATGGGCACATCCCAGTTAAACGATTTCGTGTCCATTTATTCGTCTTAACAAGCTTCGCTTGAATTACAACTGATTTGCAGGGATACTGGCAATGAGTTGTTACGTGCACATTGTGCACTCGACCGCAGACATTCGTAGTCTCCCTAAGGAGCAGAATGCGGATATCCTTAGCAATGCAATGTTGAGTTTTGAAAAATTCAGCAAGTTTATTCAGCGAGTTTATCAACTTTTATTTTTAATAATTTGTTCATAACACTTTCATATTTTTGTCATATAAATCTGTATTTTATTTTAGTAAAATTTCTTAAAAGATCTCAAAAGTTATATTCTTATTTCTTTTAAATTCTTCTAATATAATATATAATCTCTGTTCACTATTTAAATCTAAGAATTGAAATCTAATTCGATTTTTTTTTAATATCTGGAAACAGCAATCGCGAGTGAAAAATAAACAAAGATATTTCGATAAATAATATAACCAAATTATAATTTATTAAATCATAATTTAATAAAAAAGTAACTGACAATGTTTTTTGGCGATTCAAAATGTAATTTTATATTGAAAAGTACAGACGACATAATAATGGAAATTAACTTTCTTGGGAAAATATTTTCTTAAAGAATGATTGAGAAGTTTCTTTTATAACTTCTTGCATTAAAAATTTTTATCTTATACTTAGCTCGATATAGATATTACTGAAATGATATTCTTATCATTTATCAGAATTGCATAAGGTACTGACGATCCTATTTCTGTTACTAATAACAGTTTTGACGATTATCTGCAATAAGATGTCAGAGGCGCCTTCTGTGCTAAATTTTTTGTACTGTACATCCGACAAATAATTTACTGAAGCAATATGAGCAATTTTTAATTACACTTGCTTAAATTTTATTTTTACAGAATTCGCAGATGGAGTCATCCATCGATGAATTCTTCGTATACACGCAGATGAAAAAAGAAGTACGTATTCGAACAATGACATTGTTTTATTAGTGGTATCAACGTTAGTAAGTACAATAAAATTTTCACCTTATTGCGAAAACTGCTAGTTTTCTTTCTATCTTACAATTAGTTATACATATATTATTTTAATATTTATTATATATCGCTATCATTTTGTGATAATATTAGAAGTGTATCTCAGATTCCTCAATTGCTAACATTGTGTGTGACAATTACGAGATTAATAATTACAAGTATAAATTTAACTAGTCCTATACTTAAATTAATAAGTATTGATCTCGGAATTACATATATTTCATGTAACACATACTAAATGATTAGCACTAATGAGTGCATCGGGAGAAACGCTATTAGCGCTGTATGTGTCATTCTATGTTTATCGTTCATTTCGTAAAACAAGGATAGAATATCATAAATAATGCTAATAGCTTCTCTTCCGAACGCATGCTCTTATTTCACTTTGTATATGCAATTTCGTGAAGGTACAAATTTAATTTCATAATAAAGTACAATTGTAAACATATTGTAAATTATTATCTAAAACTCAGTGATTTTTTAAATAAAAAGAAAACTTAGCAAGATCTTATTTGAAAAATATAATTTATAATGAGACCAGCAATGAGAGTACAGCGTGGTACTTTATGCGTAAAAGTTCATATGAATATTTCGGACTTAAAATGTGCAATCATGTTGAACAGGTTAAGAAACATAATTGTAAACTGATTCGCTCGTATTTTATTACATTTTATCTGTTTACTTTTCCTTATATAACTGCAAATTTTTATTTTATTTCTGAAGGAACTTGTATTTTTAATCTCTTTTGGTTCTTTAATTAAGCTATACATTTGCTCTTTCGATTTAAATGGCATCGGAGTAATGACTATATCTCTATCCAAGAGCGTGAGATTTAAAAAATTTTTAAAAGAAGAATTTTCGCTAAGGACAGCTCGAAATGTAATAGAAATGTTTGTATCGTTTAACGTAAATATGAAATATGTATGAATTTTTACGTCGTACTCTCATCAATGGATTCACATTTTACATTCTGCGTCCCAATCGTCCGGAATCACTTCGTGCAACATTTGCTTCAGGTTTTGCAATAGGCAAGGACTCGCGCAGTTAGGAATTTCCAAACGATGCGCGTTGTCCGTTTCCGTATTATTCAAATATAGTGCCTTTGATAACAAATAGAGAAAAGAATAAATTAGTTTATTATATAATTATTTTATAATTTATAAATCACTAGAATAGTAATCGTAGGAGGTATAAAAGTATTTATTAGATAATATGCATGTAATATATTAGTATGCAAATAGGAAATATTTCAGGAATTCCGGATGAATCTCAGCAATTATGCAGAACCGCTAATGTTATCATTAATTGTTATCATTAATTAATTAAATCGATTACGCATTATTTCCGGTAATATATAAAATTATTTCCTGTAATATCTGTTATAATGTTCAATAATGACGTAACAAAATACTTAGATGGAATTTACAGCGTGTTAAAGTTTTCTATATGTGAAACAATTTCTGATTATAAAAATATTCATAGCTGTATCATAAAATTTTACGATAATGATACTACGATAACTATCCATACCTTTACTTCTTGGTCGGTTCCATTATTGACGAAGTGTAGCTCCAATATGATCATCGCTCCGTAATCTGGTTTAAGAAGCTTCGTGAATCCCATTGTCCTCATCACGTTAACGATAGTTATGTCGTGACCGGAATAAAAATAAGATCGTTTCGATTTAGCTTTACTCTCTTCCATGTGATATAAAATCTCTTTTAGTAGCGGGCCTGCAAATAGTGATAATATAATTTTCAAAACAAGATTTTGTAATATAATTTAAAAGGTACAGCGATATTTATCGCTGTAGAGATATCGTCATACCTCCACGAAGACGCTTTTGAATAGTGCCCTCGGTGAAGATTGCGAGGCTACGAGCGGCTATTTCGCGCATCTCGTCGTTGTAAAAATTCTGCGTCCATGCTGGAAGCTGTAAATTGTGTTGCTCTTCGATCTGGAGGGTGTTGTAAAGAAACTCGATATTGGTGAGCGTCATATTCTGTCCAGTGTGCTGCGTTAGTTCCTTATAATACTTGGCCATTTTCTTACCCGATTTTTTGTCTTCCTCTATATACGCCTGTTTTAGAGCCGCTTCTAGCTTTGGACATGGTGCCTTCATCACAATCAGCTATAACAATATCACTATTGAAAAATAAGCTTCTTTATAGACTTTTATGTTTTTAACAAGTAATTTATCATTTGTTTAATTTTCTGTCGGCCAAATTGGACTTTGAAATCATAATCGATATATTGATTATGAATTTTGGTTATAAATTTAAATCTGTAAAAAATAAGTAAAACAATTCAACTTCCATGATAAAAACTCGTTAAACTTTTCATGAGTAGACAAGAATTTTTTCAGATTTTTATATCTGGAATAATTTGTCCTAATGCTCAAAACCTCAAGTTGCTAACGGGAGATACAAATATTTGACATAGTCAACGAGTTAAAATTACAAATATATCTTCTTATCATATTGTACTATTTTAATTCGAGTGTTTTTGCAACGTAAAATGAAATTTTATGCATAAAATTTGATGTTTATACGCAGATTATAAATATACGCAATTAATTAACTTGTTGCAATCTTAAGGTTACAAATTACGTGTTTTTGTTTGAACAATAATGAATATTAAAAAAAGAGAACTTTTAAAACAAGGAGATAGTGAATAGGACTTCGTATAAAATTTTAAACTGTAAAAAAAATTTTTTTTATTTAACATTATAAATTAGATTTTGTATTATACCTTGTCCAATTCCCGTGGTATCGAGTGTACAGGAATAGGAGTCCATGTCAAACCAGGCACGAATATGTCCTCGGGACTTGGTGTGAACAATCCAGCGAGTAATGCCAGTGCCGACATGATGCACCGATCCCTGTAGCTGCTACGTATCAGCGTGGCTGTGCTCTCGAATTTATGACCGATTATAGGGCCGTATTTTAAGCGTATCCACTGACCCAAGTTATACAGTTGACGCATTCCTTTCTGAAAGTGGATTTCGAGATTAATAACGTTGTGCATTATTCATGCTCGATCACGCGTTTTACAATCGCAATGCATGTTGTGCAAGGATGTGATTTTATTTATAGCAAGTCTGAACATATATTATCGTATTATATACGGTAATATCGATTCATCAGAATCTGTGCGTATTTTGTTCGAACCTTGGTCAAAGAGCCCCAGCCACCAGGCCAATTGTAATTTATATAAGGATCTTTAGGATAGGTCTCTGTAGGAGTTCGATCGCCATGACGAAAGAGCTGTCAACAAATAATGATAATTTCTGTATGAGAGAAAAATACTATTCATTTAACACATAAATCCATCGCGCTTTTCCTCATTTAATAAATTCCTTGATTAAAATTCCTGAAGCAGAATTCGTTTAAATGCTATTTAAAAAAAATTAAAGTAACGTTACAGATACTTTTAATACACTAAAAAAGAAATCTGGTAATAGCTACTAAACGTATCTCGTTTAGCACACATATTGATGAAATATTTAGTTAAATTATTATTAAGTTTGATTAATACTATTATTACCAAATACATAATTATAATTAATTATAGAGGTAATAATAATTAAGAGTAAATAATAATTAAGATAATATTTAGAAAAATAAAAGCAGTGTTTAGTTTCGATTACATTAACCAAATATTTAATTGAAATTATTTTATCATGAAGTGATTAAACATCTCGTAAAATTGTGAAATGAATTAACAGATTCAAGTTTCATTAAATGTAAACATTAAATCAACACGTTAATGACAGAAGCGGGATGACAGACCAACTGTTACAAACGAGCTACTCACAAAAACCACCTGCTGCAACGTTTCACGTTCGGTAACCGGAGATGCAAACGCCGTGTACGCTAACAGCATACACGCGATGAAGGTTCCAAGTATAACTACGCTTACGCCAAGCTTTCGGATACGACAATTACCCATCAAGGTTCGTCCTTTGGCCCGATCCATTTGGCCTAATTACACGTTTCCTGTAGCAATCTCAAGTAACTTCTCCAATCGTAGACTAGATGGTAAACGAGAGCTTGTTAGCGGTTAGCGCAATGAGTCCGGTACAAATCTATAGTTATTTAGCAGCTTCCTTGTGTAAAATAAGTTAGTATGTACATATATAAAGTTACTTTACGCGATTTAGAACCAGTTGCTTTGTTTATCTCAACATTGGAATTATCTCTTCAGTTAGTGAATCATTATTTTAGCAAAACAGAAATTTATTAGATTATACAGATCTAACAATAACCATAAATTAAAGAAATAAAAACGATACACGAAGAGAAAAATTTGCTATGAACGCTAATCCTATGCCATAATAGCAAATTTCATTTGCAAATATAGGGATCGCAAATTATTTGTAGGTCTTACAAATATTTATTTTTTTTTGTACTCATTACAAAAATTATTTGCAACAAATGCAAAATATTTGTCAAATATGCAAATTTCTTTGTTATAAACAGCACACAAATTTGATAATTAAATTTTGCAATCCTTCTGTATTCATAGCAAAATTATTTTTCTCCGTGTAGGAAGAAATAAAAATGTGATAATCTTTTCACATTTTTAAAGTTCGATATCCATATTTGAAACTGATCTAAATTACAAAATTATGTATTTCTTAAAAATGCAATTAGAAAATCTTCTTTTCCTTTATTATGTGACAAATATTTAAAAAAAATATTTGTCTCCTACATTTAAATCAAAGAAGCCATTAAGCCAAAGATAACTTATTTTTGTAAAATAAGTATTCACTGGTTTATCCGGCTTTGAAACAAATGATTCATTGAATTCAATTACGTCGAAAAGTTTCTCCAAATATTTGTTAGAAACTCTCTATCAGATAAAGAATACCGGTGCGCTTATCGCAGACTTCTTCATTATCTATCATTACCTCTGCACGTGGGACGTCGTTCGACTACGTCAGCACTAAAAACTACCGTGGTCGATACGGCACTGTGATCGCTACAGCACGTCGTGCGGTATCCTCTTGGCGTATGTGAAGCGCGCGGAGGGAGATGTGAGATGCGTGACGTGCATGAATGTCACACGAAATTGCACGTACTCGTGATTTGTAATCCGAAACGTGCAACAATCGGTCGAACTCGCGGACGCAAATTCGATAACACACACTCTGTTATTATTGCTGCTGCGAACCACAGAATCGTCCGCGGATGAGAGCCGACACGCGTTCACTTCACGTCTCTTCTTTCCAGCATGCTTTTCCTCGCGCTGTACATGGCTGAAAGATCGACCGTGAAGACATATATATATGTGCGTGTGTATTCGTGTGTCATACTTACGTAAATTTCATATAAATGCGCTTCTGGCTTTCAGTTGCTTCTTGATTATGGAGCGATATGTTGTTTTCTTTTCGTTATAAAGTGACTTTATTCGATAACTATGTGATGTTTGAAGTTGATCAAGCGATATCGTTAATGTGTTAGTGGTCTGTTAGTGACCTTTATCTCTAGTAAGGAGTTGATAAATGTTTGACAACATTACAATGGTTACAACATTATTAATGGTTTTAAGGGCAATAAGATAACCGCGTATTTTTGGAGTATTCTTTGAAAATGATAAATAATTATTCTAAATAGTTTCAGAATAATATATATATTTTTTTTATGAATATTATTCTAAATAGTTTCAGAATAATACATTTTTTTATTTTGTCAAGCCATTTGTTAGTTCAAAAGCTATATTGTTTATTTGTTGAAAAACTAGTATTAATATTCTTGAAATTTAATTTTTAAAATAAACTATTTTTTTTATTTTGTGACCTTTGTAATTATTTACTCATATTTGATCTCTCTGTTACTTTCATTGCTTAGCAATTTTGAGCTTGAAAATTGATATTGCACTTTTGAGAGCACGTAGCAAAAAACTTTTAACACATTCTATTAAAAGTACTCAAAATGTTCTCAAATGATTTTATATTTCTTATACATAATTTTTTACGAAACAGTCAAGAACAGAACGTTAACGTTTTTTTGTACTAAAAAACTATTTCACTGTCAGCAATTTATAATACTACAGGAATATGTCTTCTCCGTATCGTGTGTTTTTTTTGTACTTTGTATTGTGCGTCCCCCACTTTCAAATTTAGTGATAAAGAGAAACAGACTATATTTAACATTAGACACAAAGAAAATACGGAATATGTTATCGAAATAAACATACGCGCATGGCTGGGTTAAAGTAACTTTTATTTACGATCAGTTTTTACTAGAGGCGCAATAAATTTTTTTTATGATACACAGAAATAACGCAGGTCGACTTCACGCGCTTCGTTTTGGATTTCGGTGATAACCAAATAACAGGATTTCGCGATTAAGCGAACAAATCGCTTCGTCCGTGCAGGGCACACATTTATTTCTGAAATGGTAGGTAATTTATCTGTGAAACGAGATCCGCATACGTCACTCAAAATAAATGATATCATACGTCACGTATTGGAGCAACAGGAGTTATGTTGCAAAATAATCGTAACAATACGACAAATGTTATCATATATTTATAACAATACTAGGATTCATTTTTTTGTAACTATTAATTAATAGTCGCTTAATTAACATTATCTTGTAGATTATTTTAATGACGTATGTTAATACTTTTTCAATCGAAAAGTAATCTAAATCTTGGAGTAATCATAATTATCTCTATATCGAACATTGTTCTGTTGTTATATAATTTTACATTGTTAAAGAAGTACAATCTGACAACCTCGTGTAATATACTTGACTCCAAGTCTTCTCAATTATATCATTTGTCATCGAATGCGATTAACGGAACCGGTATCGATATTTACTGTGCACTTTGGTTACCACCTGTTGACAGGAATGCACAAGCTAAATGTCAGAATAGATGCCGTTTAGTTTAAATAAAACTTTAAATTTCGTTAATAATTGAATTGTTCGTAGCGTTTGAAATTGTAAAAGTCTGTTAATGTATTATTGAAAAACGCTCACTATAAAAGTAAATCCAGCTAGAAAATGATTGGTCGATCGATGTTGAATCAGCATCGATTCGATGTTGAGCGATCAATTATCTCTGGCTAAAAAGGATTTTACTATTTTAAATATAATTTATTGGAAATTTGATTACATATAATCGAATTCGTAAAGTCATACACAACATTCGACATTTGTTTCCTCGATATGATTTATAATGCAATAATATGTCGAAAAGAGCATCGAACTGCTTTTTCTTCCTTTTTTTTTATTTTAAAACAAATCGGACATTTTTTTTGCGCATCCCTGATCTACGGACTAATTCTAAGTCTATAACATGAAAGAGGAACGAAGTTTTATTATCTCTACGTCGTATTTTCATATGTTTATATTTTATGCAAGCGCATGTGCATCCGGTGCACGTTGCGTATTACATAAGATGTAGATAGACGTTGGAGCTAGTAAAACAAAGTGACCTAAGTAGCAGGGTCCTCAAATCGTTTCGCACGACACGTCGAAGTGCTGTAAAACGTTCGATACGCATAAAATTAAAAAATACGATCGTCCGAAGCCACCGAAGTTTCTTACGCAACTCTAGCTGACCGACGAAATCAGATTTGCTGATGAGAAATTCGCACACGTGTATTTGCTTTGTCGTCAGCGCAAACGAAATTTGAGAACGCCTGACCTAACGAACGCAACATCGATTATGATTATTATAGTAAGTACGACGAGTCGTTTTTTTTTACAAGAGAGATACTAGAATATCAGAGAAGGAAAGAGATCGAAAGACGAAGGAGTGCAAAGAATCGTACAGTACGTCGTTTGATATGAAAGCTTAACAAAGTGAGCGTTCAGAAGTTGCGGGAGAAAAATTATTCCACGCACGTAAAGGATTAAGGAAAAATTCTCTCTCGCACGCAGTTCTTGTTCGGGGGAGGAACTCGTCGCGGTATATGATTTCAATTGCAGATAGTAATATTTAGAACAAATGCAGCCCGGAAGTGGAGCATCATCGATTCGCGGAGGCGCGACTCGAAGGAACCCTTTTGTTGAATCAGCAAAATGCTACGTCTATTTACTTCGTTTATTTTACGGCAGGAATAAAGTTGCTAATTCATACGCGGCTCATGCATAACAATAAATATAGCAAAAGAATAAAATGCAATAGCGATATCTGGCGAGAATATCTTTACGGTACTTGCGAATTTTTTTTTCTTTATTTGTTGAAAGGAGGAAAGAAATATTTAATCGTAAAAGCAAGTCGAGCGATCTACCGTATAAAATTAAGTTATAAAATTGAGATAGTTGAGTTATAAGAGATCTGGATGTTTTTTTTTTAATAAAAAGAAAAAATCCGCGAGTGAACGGAAACCCCTAATCTAATCTGAATTAGTCTATAAAATTTTTAGAAAAGCTTTGGAATTTATTATTAATTACTTCTTAAATAAAGATTGAATTGTGTTCTATGGAACTAATATAGAGCAAATAAACGGACTCTTTAATGTGCTATTTGTGTGCTCCTTTATATAGATGTATTTACTTCAAATTTATTTTAAATAAAAACATTTCCGCTCGAAGCAATTATATCGCATCCGCTTTTACACAAACAAAATAAAGAGCGATTTAACAATGCAGTTGCAAACTGCCAGTGGTGCAACTAGGAGTGTGCAAAAGCTGTAAGTGTGCGAGGATTAAATGGTGAAATGTAAAATTGATCATTGAAATTTATCAACACCGATTAATTATAATTGTATCTATAATCGTATCTATAATTTTTAATTAAGGAACTTATGCTATTTTTGTGCTTCGGAGGAAATGTATGTCTATACACACTCTACAGGTTTATTTGAGAGAAGAGAAGTAATTCATCGCTCGAGTTATAATAGTTACGCCACTGGCAACGGACGATTCTGAGATCAGTGGTTCAAGCTCGAGGTAGAGATAAAGTGGAAGGATCGAGTCGGGAATGACGTTATTACGAGTTGTATAGTAATCTCTCTGCATCAGTGATTGTGTCTGCGATCTACGCTTGTTCCGAGCGACGCCTTCGTCCGGGACCGCCGGCGTAGTTCGCTGCCGCGAGTCCCATCATGTGTTTCGCCGCCTGAGAACCACTGTAGCCACGATTGAGACCCAGATCCAATCCTCGTTTGTTGCTGCGGACATACCGATTGAATGTTTATCACACTGTTATTTAAATCGACTATCTTAGAAAGGGCTTTGCTCCGACAAACACGAGTTCGCAAACTCAAGAATCACAAAAAGCATTCGAATAGCACATCCCGATTTATATGTATAATAAGAGCTAGACATCTCCGATTCTATCTCGCTCTTATATCAATTGATTGAAACGAAGTCTCTTCTATATATGAATGTATGCCGATGTAAAAAAGGACACGTACAGTGAAAATCCATTATCGACATTTTTTAAATAAAGCCCTTCCTAAAATAAGTGGTTCCATTTATATCCGATGGAATTAAAGGCAAATAAAGGAGACATTGCGGTACGGAAGAAGTATCAAAGGATAAATGATATTCTGAATATAGAATGTTTCGTTGACAAATCCCAAATTTCCTATATTGAAGTGCTTTTTATTACACCGCAGTTTAATTTGAGATTCAACTTTTATTAAGTAATTCTTAACGAATTTTTTAATAAGTTTTCTTGAAAATCAATTATCTAAAATATTACCAACTAAAGCAGTAAACATAGTAAACATAGGCATAATTTTATAAAGAAATATATACACATATATATCTATAAATAATATATTGAGTTGAAACAAAAATTCGCTACTTTATTTACATTATGTCTATATGTTTAAAAAAAATTTGGCAATTATATCATTCGATAGAGCAAAGTTTCAATTTTAAGAATCTATTTTTTTGGATTACGATACGATGATTTTTAACCGAGTTATAAGCAAAATCAAAATGCTTCTTTTATTAAATCTACGATAGCAAACAAAAAATAATAATAAACTTAAAGAGGTTCGATTATTATTTTTACAAATTTTTTTTGGGCACATGACAGATCCATAAAGTAGGGAGAAAATTTCCTTTTATTCAGTTAGTAATTTTCTATATGTAAAAATTACTACACGTACAGGAATTTAGAAAGCTTAAGCTGTGTTCAGCAGATTCAACATATTCGCTGCTATTGATGTATTTTTCTAGATTAAAAAGTCTGATTGGATGATTTAAAAGAATACACTAATAACGAATGCTTACTCAATTGTTAATCTGCTGAACGCAGCCATAAATACTTTTCGTAAGTACAAACTTTAAGCTTTAAAACTATTTTTGACAGTTAAATTTTGTTCATTTTTAACAAAGGTTTAGCCGCTTGAATTTTGAAGCTACGAATTTTTATTTTAACTCAATATTAACAAAATTAACATCCCATATGTATTAATTATTAACCTGATAGCATGCCTGTCTAAAATCATGACATAAGATATGAGTTTAAAAGACGTTTTGCGTTTCAAGTTTGGACAGGGATAGTAACATGAATTGTGCATAACGTTAAGATATCATTGTATAACATTATCTTACTTTTCCATCTCAGGGCGGTTGATGCGACTAAGACGAGAGAGTATCTCTAGAAACTCGTCTCGGTCTATGTCATCCTGCTGATCCCAATAACTTTCATGGCTGCGTGCGTAGTGTAAAATAAGAATCGATTGAGGAATTGATCGATTAATCGTGAGAACTGCACACAATAATAAACATCGAATTACACGAGATAAGAAATGAACGTTAAAAATGTAATTTAACTGGGAAATCGATAAGAATCGCCAAAACTTACGACCTCTATAAAATCTATTTTTCTCTCATGAGAAAGAGACTCTGGAAACTGAAATGAATGATGTGAGAGAGGTAAAAATATAGTTGTCAAATATAATTCAGGGACGGCGTTAATAGATACGCCTGCAACTCGGAATTATTCTTCGCGATTGTCTAAAACGTCGTTCGAGTCATTTCAGTTACCAGGATTCCTTTCAATCGGCTGGCATGTCAAATAGGAACTAGGTTAAACTGTCCGAGCAGATGCACTTCTGCTTCTCGTTCAATATATTCATTTAATTGTAAATAAGCACTCGAGGAAATTTCTATTTGCATTGATTCGAAGTTGAGTATATTTAAAAATTAATTTTGGGCGCCTACTTATTGTTGAATATAACTTGATTAATTATAGACACGTAACTAAATATTTACTGATAGCGTTCAACCATCGATAATGTTAAAGTTTTTTATACACTATATATGACTTTTTTTTAAAGAGAGAAAATTCACGGGCGGTTTATTATATATGACTCGGCACACACAGGATTTAATAATTTATATAATATTCTAATAACTTTTGTTTCTCTCGTCTTTCCGATTTATCAAAGTTAGGAAGAGTTACATTACTTACCGCGGTATCGCATCGGCTGTGAGACTCGAAACTGCGATGACGACTACGAACATCAGTAGTGTGCACAAAGCAGTCATCTTGGGTTGCATCTAAAATAAATTAATCATATAATTATATTATAATAACTGATTGTACCTTTATAAATCAAGAGGTAGTAAATCATAAATAAGATCAGAATGAAAGTCAGGTACACACGGCTTTTTATAGCTAAAACAATCTAGGCACTCCACATAATAAGATGAGAATATGCTTTTATATAAGGAATGTAAATATTCAGATCTCGTCTGGAGATCTGAATTCCTGCATTATATAATAATACTTGGCATCTCAGGTGGTCATATTAAATGTTAAATTCGGCAGTAAATGAGATTAAGATGCGTGAATACAAAGCGACATACTCGCATGCATTCCTTTTGTAATACGTAATCCTGTGATATTCCTCGTCCCATTGTTCTACTTGGTTTATTATCTTCACCACCGTTTAATGAAAAATATGGCAATGTCAATATATGCTTTACCATGCGCGTTTGCTTAAAGACCAGCAAATCCTAGTAGAGAAACGTTCCTGATTGCGAACAACTCTACTACTGCAACGGATTTGGGGCTGTCTTGAAACATTCGCGAGATTTCATTTTCGTGGAATTCTGATTTAAAGCAAAATTTAACTCAAGTATAAAACTTGTTTAAATATGCAACAATAATTGTGACGGTAGCTAAAAAAAAGTACCAAGTATTGTACGAATAAAATATTGTTTTCGAGAAAAACATGTTTAAAGCTTTCATTCAAAACTGTAATTTTATCAGTAATTGATAGAATAGCAGGAATTGAATTGTACAATATTTTTAAATATTCTGCTAAGATAGAATTGGAAACAAGTAAGATGGAAAATAAATGAGGAAGACATAAAAAGAACGATTTTGCTGAAGTGTAATATCTGAAAATTTAGCTACAGATCTGAAAAATTTTTAATTGAAAATGAACGAACCAGAAAATTCTGATTTGTTTTCAATTAAAATTCCAATTAATGCAATCGGATTTTCTTTCCTATCAACGTAGAATATTGGAACTTTTATCAACATTGTTTATTATGCTTAAATATCCTACATAATGATTTTAATAATCCAATAAAATTATTTTTAGAGCTGTGTCTAGCAAAATTTTTAAATAATAATACTTCAACAGAATCATTCTAGGATTGCCACAAAATTTAAAATCAGGGAAATGTCAGGGAAATTGAAAACGATCAGGGATATCAGGGAAAAGTCAAGGAATTTTGCAAAAATTATTTCTGTAAAATTAAAATTTGTCTTTAAAATTTAATATACATGTATATCTCTACTTTAATATACATCTCTACTCTCTAAATCTGAATCAGTGGATAATTACTAATTACCCATACTTGACACTGATAATCAGTGAAGTTCAACAAAAAAAAGAAAGAATGTTTAAGCATTATATAATTGAAATACTGATATTTGCACGTTAATTTCAATTTTCCATTCATTCAATTTAAGCGCTAAAACAAGTTAGTTCATATAATAAGTTAGATCATATAATAAGATTAGCTAAGTTAAGTCTCATTTAATTGATTACCCAGACATTCAGATTTAGAGAGTACGTAGTTTTGTGTGGAATATTATCTTAACAATTAAATGCAAGCAGCACTCAACAATATTAATATTTACATTGTTATGTTAAATTGCTTTCTCAACAAAATATTTTATGGTTTCCAAATTAGAAAATATAAAAAAATTCAAAGCATCAGAGAAAAGTTATGGAATTTTAGAATAAGGAATTTGTGACATTCTGTATTCTTTCCGTGTAGAAAAATTTCAAATATTTTATCAAAGTGTTTGTGTTTATTTTGCCTACCAAGTTTTATTTTGTTAGAATAGCTTCTTTTATAAATGTACAACGTGACTTTGCTGATCTCATATCGCCAGATATAAATTGTAAGGTTAAGAAAAGATTGTCACAAGATAAGAAAGACAGTGTCTACTGAAAAGATGGTAATTCGCTCGTATATTTTCGAACGTAAAATTTTCAGAAATTTTCTCAAAACATTGTACTCTTATCGTATCGTGATAAGTGATAGACGTGACAAGTGATCGTTAGTTAAATGATCATCGATTTACTTATATTTATCGTAGTTAAGCAATGCGAATATTGTTTCAAAACCATCGTAGGCGGTCCGTATCTTTTCAAGTATCTTTCAAGGAGCGGAAAGTTCGTTGTTAAATGAAACGCCAAGTAAAGGAGATGAGAGATTGTAGTAGTTGAAGGCGAAAGATGAAACAATGGTCCCTCCAGAATATGGAGAAAAGTTGGCGTGTTCTCGGCTAACAAACTATTCAACTCGCGACCCAGGAAGAACGTCCTGTCATCCGACGATAATGTATATGGGGTAGAGGTAGCTTTCTCGTTCTGCAGAATTAGTAGCATATCCATATAAGCAGTGAAAGATATAATTTAGAAACTATCATAGATATAACGACCTTTAGCCCAATGATGAATGTCTATAACACTAGGTTTACAAAAAATATTTTTTAATTACTTTGAACTAGACTAGGCATTGCTTATAGATTTTTGAATAAAAGCATGTTGCAAGTTAAATTTCACTAGCACGTTAGGTTTCCGAAGTAATCAAGATTTAATGCACTAAAATGATTTTTTTACGTTATTTGACATTCTTTTGTAAAAAGGATTGTTAGCTTTTAATTCTGATCAAAAGTCATTGTAGTATTGTTCCCCTATAAAATGTATTTTTTGAAATTTCAATATCTTACTATTCAGTCTGAAGGACTCATATACAGACTTTTTCTAAGATAGTAAATTTTCCGCTTATTAGAAATCATTATACTTATAATTTCTAATGTGACTATTATACAGTGTAATTTGTTATATTATAGATAATTATATATTACAGATGTAAATGTACACACACACACACACACACACACACACACACACACACACACACACACACACACACACAATGTCTCATTTTAATTGCCTATCTCTAATATCTAAAAAACCTTTTTTAACAAAAAGTTGCACATCAGTGTCTGTGTATCGATAGCAACAAATTAAAAATTGTATATGACGTCGTAAGCGGAAAATTTGTTATCTTAAAAAACCCTACATTTAAATCCACATAGCTAAAGAGTAAGATACTGAAATAAAAGAAAATGTATTTTCTAAGGAATGAACAAAATACATTCATGATTTTTAATCGAAATTTCAAAATAATGATTATCTTCTTTAAAAAAAATGTGAAATATCGTTAAAAAAGTTATTTTTGGAAATTAAATTTGAATTATAGAAAACATGTTGGAATTTGCGGTAACATTTTTAGCATTCAAGAATGTATAAGAAACATCTAATTAGCTTCAAAGTCATTTTTTACTATATTAACTATATAGTGTAATATTCTATACTGCTGCATTAATGATACCATCGTAACATGCATTAATAAGAATCTTAAGTGAGATAATTACGAAGGAATTAAGAAAAAAGATAACAACTTAACTAGATCGTTATTTTTAATTTCGAGACTATAAGTAATATTGATGTAACAGATTTACGCAATATATGTCTTCCAAACAGAGTAACGTTTAGAAACTCAAGCTATAATTCAAGTTCTCATTTTATTTTCTTTTTATACTCTTTATGTCTACGAATTTCGCAGCACTTTTTTCTCTCTTTCTTTTTGACGTTTATTCAATCAGCATTTTATTGCGGTATAATTACAACTCGCTTTGAATAGTATCTTGTAGATAATTGGATACACGGTTCGCAGTAATTGATGGCCATAGGCTGATATTCCATATCCGTGTATTTATTTTCGTCTGTGAAAGACGATGCGTTTATACTCTGGGTCGTAGAACGTTATTTCTCTTTCACAGCATAAATATGAGAATTTTTATATTAAACATACAATTATGTGCGAAAATCGCACTGTTTCGTTATTATTTTGTACAAAGTGTTTATTAAAAATTTGTTGAATGATCGTATTTTTTTAAATTCGCCTTTCTTTACAAATTGTATACGTACACACATATATATATATATATATGTACATGAGAACAGTACTCTATAAAGCACTACTCTTTTTAATTTGCATTATGACCAAAATTTTAAAAGCACTGCTCTTGTTAATTTGCATTATAACCGACATTTTAAAAGCACTGCTCTTGTTAATTTACATGATGATCCAAAAATAAAATGATCCATATTTTTCAAGTTATATTGTAGTTTTCCAAGACATTTCTCTGCTCGTAATGTCCACTAAATGGATCGTTTCCGTACTATAATTCCATACGCATAACATTGAAGGCAAACAGAAAACAGAAAGACGTACTGCACAGAGTTAACGTTCCGAGAACGCTTAAAGTTCGCGTTTAATTTTCCCCGGTTGCCATTAATGCGGATTAGACGACTCTGGCGCCGTCGCTTTAGTATACTATACTTCGAGAGAAGCTGCGAACCATAAATCTACGCAATTTCATTGAATTTATCGTCCCTGATACTTAGCGTAACCGTGTGCCGAACGAGATGGGCGATATAAATCAAATCATATCTAAAAAGAAAAACAACGCGGCAACACAAGAGTATGTTAAATATACCACGCGGTTAACATCGTTAGTTCCCGACATAAAAATTATTTTTCTTGAAAACACGTTCCCGATAATTGTCCCCGGTAGTGCCGTCGTAACCGCAGTGAATCTAATAATGCGATAATGGAGTTTCGATCCAGAAACTTTACTTGTGTTGATCGTTCAGTCTTGCGATCCCGACCGGGGATTTTTTTTCTACCTGCGCGTCCTCAAGTGTTCTAATTTTCTGTCTACGGAATGAAGTGGTTCCAATTTGCCAAAAAATCGTTTGTTCGCCGTTAGGAATAAATCGAATCAATCTTATGATATATACAAATATCATAAAATTATTCGGCCAAGAAAATGTCTTCTCATGATTTTTGAAAAAATTATCGATACACTAAAAAAAACTAAATTAAAAAAAATATGTTTGAATAATTCTAAATATTTATTAAATGTAAATATATATTTATTTGATACAAGAACTATTAATTTGACTTAACTATCATTTTTTATTTTGAGTAAATACTTATTTACTGGGAGTAAACATTTAATTAGTACTAAAAAAATATATATTAAGATTTAATTAACTTTTTTCAATGTATTTCTTGACAAAAATTCAGTCGGTCATTCTTTTTATATTTTTTTTTCGTTATCGATTTTTTTCTTTGTGCATAACGATACCGCTCAGTATTGTTGCGTTAAAATTGAAAACGGTAGTCTTATCGCAATACAGAAGACAGGAGAAATATTATTTCTGAAATAATAAGATGATAATAGATTTCGATTCTATGATATGCGCAATTATAATGTAATTCAGTCATCTCATCTTTTAATTTGTTGTTTCGCGTTCATTTTGTTATTAAATATTCATTCTTCCATAGTGGATAAATCTGTTCCACAATAGCATGAATTGTACACACGGCTTTAAACGCGGCAATAACAGTATTATTCACTTCCTAAATCGATTCAATCGCGGTAGCGATTTAGTTTCCGAACAATGTCGTCAATATCAGTGGTTAATAAACGATTCTCTCTTTAGTACTCGTATAATAATGCGTGATATCATGGCGAATGACAAAATCAACGCACGCATGATGATAAAGACCATGCATGATTAAATTCGAATGAACGCCGATCGCTTATCGTAAACGCTATTCCGAGCTATATGGAAATCGAATGATTTCAGCTGAGCATATGAAAAAACGCGTAGCTATTTTGGAATTTTGTATGATTAATTTAATTACACTGAGAAAAAAATATATATCCTAAATTTCAATAAATATTTATTTGAATAGTATCAACTAAATATTTATTAAACAAAAATACATTTATTTGGTACAAAAAACATTAATTTGGTTTAACAATCACTTCTTTTTATTAAAGTAAAAGTAAGTTTTTTTTATTTAAATAAATATTTTATTGTAATTAAATGTTTGGCAGTATTCAAATAAATATTTATTTAAATTTGGACTATTTTTTTCTCAGTGTATAAATAGAATAAAGTTTTTTATAATTCGCATTTTTATCTTTTATAGTCTAAATATTTCGTGCCTGTAAATTAAATTATAATATTTTATTATATTATTTATATCATATTTTATTATATTATTATAATATTTTATTATATTATTTATATCATATTTTTAGATTTTTCGGAATTATGTATAAATTATATATTTCTATTTACTTCATTTATTTATAACTTTTACTAACTTTCAATTTATGTTAATATTTCATAGATGTGTGATATACAAGATATGTAATTATTATTTATTATAATTTCTTTATTAGATATTATAAAATATAATTTAGAAAAAAAGGATAAAATTTAATCGCTTATCATGTATTTACGAAATCTATGAAATAAAATAAAATTTCTTTTATATTATTCACTTAATGTCACTTCTATTTGATTTAAGGCTAAGACTAGGGAAAAACTCGTGGGGGTATTAGCAACTTCGCGAGATGGAAAAACTTTCGCCAATGTGCGTGACAGTTACTCTTTTTCATAAAATGCTTCCATACGCGCGATAAAGTAGCAGCTAATATAACCAAGACCGATTCTGCAATACATTGTCCGTTGTTGCAACTTTGCCGACATTGTAGATACATTTAAATGCATTTTGTAGTTATCATGACGATATATCGTATACGCAGTGCATTTACCCTGTGTTCGCCTGTACTGAAATAGAAAATAACACATAAACGCGATTTACAAGACAATGGAATGACGTAAAACATGAAAGCCTGTCGTCATCGGCGGACACGGTTAATCTCACAAAAATTGAGCTGTAAGAACATTAACGTGAGCCAATACGATTTCTGTTTGATCAGCTTGGTCAAAGAATAATATTTTGGAACACGTCCTTCGAGATAATTTATTTTTACATAGAATATTTCGGGATAATTGCTTTTCTTCTTGTTTACCTGTAAAACATGTGAGTCTTACAGAAATTTCGTGCTTTCATTATTTTTATATGCTTTTTTTCGCAATAAATTCTTTACAAGTTTTAAGATACTAATAGTATCAAATCAATAATCTAATTTAATTTTTAAGATTATTATTTCTGTTTAATTGTGTTGTAAGTCTGAAAATAATTGACGCGTGATTATTTCTGAAGTAAAATTTATTTAAATACTTATAGATGTATTGTATTATTCCAATATCTAACTTTAGTCGTAATAGGTGCTTCTCGTATTTATTATCGTATTATTTGATTCATTCATATAAACGGTTTTGTTTTTAATCTTAATATTGTGAAATATACATTTTTCGGTTAAAAAGTTAGCCGAAACATGTATACGAATTAATAATTAAATATGATAGATACAATTTAATAATATCGAAATTTATCGCGCACGTAATACAGCGCTAATTCCTAATAGCCAAATTTATAATTATATTGTGAAATAATTTGCAATTTCAATAAAACATAAAATAAAACATAAAAGTTATTTGAAATAATAAAAAATTTTAATGTCTTTTACTTATATCTGGAGCTTACTCTCACATTTCTCACAATCAGAAAAGAAAAATCAAATATCAAGAAATTCTGTCACTACGAACAAATGTGATAATTCCCAGGGAGGATATAAGGAGAATCAGGGTAGATAGATTTCGAGCAATAAATATATGGTTCAGTCAGTAACAAGCTCAATTAACAAATCAATTCAGGCTGGTCATGTGCTTCCCACATAGAAAACAATTCGCAGAAATATTGGATTATTACATCCTGTCCAATTCGTATTAATACTTTGTAATATTTCATATTAATACTGCAATTTGTATTAATACTTCGTATCATAAAAATAATTATTACGTAGCAATATAATTTAATACGAAGCTAAATATAAATTGACTTAATGAACCAATCGTTCGGACTGGTTGTTAATAAGTAATATTGGCTAATACATATGCAAAACATATTATGCATTTCTGTGTATTTGTCAAAACTTCGATAATTTGCGCAAAATTAATTTCATTGTATTTTAAAGATTTAAACTAGTCGAGTCCAACAAATGTGCAAATTTACGACCTAATAAAATTATAATTATATTAAATGTTTGCGAGTTGTTATTGTCGATTATTACTATATTGACTTCCTTTGTGTATGAGAAGTTCAGCAGCAACAGCTGGGTAACGAATTCCATTAGCATAAACCGCTCTCGCGGAATAGCGATGAATGAATGTACACGATGCTTTGACACATTCTTAGCTTTGTAACGACGATCAATCGATTTAAAATTAATTTATATAAAAACAGACAATTTTTCAAGTACATAAATTTTCTTAAAACTGACTTTAGATTCTGTTATTAGAACACTTGGATTAAAGTCAAAATTTTACGATTCTCTGTAAACGAATACCTGCGTTATCGCGATAAATAAATGATACGCTGTATCACGTACGTCATATCGAGAAAATTAAATTCCTGACGCAAGTATATCGCGATTATAAGAATGGACGTGAGACCAGACGAGATGAATCTGCCTTTCTGGGGACTTCTCCAATAACAAGTTTATCACAATTTTACGAGCGGCTACATAATCAATACACGACTATGCGAACGGGCAATGCATGATTGCTCTTATGAGAATATTTGCCCGCTCGGAGACGTCATCACGTGCGACTAGAAAAAAAAATGAGAGAAGTGTTTTCTAACGATATCTCATTCCGGTCGCATCTCCAGCTCATCTCGATTTTATGGGATTATCATCGTTGATGAAGTCTTGACTGTGATATATATTCGTATTTTTTCCTTGACGCTAACACGCAGAATTTAGATACGTAGGATTTGCGGAGTTACCCGGATTTTCGAAGGAACGTGAACTGTTTAAAAATTTATATCTCGCAACATGAGCTTAAGTTTGAGAAGTACACATGTTCCTCTTTGAAATTGACGCACCTAAACCGTGGTTAGAATTTAGCGGATTTACTCGACGCTCCGTGAAATTCAACATATTACACGGTTGCGTTTCGAATGCGTGATATTGAGAATTTATTGCCAGGTTGCAACCCTAATGCTTTAATAATAAAACCTTTCAAACATATGTGTATTACGATTTCATGTGTCTATATGGTTATATCTATGATCTATGAAATTGAAACAGCTGGCGGTAGCAATTTTCGTAAATAATAGATCAACTTTTCCAAAAATAAAACTACCATCTGAATTAATAAATATCAGTATAGAATGAAGGAGTTTATCTAGAATGCTGTAGAGATATTATTTTTATCGCTTTCACTCTTTTCTCATGTGAAATAAAAAAGAACTTCCTGAGTCATCTCGATAAAGACATTCATGATTACGCAAGAAACCCAAAGATATATTCTATGTATGGTTTGTATCCCGGATTGTGAACCGTTTCCATTAAATATTATATCCTTCGTTCGAGTTAACGATCGCATATTTTTAATATTTAAACTGTGCAATAAAGTTAGACTCGTTTCTATCCCATTTAATCGTGAAGCAATTTATATTACAATTAAAATTAATTAGTCTTCATAAATCAAGATTCAAATTATAAATAATATAACAAAATTGAAACATTAAGTTTTTAAAAAAATTCAAATTATATAAAATATTAAACTTTTTAAATTCTTTACTTGAAATATGGATAAAAACAGCATCTTTTTGTCAAGGCGGAGACATATTATTCGATTCTAATCTTCGCTTAGAACATTCAATGCTTCAAGTTCTTCTTGAAAGTTTGCCAGGCTTTAATGGAAAACTGAATGAAATAATTGAGTAAAATTGTAGTTGTCATTAAGAACTGTATTATGTTTATCCCTTCCATCTTTTTATTCGTTTGTCCTTAAAGGGTACAAAGATATATACTGATTATAATCAAGAGAGATTGCAAAGTAGAGTTTATCTGTGTCATGTTAACGATAATACATGCTATCTCAAACTTAATTCTCGACAAGAAGATAACATTTTGGAACTTCGTAATTCGAATATTGACCTCTCATCGTTGCGATATCTACACGGAAGTAACTTTCCATACGATATACGATTTACACGACGACACGTGAATCCTAAGAATACTTGACTTCGTGCTCCACTTAGAGAGATAAACTTAAGAAACACTTGAAGATTCAGTGCACGTCCGACAACTAAGCACTGTTTTTCTTCTTCAGAACCGCAAATATTATTTCAAAAAATTTACGTAGCTAACTCAAAATCTCTTTTAGATCTTTTCGATGTACATCTCGTTATTTTCAATCTTTTATAATATTTGCATTTGCATTAGAAAGATATTATTTTCAGTAATGTTAAAATATGCGAGGCACAGAGAAAGTATTAAGCAAAAATAATAATATACTATTTTATACGTTTAATATTTCAAAAAAAAGAGAAAAGAAAAGGTGCATGTAATGACAAAATTTTCCGAAAAGTTATGCGATTAAAAAAGATATACTTGTTAACATGAGACCATAATGCATTTCATGCATGCGTACATGGCAGCAAAATTCCACAACGTGGTGGAATTTCGACAACCCTTCGCTTTGCTAGTGCCGAGAGTGAAGGTGCCTTTGTTTCAGGAAAGTCCCTTTTCCTGTCGCTCGCCATTGCTGCCATTGTTATCGTGGTTGTCTATTCGCGGTTTAGGTCCCTTTGAGAATTTTGCATGGCGCGAACGATGAGCAAGTCCGATGGATGATGGATTCGTTATAAAATTTTGCTGCACGCGCGAATTCAATAAAAAATCATATCAAAGCGAAAAAGGATCTTTTCAGACATTTTTCGACATTTTATTTAAAATGAAACAGTAAAAACGTAAACGTTATTAAACTTGTTAAATTGAACAAGATAGATTTTTGATCTCTTTTAATTGACCTCTTTCGAATATTGTATTTTACCTTAAAATAGTATAGGATTACAGTCAATTTTTAATTAGACATAAAATAATTCCATGATAAATATTAATGGAGAACGATATCAGCGAAATGGATACATGGTTTATTGATAGTAAAACTTTCATCGCGTATGTCTTTCTTAAAATGATGTATCGTTTCGTTGACATTTATATATTAGTTTATGCATGATACTTGATTGAAATCCGCTGCGAGAATATCATCGTGCATTAAATTGATTCATCGTAGATTAAATTGATTCATCTCTTTCATAAATTTAATTCAAAAAAGCTTCGACAGCTGAAACAGTCCTTCTTTTTTAATGATGACAACTTTAAGAAATTGATGTATTCAGAATTACATCAATGCTCAAGGCTAGATAATTATCAGTGCTGAGTGTATCATAAAAAAAAATCACATGTTTTTAATTGTAATCAAATCGATAAATTATCAAAATACTAACAAGACATTTTTTTTAAATAATTAATTAAATATGAATTTTTAATTATTTCTGTCACGTATAAAATAAATTTCGCTATACAATAGAAATGATAACGCTAAAGGTTGCATGAGAAAATTACTATTCTCGCTGTAATCTTGTGATGATTTAATTTTAAGCGCTCAAGGGATATGGCATACTGAATACACACACGGCGTACACAGCTGTTGTATAGATAAAGCTGAGTATAGTGTCCATATACTGTGATAGATACATAGTTTTATGGATTTTATAATAAAATTTCGAGCTTGGATTTAATTCTTTGGATCAAATTCACTGAACTTGTTGGCACTTTGTTAGATGTACTAACGATTTTTTAAGTAAACACAGAGTTGATAATCGAACCTAGAGGGATTTGAAAATAAAAAAAAATGAACAAAATGCATTTTTGCCGTGTGCTTACAAAAACATGATACATTTTATGTAATACGAATTGTTTTCGACATTTTCAATGTTTTATTTATCATAGTTGCACTTTATATTTTTACTTTACATTCGAGTTAAGTAAAGCACAGTTTCTCAAAAATTAAACGTTAAATGTATTATCTTACTTTATAACTTCATATCATTCATTCACTTCAAATGTGACACAACTAAAAAACTTAAATTAATTTTTTTATTTAGAAAAGGAGAAAAGTTATTTTTCAACTTTCATTTACCAGAAAGTTATTAATCAAATAATATCGGCAAAAAGAATGTATCATTAATATATGTATGATTAAACGTTATTTTTCTCATTTTCGTTTCACAATCCTTAAAATCCATTGTTTTTTAGTTACAACGATTTCGACGATCTTTATAAAGTTAAATTTAGATATTTGATAGGATAATATTTACTTAACTCATTCATGGTAATAACTCGAAAATCATATATTTTTGTAGTTGTGTCACTTTTAAAGTAAAGGAGCGATATATCCGCATCATATTTTTAATATAATACATTGTATGTGAGATGATGCACAAAGTTATTACATGAAAAATTCTATTGAAATGTTCTCAAGAGGTGTGTAATAAAACTGAGTTATTTGCTGCCTTTGTCTAAGATATTGCTGCACCATGTAGCTTATTAGAAGATATTTTCCACGTTTATCGCGTTTACATAATCTTCACGTTTTGTAACTTTTAATTAATTAAACTAGAATTAAACACATCGCAATTTATGAAATGATTGACAGTGTCACGGAATACGGTTTCTGCATATTCAATCGTACTTAATTATCCAATTTCCTGACCACATCGTAACTACAGTAACACGCAATTTCAAACACTTCCGTAATAATTACCATCAGTTGCGGATTATTATTTTATTTTAGTACCGATAAACAAGGATTTATCTGGAGTTGTTTATCATATTTGAAAAGCGCCCTTTTGCTTAAAAAAACAATCTCGCTTTTCAATGAGAGATATTTGAATGTCAATTTTTAAATAAATTTGATATATGTCGACAATTAAATAAGTTAAATTTTTATATTTTAATAACGAAATAAACTCGCTTATATTTATTAATTTTTGTATCATTTTATTTACAGAATGCTAAATAAATAAGAAATATTAATAATATTATTATGAAAACAATTAATTTATTTCTCTATATCGTATTAAAATTTTCGTATTAAAACGTTATTTTATTAATTATCGACATACGTTTGTTGACATTTTATTGTTTGTAAAAATAAAAGTATAATCATTAAATTTCTGGGGTATATTTATCTTCGTAGAAATAAACTACGCGCCTGTCTCGTCGTTTTTCACGATACGCGTAAGCCTCGGCTCTCACTGCTCCGACCTCTATTATTAAGAGACTGCCGTATCTTTTCGATCAAGAAGACAAACTAGGCTCCATGTTTACTTTATGGAAACAATGTCTCGATGTGTTTTTCTTGGGAAAGCAGCATTTCGATAGTTTCGACTCTCATGTTCGTCTCGTCCCAAAAACTCTTGTCATATGTTGATGTTTCCTGGCATTACGTCATGTTATACGCTAAAAATATCTTATCTTGCATTAATTGGAATTCTTATTGGACAAGTCAGAATTTTCTAATTTTAAATCTATTATAATACTATTACAATTCTAATGTTGAATTTTAAAATTAATTTTAAATGTTATGTTACATCTACTATAACTCTAGTTGAAATGATTAGAATTTTCTGATTCGTCCATTTTCTAGAAATTTTTCTCGGTGAAGTTATTCATTTTATGATTAATCTCATTTTACTTTCTAAAACGTGATGACCACGGAATATAAATTTTTTCATTACCTGCACTGAAAAATTTAAGATTTTAACTCGAAAATTAGTTGCGGAGATAAACATCGTGGAGATATTTAATTAAAAAAATTTACGTTGAAAAGAAATTACGTTTAGAGTAAAACATCTGTAAACAAAGGACGAGTGAACAATTTTGATACACGGTAGATTGGAGAAAGAACATCGCCATCGTCAAATCGATTATGTATATTCTTAGTCGATGCTCGTGTCGATCGTGCTAGTATTAAAAACTACTTCTTTTCAGTCTACTAGAATTTCTACAATTACTGCAATAAGAACGACCGAATTTTCCTATAAATCAATGATACTCCGCGCCAGGTGATTAGTGTTTCAAACGTTTAGTTCTCCGGAAAAGAGTTTTTTTCGTTTCAATAAAGTCACTTTGCCTGCGTTTGAAAAAATGATTAAAGAGATCGGCTTTATGTAGATTCAAGAAAAATTATATGAGGAAGAATAGAAATTGCGCTACTTTTCTGAAAATTTAATTATTATTAGACGAACTTAAAAGTGGTATCTATATATTTCTAAAAATTATTATAATTGATTATTATATTTTGTCGTATTCTACTTTATCTATTTTATTAATAAATTTATTTTATTATATTTCTCTGTACTCTTTAGAATCAAATAAAAATTCAGTCATATAGAAAAAAAAACCATTAATTGTTACTCCGAATCGAATTCGAAATAAATATATTGCCATGAATTTTTTTGATTACATACAATTCGTTAACAATATTTTCCCAAAGTTTCTCATATAAAGTTCAATCTGTAATGTTGCTCGGAAAAGCGCGATATGAAAAATTAACGTATTTTGTAAATCACTGACACTTCACGCAGTTCATTCTACTCATACGAATGCATTTAAAATTGCGTAAATTCTGAAACGAATATGAAATATACATCCTTTTCCTGTACGTATATGCGCGAACCCGAGGATAAATACTTTAAACAGTTTACCATGACGAGAGAATATATCGCACACGCTCGTCGACGAGATATATCCTCTCGCGGCTTTCATATCGTTGAGCGTGAAAGTTAAAACGTGTTCAGGTTACAGGTAGAACTCGCTACCATCAAGGGTCCATTCATACGAAACTCATGAACGTATCGTTACAAAATGACATTGCTAGCCACGTCCCGTCGAGCGTTTTGTGTGCAGAGTGCAATTTGCTTTCCGTCAGGTTATACAAATGCCGCTATTCCAAAAAGAGCGTTATCTTGTTTAAACCTAGAAATAGAAATGACTAATGCACTTCGTGTCGCAATCCATTAATCATAGACAGACGTAACAATAATAAAATTAACTTGAAGATCAAAGTTTTATTTACTATTTCTATTCTATAGGTCACTTACTTTTTTCTCTTATTGCTATTTTACAAAATTTCCCATAGTTAAAATATTCTATAATTTATATTTTTAATAAGCTTCCTCGAGCGATAATTTTTTAATAATGTCAGAGAGATATTTTATTCGTATAATTTTATTTTATTTCAAAGCTCTTTCTGTCTCTTTCTCTTTCTCTCTTTAAAGCAGAGTTGTAATTATTAAAACAGCATTATTGAAGCTGCAAATTATTAGAATCGTAAGAAAGAATTTTTGTTAAGAAATACATTTCGAATGATTTTATTCATAAAAAGTAATTAATTGCGACTATCTCTTGCATTTCCCGCTTGTTAGTTAAATGACAGAAAAAGCGCTCAGACAACATTAGTTTTTTACCGCTAATTCTGGAGCCAATCCTTTCGTCCAACATTTCCTGCCGACACGGCGTGGCGCCGTACTCCGAACGCGCCATTCACCATCGTCGTTAATCGTTTTGTAAATACGCGATCACTAAAGTCTCTATCTAAAGTCAATCATAAAATATTTACTTATATTGCCGCACGCAAACCATTATGCGTCAATATTTGATCATCAATTTATAATAGCTACCGCAACAAAATTCAGCCTTTTCACTTCGCCTTCCCGATGGGACGCTCAGCACATTTCTTTCAAATGTACCTTTCCTCTTTTAAAATTTAATCAAGCCATAAAACACGTCTCGATTTACGTAGGAAATATTAAAAATTGTAACATTTATTAATAATATTATAATATAAACCGTGCGTATATTTCATTCTCTCAATATATTTTCAAAAGAATTATTTGTTCAATTTAATTGGAAATTAATGGATTTAAATAATACAAATATTATAAAGTTCAGAAATGATCATATTTAAAAATAATAAAATTGTAGTCATTGTTCATGATTCATTTCAGATCTAAAAGTGTGATTAACAAATTTTTCTCTCGAATATATATATATATATATACGTAGCTGTAGAAAATTTCATGAAAAATTTAGATATTTTCCAACAAATAAAAGATTATAGAAATGTTAATTAAATTAAAAATATAAAATAACACACAGGATATTTCATATGAATTAAAGTGTGAAATTTGTTATCAGTTAGCAGTTAAATGATTCGCATCGAAGCTTTTAGAACGCACAATTTCACAATTTTTCTTTCTTTGTTTCATCTTCACGTTGATGAAACTGGCTTTCCAATTTGCGGAAAGAACTTTAAGTGCTTTTCGTGTTACCACAAACTTAAAAGTTTCGGACGAAAACGCATGAAGTTGCGTGCCAACAGGCTTCTACCGCTTGTATAAAAATAGGCACTGTTGTGTCGTGAATTCGTTTTGCTTTTGTAAAATTGGATAACAAATATAATACTATGTGAATAAAATAGAAAATGGATCAATAGGTTAATATAATTTAAGAGAAAAAAATAAATCCTATATTCAGTTGAAGCGAAATTCTTGATGCTTAATAATATTCAACTTTTTTAATATTTTTCATTTCTATAAATTGTACCATAAACCAATTTGATTTGTCGAATTTGAAACGCAATCATAAAGTCGAAATAATGATATCACATATTAAATTTAATGATACACTGAAAAAAAAGATTGGTTGCTGCAACAATTTAGATAGTAAAATATGGCATAACATTTTTATATGGATGCAGCAACTAGTTTTTGGTTGTAGCAGTAAATTTTTAGTTGCGTTAGCAATATCAGTATATGATTTCGATAGGCTAACGCAACTAAAAATTTACTGCTACAACCAAAAACTGGTTGCTGCAGCCATATAAAAATGTTATGCCATATTTTACTATCTAAATTGTTGCAGCAACCAATCTTTTCTTTCAGTGTATTAATAAATATTTAATGATAAGTATCTCAAAACTGTATATATTATTTGAATATTATTGAAATTGTATATTATTAAAATTAAATATTATTAAAATCTCCGCACCAAATATAGAATTCTTTCTTTTATTTGACAAATTTATAAATTACTTTGTTTTTCAAGTGGTTTTCTGAATTATTTGGTAAACTGCTTATTAAGAAACTTTCCAGTAATGCTAATTTTTAAGCTAATAATTACGTGCAATTCAAACGATTGATTAATTGGCCTATTAATCAATCGTGCAATTGAGGAAATTACGAGGATACGCATTGCAGGGTAATCTCACCGTGCGTATAATTCCGCACCCGTTCGCGATAATGTCCGGGGGCGGTAATTAGATATTAATCGATTGCAAATTATCATAATGCGTTCGCTGCGGTTTTGTATTTTGTGTCGAAATACACATCGGACTTTTTCTTCGTTTGCTGGCAATAGCATTGCGGAATCACGATTGGTTATTGCGGTGCATGTGCCTCATTAGGTGCTTTATCTGTCAACAATTAATCCTTTTGCTGTTACAAGCTGTACGCACGTCATATGCCCTCTCGACCACGATCGTGTTCAAGCATAGAATAAACGTTGATCATGCATTTTGTGATGAAAATCCATCCAGGTCGAATTTTATGTATTAACACAAGATGCTTCAGTATATCCTGTATCAATTTCACGGCAAAAATTTTTCTCATGAATTTGAAATCGCTTTTTCCTTTAAAAAATTTCGAGGAAGATCTTGTAACTTATAAAGTCATATAAATTCTCTCATATTTTGCATTAAATGATAATAAAATTTCTCAACGATAAAGTTTCATATTTTACATTTCTCCGACGGAAAGAAAATCCATTTAATTTTTAAAAACAAGCAACGAATTTTCGTTATATTATTATAATTGTATCGTAATCGGTAAAAACTTTTTGGATGAATGGATTTGATGCGATATTCATTTTTTTTTTATTAAAATGAAGTTTCTTTTCCCGTACCTTGTGTTTTTCCTTTCATCTTTTTGATAGCGCCTTGAAGTTTTTAAACAAACGCAATTCGTCAAACTTCGGAAGAATTTACGCAGTCGAGTTTGCGAAGTTTTGTGTGAATCATTCTGCGATGTTTGTTCAACCTAAATAATTTCTTCGCGATGAAATTATTTGTCTCTTGTTCATTATTAAATATTATCCAGAAATACTCTTATTTTCACGTGTTAAAAACAGCAATCAGTAAATGTTTTTTTTTCCAAATATATTTTTTTACCTGTCATAATAAAAGATTTGTTATCTCTAATAAAGCAAACGTAATAATCCCTCAAAGACTAAATAACGAAATGAATTTTTTAAATACGTGTTTATGTTTAATATGATAATTTAATTTGTAAAATATTCCGTTCTATAAATTTCTATAAAATTTTATTTAAGTCCTGAATTTTTTTTAGAAAATTTGTTTCAATCAATTTCTTTCATCACATGAATAAAGTTTCAAGTTCAAAATTATATTATAGTAGTAATATAGTTACGAATTATTCTGTTCGTACTAGAGATATACGAGAATTATACGAGAGGTTCTCCAAATATTTACAGTAACTTCTATGAGTTGAAAAAAATGCATGGAAAGTTATTACTGTTAAACGTAATTTTCTATAAAATTTTATCCAAGTCCTAAATTTTTCAGAAAAAATTTGTTTTAATCAATTCCTTTCTTCACATGAATAAAGTCGTTTTAGTTCCAATTTCAAAAATATAATAAAAATGAATTATCCTGTTCATGTTAGAGAATATCCGAGAATTATACGAGGGGGTTCTCCAAGTATCCGCAATAATTTCTACTGACAAACTATGGGAAGTTATTACTGTTCATCGTAACATGGAGTCTTACTACTGTCTGTGGCAATGCGGGGTCTTACTACTGGGAGACACAGTGCTAGAATTTACTACTGGATAATCATACAAGCAGAGTTACTCCTGTAACTGTAAGGGTTATGCGTGCAATTTGTCATCCGATTTGAAAGATTTGCTACCATTGCATTGCTGTGGCAAAACTAACTTTAGGTATCTTTGTAACTAAGAAATTTTTAAAACAAATTTGAGACAAAGATGAGATTTTGATATCCATTTTCTCTCTATTTTATTAAAAATAAATTGAAGACATTATATTTTATTCAGATTCGAATCTTGGCTGAAATCATATTTTTCGTAATAAATTAAATTATTCTTTATTATTTATTTCGTTAATCATTGAATCATTTACAGTTCTTAAAATACTTAGATTAGCAAATCAAATTATTAATATCCTTCTAATATTCTTATTAGCATCAAAATGATTAAATTGCTTATTAATTTAATATGTCTTATTACTACTCTAGTTCTATCCATGATTGCATTTTAAGACTGAAAAAAATTTCGGCGCGCGATTTACATAATTGAATATAAATTTACTTTGAAATATTTAAACACTAAGATTCGATTTGATCAAAATTATTTAGTTCTCTTAATTGATTTATATTCTCGTCGATCCAATACGAATTATATTTTACATCTCCTTTTAAAAAGAGATATTACTTTCAGTAGTTACTTAACTTGCATTCATCATTTGGTTCACAATTCGAAGATCGCTTACAATTTAGAGATTATTAATACTTTGATATTTTTGCATTGCAAAAAGCTGTAATTTTTTTAAAAATCTGTATATGACAAAAACTACCGATAACACTTACGGGACGTTTTTTTAAAATACCAAGATTACTGCGCGTAAAAAGGAATAATGGATACGAATGTGTACCTTGTCGCTGATGAAGGCCAGGGGTAACTGACAAAAGCGAGCCTGTCGGAGAATCTTTGGGGATGGTGGTGTGTCGTCCAGCGACGGTTGATACTCTGTGAAGGCGAACGGTTCGCCGCGCGTTTATATAAGCCCGCGACTTTGCGACTCTCGCACCCCCTCACACCGTATGCACGTCCCCACCCCCGGGATGGTGGTTCCCACCCCGCCGCCGATTCGCCGCCAAAGCATTCTCGTCCAATCAAACGTACCCGTGTACCTCGGTCACAGCATTCTCTCCTCTTGTTCCCGAGATAACTGCGACCACCCACGATCTGTGGTGAATTCGTATCTCGCCGCGAAGTGCCAACGACGAGATTGTCACTGGGATTTCTAGGTATAGGTGTATTCCACAGGTGCTTGGCCTTGAAAACTTTCGCGTGAAAAGTCGCTCCTTGATAGATTACCTGGCGATTCGCTGGGAAAGCACCGATGAGGCACGTAAAATGGATCTCATTGTATGAAGACATGATCAATTCTTTTTCGCATGCGATATTATGCGCTCTGAACGAAAAATGTATCCTTGTACTCGGTATCCTTTCGCTTACAAAAAAAATATCGCGATATAAAATGATAATAACGATAATACAATTTATCACATTATTTTCAAAAGCTCTGATATGATACTTTTTTAATATTTTTTTTAGTAGAGGAGTGGTATTATTATGGCTAGTATATATATCATTAATATCTCCGTTAAGTGGAGTATTCTATATTTATTACTTATTATTTATGAAATTATTGGTTCAGTTACTCGCCGTTACACCATGACGCTAATATGTCAATATACAGTATATATATATATATATATATATATATATATATATAGTCAGTATTTATTATTACGCATTTTTACTTTCAAGCAATCTGAAATATTTTTTAGATACATTTCAGTATTTAATAATATACTTCCTCATTCTTCTTAAACTTGAACGTATTATTACACGAACATATTTGAGTGTATTGTTTATCATTTAATATTTTATTTGATTGTAGCATATCATTTTGCTAATGTGCTTCCCTAAATGTATTGATTGTTAGCCTCCTTTTCAAGATTTTCATATCAAAATAATTATTCCATAAATTGATTGTAGGCACTGTTAATCTATAATTTATGTACTATAGATTTTTAGTACTGAGCAGCCTATATGTGGAAGAAGTTATGTGTGTGTGTGTGTGTGTGTGTGTGTGTGTGTGTGTGTGTGTGTGTGTGTGTGTGTGTGTGTGTGTGTGTATATATATATAGATTTGCATACGTTCTGCACTTTACTTTTTTCAAAATTTTGTAAAAATACTATTTTTTTTAACAAAACCAATTTTTTAAATCTATTTTTGTAGAAAGCCACATTATCACTCCTGTTCCTCTTCGAATCATTATACAGTGTTGTCATATTTTCAAATAATGTCTTAAATAATAAATATTTCGTAACTTTGAATTTAAAATTGATTGAACAACACTTTACGAACGTAATCCTTAAATTTTAAATATTGATTATTAAAGATTAAATATTACTGTTACACGGAGAGAATTTCCTTTTAAAATTTATCCTGAAAATATAGTAGTTGTGGTATAATATAATATTTAAAAGACTTTTACTATGCACTTCAGTAAAATTGATCAAACTTATTTTATATTTTATTGTAGTTTTATTAATGAATGAGAGAGATTTACATTAAAATTCTTCGAAATATAATGTTGTCCTACGACTGTCATATTTTTAGGATAAATTCTAAGAAAAAATTCTCTCCGTGTAAAGATTATAAATATTACCTATTAAATATTTCCTATATAAAATGTAAATGAGGTATTATATGTACATCTTTTCCTCCAAGTAAATGTTTTCAAAATTAATATTTTTAAAAGTAAGGACAATAAGAATTCTCTCTCTCTCTCTCTCTCTCTCTCTCTCTCTCTCTCACTCACTCACTCACTCACTCACTCACTCACTCACTCACTCACTCACTCTCTCTCTCTCACAAATTAAATTAGCGAAATAAGAAAGGATATATAAGAATCAAATGCAAAAATGTGCGTAAAAATAAAATATCAAAAGTAGGCATTTTAATAAAATAAAAAATATATTATGTGTTTCTTTAATATTTTTTAGTAATGAAATGTTCTTAAATTAATTGTTATTTAGGATTTGCTCTCCAAATAACTTTCAAATGTGATGAAGAGTTAATCGATCTAAATCTGTTACACGAAATACAATCCAAAATCAACTACGGTGATGAGCAGCGAAACGTACAGGTTCGCACTTTCCACTATGAGTTAAACCACAATTTCGAATTTCAATCGTTACCTTCTCTAAGTGATATTAGTTTTAGGAGTCGCTTTAGAAACAAGATACGAGAAATGCAAACCATCCGAAATGCAGGCCACGTAATGTTTCTCTTTGATCGGCTAACATAAATTATCTCGCATCGTAGATCATGACAGACCACGCAAAATGTCCGATTTACGTCTGTGTAACTTATTTCAGCGTATTGCATTGAGGAATCCGATTCATATCAATCATTGAAAGTAACGAATACGTCACGCGCTAACTCGTTTGAAATTATTCCGAATCATTTAGCAATATATTACGTAGTTACAAGAAATGATGATAAAATTAGGCAAGTCACTAGACAAACGGAGGAGATGAGTACGAAGGAAAGAAAAAAAAAACGGAGGGAATGAAAGCAGGCTAGAGAAAATATCGCGTCACTAGTCATTAGTCACGTTCGTGTCATCAATTTTCAACATAAACCTCGAATCGTTCGATTCCTACATCCGATAGTGACGCAATAGTAAAAGTATTTGCATTGAAAATAAAACTTATGTGCCTATTGAGCCCAGCTGAGCACGTTATACATTTTAATTCGCAATGAATCCCTAAGTATAATTATACAACACACAATGAATATTTTCTGCCTATGAAACGTCGAATTAATCGTTTATTACAAGATAAGCGATTTGTATTAATAATCTATGGATTGAGCCTTATCTTTCATTTGCATATTGATGACTATAATGATATATTCAATTTCATTTGCACACTAATGATCTCGGTAATAAATACAATATATTTCATTTCCCTACCGCTGCCATAATCGATCTAAACCTGTCATTTCTTTAAAAAAAATGTATGTAATATTACTGCGATACGTAATTTGTGGTGTCGATTGTTGCAGTTGTTTACATAGTAAAACCTACGGAGGATCGATGTATACAGATACGATCTGTTTCTCGTCACCACGTATCTACGTTGAAATATCCAATTTGCCACGAATACAACTGTACTGTTTGTTCCTCCTCGAGATACGAGTGGATTCAGCCATTCTTATACTATATATTTTTACGAGACAATCTCCCTATATAAATATTTCATTGAAAGAATCGCAAGCTCTTTACCATTTGAAAATAAAAGACTTCGTTTTTTCGAACTCAATTTTATTCTTAAATTATTCTAGAATATGATAGAAAAATGTATATACAATCGAATATTTATATTATTTAAGCTCGTTAAACAATGATATTGATGTTTTTTTAACTTGTAGATATTCAATTTTTGTGATATTATCTCATTTCTCGGTATCGACATTATACATATATTTTTCGTTGTCAGGCAAAGTCAGTTAGTATATTTTTGATAATCATTTTAATAATTATGCTAAAAAGGCGATGTTTTCCACATATAAATTCCACATGTTTTGCGTTCAAAGATTGGAAATGTCGCGTACGTGCTCAAAGAGCGAAAATACATAGCGAATGATGACAAAGAGCAGGATAGTCAAATAATAATGTCTTCCATTGCTTTTTTTATATCTCGCATTCCTGCGTTTTTCTCGTCTTTCCTTTTTTTCTTCATATTTTTCTTACTATCTATCTCATCCAAACATCCTCGAACCCAAGGAGGCATCCTCGACTTTCCCTTTCCTTTCGTCATATCAAGAACTGCCGTTATTACCACCGTTTATCGCGCGGCTCCTTTTCAGGGCGTCGCCTTAGGCTATTGTCGCCATGCAAATTGTGCGATAGCCCATTTTAATAATGCTCGCGAAACAGCGTTGGCGGGTACTCGAAACAAATAGCCATCGCGGACATAACGCAGAGATATAAGCGAGTAGATGAAATACCAGCGTGATGCATTTGATATATGACAATGTATGGTTGAGTACTGCGTCACAGTTCGATGCTTTCGACACGTGTTGAAAATTTAGAATATAAATGAATTAAAATGTAAAATTAATTAGAGGTTTCCCTCAATTTGATTATGATTAATTAATCGATTATTAATTACGCGTGACATTATTAGTATTTTGGTATATTAAAGGGCCCTTATTAGAATGCCACCATGAGATTTAAATTTTTCTCTTTTAACTTAAGATGAAAAAAAGATATTCTATTGTCGATATATATATATATTTACGCATTAAATTATGTTTTAATGAAAATTACTTTACTTTTTTTATTACACACACACACACACACACACACACACACACGCGCGCGCGCGCGCGCGCGCACTTCTGATTTTAAAACTAAAAAAAAAAAGTAATTAGAAAACTTATATTGAATTATCAAAATTATATGGCAAATGTGATTTATACATAAATTTGATGTAATATTTAATCTTAATATGTGTCTTTATTAATCTTTTCTGAATTTTATCTTTCTATATAAAACAGTATATACCGTATCTGTTTCACAATAATAATAATAAAATGAATATACGGAAAGTATTCAAATTTTTTTAATAATCTATTCTAATTGTAAATATGATCCTTTTGCAATATTTTTATATGCTCATAGATATATTTTTATATGCTCATAAATATATCAGATTATATATCAGATTTGTCTATGATAATTAAATTGCAAAATATACATTTTAATATATTAATGTGACAACATGATGATAACATAAATTTTGATTATACATATATAAACTATTAAACTAAATGTGATTTCAACTTTGCACATAATTATTTAATTAGAACACAAATTCTAAATTAAAAAATGAGAAAATTTTTGTTATTCGCATATCAAATTAGTTTTTTTTATATTATCTTAAATATTCCAAAAGATATAAAAACACTTTGAAATATTGACCACCTGTAACGTTCTGTGATTTCTCGTTTGAGAGCTAAAATCGTAATTCAAAATGTATGGTATATTGACTCATGGGGAAAAGGTAGTTTACGATCGTCAAGTTATTAACAAGATCCGCTCGTGCAAATTCGTTTAATCGGCAAAACGAGCCTCGTTTAGCTATTCGACGAATCGTCGGTCGATTTATCGATTATTAATTTATCTCTTGTTAGCGTCGCCTAAAACGACAGATTTACGATTCTTATTCAAATATTCAAAAAAGAGAAATTGTGGTCAAAAAAAGTGGTCTGAGATTCTTAATTAGCGGAATTACTATCTATACAGTTTGATTACGTAATATTCTTGATTAGACACGCTAATAATAGCAAGGATAAAATTGACTCATCCTTATGCGACGTCGATAAGATGAACAAGTTATTCTAACCGGAAAACGTCTCTCACAGAATAAATAGTTCCATCATCGCACGATCGGTTTGGAACAACGAGAGAACAAACACGAACGAGAAATGCATGCGGGTGGTAGTCATAATGGAACGCATTACTCTGTGGCTCCGAATGTAACATAAGTAATATGTACTGCTTAGGACAGGTCGTAATTGTGCACAGGAAAATGCGGTTAGATTGAGAAGAAAATACAGACTGTAAAAACTTATATCTTTCATAACTTCGTGAATATTGATAAATTATATTATACGAACATTATAATAAATAAATTATATATAAAATTAACAATTCATAGAGGAATGCGCTGGATTTTATAAATAATTAAAATACGTCCATAAAAGTATTAATCCTTCTAAAATTAATATATATATGAAATTTATAATTTATGCAATGCGTTAGATTTTACAGATAAGTAAAATTTTTACGTTGCACAGTAGAAATATTAATTCTCTCTAAAATTAATATATAATTTTAAAATGTTAATAGTAAAACCCAACACACATACGATTTATTACATACGATTCGAATGTGAAATTCATTTTTTATATTCTCTATCTCATAACTTTTTTAGATCTTTTTTCTTTATATTTCGAGAAACTTCCATATTTCACACAGAATTTTTATATTTTCTAAAATTTAATTACATCGCTATGCTGCTTATTCATAAAAATGTTAACGTAAGTATACAAGATATGCAAAATGAAGCTACAGCGGAGAACAAACTTTAGAATAAGAGACGTTGCCGTAGAAATAAATTTATTGTGTGTATTCTACTCTTTACGTAAATAAAGTTGTTACATATATAATATGAAAATACGAAACGCAGCTTTTTTAAATTCAAGATAAAGTATCATTTTCTTACGCGGACTCTGTTTTAAATTTGTATGCGCGGAATGATAAAAATTGTGCATGAACGAAACTTACAATTTCTTTAATCTTGCGCGGTTGATTATCATTGACGATCACATTAGCAAAATAAAACCGCAATTTGACTTTCAGTATGCCAGCAGCAATAGTGCAATTGCATTTTGAACGCGAATCACGCAATTCGATGAGCATTCCACGTAGACCAACTGCTGAAAGAGAAAGATTATTAAACATCGCGCGTACTAGCATATATTATATAGCATATATTAGAGATCTGATAATCTTATTTTATATATTTTTTTCGGTTAATTTCCAAAGCTTCTTGCTTACAAAAATTATCTTTTATCTTCTAAGTAATTGTTCATAAAAAATAATAAAAAGAAACAACAAAGAATAATAAATTGCGAACACTTTTAATGCCTGTTAATAAAGACAAGAAACATGGGTAAGGTTTACGAATAAGTTAAGTATAAAATAATAACGTCTTTGCATTCGATTTTAAATATAAAATAGCATAAGCAGTTCGTCGATTACTCGTGAGATATTAAGTTAATTCGCTAAATGAGACGAACTTCATACCGAGTTGCTAACGCTTGCAGATATGCATTTGACTGCAATTCCCGAGTGACACATTGAGATGACACGTAATAAAGTCATTTATATGTCTAATCCCACGGGAAATGCGCAAACGTTTTCGTTGCTGATCTCTGCTTGCTTTTGTTTCCTAATATCTAGAACAAACTGTCAAATTTGATGACGACAAATATAGCGAAACTATAATTCACAGAATTCTGTTTGTTCAGAAAGCAGATATTCTTATCCCTTATTATGTTTCTTCCGTTTTTGTGTGCTTCGAATTCGTTGCAAGCATAAAGATGAAAGAAAAACGGAACGATTTCGTCATCAAGCATAAGGTTGTTCGAGCTGGAATCTATCGAGTTTGAGTTGAAGTGGACCGAATCCTTCAAAAGTGTCGAGAAGTGGATAAGTGCATCCGCTCTCGAATGCAGTTGCTATATAGAATCTGTATATGCACTATCGCGTTTCTATTTTTATCCTTACTTTTAGCTATATCTTCACTTTTAGATATAGTAGTTAAATCTCAGAAGTACTTTCGTTCGAGCAGAAAAAAGCACGAGACGAGTTCATTAAAAAACAAGCTTGCACTATCCGTTTACAGCTTAGCAATTTAATTCGATGAGATCGTTTTATCTACCACGTTAAATGGTTCGTTGGGAAAAAGCAATAAAACGATCGTGCGACCAACAGCAATTTCGTTTTGACCCAACCCACGGATTTTTCATAAATTACATTCGACTCGCGATTTGCATTCTGAGAAGAGCTACTCTGCTCTTCTCTCGGTTTTGCTCTGTACTTTATTTAATAGCGGGATTTACACAATATCACGATACATATGTATGTATATGTAGCTTGGAGCTGCAAATGATTTTATTTCAAGACGATTGCTATTCGGCAAAGGTTTAAAGATCTTTAAGATATTTTTCGAGATATTAAATTTCGCAATTCACATTAGTGATTTCGCGGAATATGTAGGCTGCGATCGATTTGGACGCTTTCAGCACTTTTCAGTACTTCTATTCTTATTTTACGTCTAATGAACGGGAAATATAAAATGATGATTAAAAGCGCTCTTAAAGCGCGTGAGTGTCTAAATCAACCGTAGCCAATAATTTATATCAGTAAATCTTCCATGTTTTTATTGAGTTATAAATATGTGCAAAAAAATTAATTTTACTAAATTAACGGCTAAACAATTCAGGATTAACAAATGAAAGAAATATAAGTAGAGCAAACGCGCGATCAATAATCTATAATGATCTATAATCTTATATGAGACTGCCTGTGAGTTGACAACCATTTCTTCACGTGCGTAATATATGATTATTTGCACATTATCATATCGATTTTTTTAAAGAAATTAAATATGTAAATTATATTACTAGGATTCTGTAATTTAAGCTTATTTTTTTAATTAATACGTAGCAGCTTTTTTGATAATTAAATCCGAGATTTAATTATAAAGATATTAAAAAATGATAACAACAAGATGCTTTATATTTTGTTGACGTAAGATAAAAAGATTTTCCGTTGTTATTATGCAAAGATTATTTTTAATTCGCAATTTTGTTATAAATTTTTAACATACATCGACTAAATTGAAAGACTTTTGTTGTAGCAAAACTGTGAATAGATTTTGAGCTATAAAACAAATTTTAAAAATATGACTAATTTTGAAAAGATTTTAAGTAACTGTCTGTCTGACCATCGTAGGATAAAATGCGAACCATGAATTATCTTCTGACGATTATCTAGAAAAGTTTACTTGATTTAAGTGCGCTTTTATAAGAATATATGATAATTCGCAAATCATATTTATAAAGTTCTAAAAAAAAATATATATATATTAGGTGTTGGAATTAATTCGTAGCGTTTTACAAGTGATGGGAAGTACTTTCATTAATGTATTTTTTAATGCTCATGTGAAATAAATAACATTCTTTCATTAAAAACGCTACGAATTAATTCCAACACCTAATATATATATAAGATAAATAATTAATTCCATCAACTTTCTATTTTATATATTGGTATATATATGAAATGATCATATCATTCCTTGTCGTCAAGGTTGAATCAGAACTCAACAGATGGCAAAGCATGTCTGATTTTCATTAGCATTCAATTTTCAATATATCATCCAATGTATTATAAAAATTTCATGATTTAATTATTCTATTAAAAAAGAAAAAAATAAGATTAAATTCATGTTGTGAGAATACCTAAGGTTCGATTATGTAACTCTTAATGATAGTATTGATATCATTAGACAGTCATTGAGCAAGTATTATATAAAAAAAAAGCTGCGCAATGATAATTGTTTTAATGACAGTGCTAACGAACTGTCATTAAAAATTACAGAATCGGAGTATAAGTGTACATTTTCGTGAATGTGCAGTCAAGTGTTCAAACTCTCATGATTCAATTAGAAATCGGCCTCAAATCTTAAAAACCAATACAAACCCGTCATTAGAAATTTACCGTCAATCAGAGATTGGTCTTAAATCAATTCAAGCGTCATTATGTACAATGTTACCTTGTACTCTTATATCAAATGTTAGAGGCTTTCCACAGTAAGCCATTAGTAATAAATCAGGAGTAAGACATTGAACAATCACAGTCGAACGTAACAATAAGAAGAATAATCGATTATGATTAGTCAATTTCTAACTTCTAACTTCTAATTTATTACTAATGGCTTATCGTAGAAAGCCTCTTACACTTTTTATTCTTACATCATGAATAGATGAAGATAAGCTGAATCTAGAATGTTTCGTGTGATATTACAATATCGATAAATTATATTAATAATATTCTTTTTTTTATCGCCGCTTTTATAATTGCCGAATAAATTTTTATTAATGAAATTACCATGATATAAAATCGCAAGAAGCCCCCAGCATGAGAGCGAGATAATCGATGGAGAATTCGGTGCTGCGACTTCCGCAGATAATTTAAGGGCCCCGAACGACGCGGACGCGCCACGGTATGCCGTTTCGCACAATGCGCCGGATGTGAAAATTCACGAAATGCATGATGCCGTGTCACGGTGGGTAGTGACACGCCACGTCTGTTATTTTGTGGCAGCGCGTTTCTGGCTTTCACCCGTTCCCGTATATTTCTCTTTCCTGCTACTTCCTCTTTCGGCTCCTCTTCTCGCACGCGCGTCGCCTTACTACCCGAAATGATATACATCCCGTGCAGATAAACCCGAATATGTTGACCTTACGTTTCCTCCGACGTAAATGGACGAGGCTAGACAGGATATCCCGTCGACTTTGTGTCATCATTTCGGGATCTCGCGTTTTTTTTTCTTTCTCGGAGTAATTTTCGAAATGTCGCTCGGACACAAGACGCAATTTCGAACAATTACGCAATTATGACGTTTGGTAAATTTGCAAAAAAAGAGAAAGAAAAAAGGACACGCGCTACTGATGCTTCAGAATTAAAAAAAAGATTAATACTTTATCGATTATTCTTATCTTATCGTATCTTTATAATTAATATTATGCGATTTCCATTTAATGCGGCAGTTTGTCCCCATTTAACTCAGCTTCTTTTCTAAAACTTGCAAGAAAATCTCTCTTGATTTCATTACGATTGAATGTGATATATTACGGAATTATGTGATATTATTATAGATAAATTCGCAAAAAAAGAGAGATGATTCACAGGATTTACCGATGATTCAGGATTTACAAAATCAATATTTTATCAATTATTCTTATCTTATCATATTTTTATAATTATAATTATTATTTCAATGTTATGCGGTAGCATCTTTTCATATCTTCTGTAAGACTTAAAGGAAAATCTTCCAATTTCATCATGATTGAAAATAAAATTAACTACTTACTTTATCACTTATTCTTATCTTTATAATTATATTATTGTTTCTATTTAACGCGGCAGTTTGTCTCAATTTCTTTTCTAAAATTCGAAGAAAAATCTTCTGATTTTATTATGACTGAATATGGTGTATATAATTATAGAATTATTATATGACGTTAGATAAATTCCTAAAAACGAAAGGAAAACATCAGTGATTCACAACTTACAAAATCAATATTTTATCAATTATCCTTATCTTATCATATCTTTATAATTAAAATTATTATTTCCATGTAATGCGGTAGCTTCTCTTAGTTCTTTTCTAAGAAAACTCAAAAGAAAATCTTCTGATTTCATCATGATTGAATATGACGTATACAAATATAAAATTATATGACGTTTGGTAAGTTCGCAAGAAAAAAAAGTGGGATAGCCTAGGTACCGATGATTCAGAATTTACAAATTACCATCAATTACTCTTATCTTATCATATCTTTATAATTAGAACTAGCATTTTCATTTAACGCAGCAATTCCATTTTTAAAATTCGAAGGAAAACCTCCTGACTTCGTAACGATTGAAAATAGCGTACACAGAATTTTAACTTGGAATGTTAATCGTAGTCATTATTACTCCTGAATGTTAAGCGGGAGAAAGGTAATGCGAGATGAGTACAATGAGCAAGTAGTTAAGAGGTTACACCACGCGACCAAGACGACGACCCACGCGCGTCTTATGTCCCGTGCATTCGGAATCGACACGCGAGAGGGTCTTCCTTAATACATATTAGTCCTGCGTATGGGCTAAGGGCGAAATTGCCATTAGTATGCTATGTGCGGATTTAATGTACGAACACGGAACCTCGCGAGTTCCACGCGACTACCGTCCATCGTTCCTTTAAACTGCTCACGTTCTTCTTTATCTCCCTTGGTCCCCCTCGAGTCGGCCACCATGGTGCGATCCAGCTTGTCCTCCTTATCTACTCCTTTACTGTTGATCGAAGAATGCTTTGATAAACTAACAACTCGCAGCCCTGTGGAATGGGGCTAGCTATTTTAATTAATTATAACATATAGTCTCTTGCAAGCTGTTTTGTGCCTCTTTCTATAATCAATGTTGATTACTTTCTATCACACAATGTTGATTAGATTAACTTTAATCTCAGTTATTTTTCATCTTTTTAGAATTCTTAGAACGAGTAACTAGAAAATTCTTAATGTGAAATAACTTTTGACAAATCTGTATATTCTGTATTGCCCCTTTCCAATTAACTTTAATCTCGGTTCAACTTACTCGTCAGTTTTTTCTAATTCTAAAAACTATAGAAAAAGTTGGAGAGTAAAATTAAACCAAGATTAAAATTAATTGAAAGAGGGCAATGTATAGAATATATAAATTTATCAAAAATTACCTAATATTAAAAATTTCTTGAAAATGAACGAACCAAAAGATTCTGATCGTATCAATTGTATCACAATTTTAGTTATCTTATATTCTAATTCTTCAAAAAATTCTCCAACGCTCAGTAGCCATTTTTCAAAAACTTAAATTGGAATTAATATCATGTCAAAGAAAAGTCAACTGAAAATTAATCTGTTTGCGCTCCTAATATTTTTTTTTTGCAATAAATCATTTCAAAACTGCGTAATTTACGCAATTATTCACGAAAGTGAGGCTTTAAAATATTCGATTCAAGCTAGGATCCAACGATCCGCAGACCTAGGGATGTCTGAGCGTATATTGCTTTCCTTTCCTGGCTCTCGAAGGTCTCCGAGTACCCGTAGCTTGGATCGCATTTCTGCACGCGGTCAAGAGACTCAGTCCCGATAGTCTTCGCTGCGGGTACCCGGATCGCTCGTCATCTCATACGGCTTTTGTTTCCACGCGGGACTCTGAAGGATTTTCTCGAGTACTCTCGATTCACTCGAGTAACTGCTCTTTCTCGGGCTAAAGCGCATATTGGGATTACACTATTCAAAATAGTATTCAAATTCAAAATTCACCGAGTCAAAAATCATCATGTATCCTCTTTACTATATTATTATACTTAATTCCTAAATTCAAATATATCATATTTGACTTAAATGCATATAGTCTTTAACAAAAAAAGTAAAGACAAAAGAATCAAGTTAATTTAATCAAATGAACAATTTTTTTCTCAGTATAGTGTTCTGTATCTCTAACAGGATACTTTAGAACTTATTGTTAAGTGTAGTTTTCACAATTGTAGTTGTTGAGTTACATAATTATAATTTATTTCTTCATTTTTATGACTATATTTTTGTATCTCATTATTTATTTATTTCGATTTGACTGAAAAAAATTAGTCAAAACTGCCATTTCGTTTTAAAATAAAATTTCTGTTTCTTTTATTTGACATCTTTTTATTGCTCTTGATCTTTTTTTCTTTTAGTATAAAGATTTCCTTTATGAAAAAATTAATTTTAAATCGTTGAAAGAATCTACTATTAAAATTACAATCATAAATTGAAATTTAAATCCTGTCTTTAAATGTTAATATTGTGATAAAATTCATTGAAAAAAAAAAGTCCTTCTCGAAGTTTCTCGCCGCTAATCTACGATATATAATAGCATCATATTGTGTCAGGGAGAAAATAATGAATTTGCAGTGCGTAATCGTGTGCACTCTTATCTTGTTTGTTACACGCCGTGGAGGACAGATTAGATAACGGAAATCCTCGCACTTAATTTCGATAGATTCTCCTTCAATATATATACAGATTATAATGCAGTTCACTCGATTTCTTTTGTATTTTTAGATTGTAACATGCCTTATCGTTAGATCACAGTTGTGAAAAAAAGATGTTTTAATGAAGGACGTTCTAACAATGTTTTACCTTGAACCAGTCTGAACGCTCGTCGTGCTTTTCATGTGATAACGACGCTGCGCAGCATTAGTAGGGCAATATCGTGAAATTAGTCAGCCTGTGCACTCGCGAGGGCATCCTTATCCAAGACTCTCATCATGTTGACGGTGCACGTGTAGCCGGTGGATACGAAAGCGTGCTTGCAACTCGCAGGCTCGCGCGATACCGAACGACGGCACGTATGAGTCACACTCGAGTGAGTCAGTGAAGGCTCGTATATGAAATAAATCAAAATGCATATCTCTGTGGTTAGGCCCTCGGTCATCTTAGACACCTAGTTCGAGGAATTAATCGATTTAAATCTTAGAAAATCTATCCCGATGTACACTGACCTATCATCGCAAACGATCGTATCGATACGTAGAATATGTTTATTTTTATGCGAATCGGTCTAATGGGAAATTAAAGGCTTTTTTATGTCTCGAGATTTAAATGAAGGAAAAAGTATTCCAAATTGCAGTCGTAGATTAATATTCGCATGATGAATCGTTTTGCTCGCTTGGATTTGTACTTTCAGAAGAGCCTTGGAAACGGCTCACGTGTGACTTCTCATTTTCGTGAAACTATCTTCGATGCTCATCACGTAGGGTCTTCAAGAGTCGCGCGAGCTCACGATCGACGGTAAAAACAAGCCGCTTGTATCGCACACATCTTCAGAGACGACACGCATGTTGACGTCACATCCTGGGCGCCACCGACCACACGTTAGAACATCTAAATCCTAAAGACGCATCTTAGATAAACGTTTAAAGCTGATAGGAAACTGTGTGAACAATTGTGCTATGCTCGTTTGAAAAAATATAAAATGTATTACAGCAATGTTTTCTCAAATTATTATCGATTATTCAACATTGAGTTAACTCGATGTTAACTCAATAAAAGTATACATTTGCTGCTGTAATCTGTTGTAATCAATGTATACATTTACTATACATATATTGTTAAAAATAAAATGTTAATTTTAACTCAAATACATATAATGGACTTTCTCTTTCTGAGATATGCAGAAATGTTAAATTAACATTTTTATGTACACAAATGTTAATTTTAATATTTTTGCATGTCAGAAAGTCCATTATATACGTCTTTAAGTTAAAATTAACATTTTATTTTTAAGTATGAATGTATACGTTGACTAGTAAGTGTACATAAAGTGTACATACATTTACTAAAGTTAACACTTTGACTGTGACATATACATTTTTTATTATTGCATAATATATTAATTAAATATATTATACGTATTATAACACTAAACAGTATATACTTTTAATAAATTATGTTAGATAAAAAAATAAAAATTAATTAAAATGATACTAATAATTTTGACATACCGTGTATGCTGAGATGATTTTATAATTTTCTGAAGGGAGACATTCGGAAGTATTAAATTATTAAATTCATTTTGTGAAAATTAAGAATAGTTAAAATCAGCTATAACAAAGATTAGATTTATTAATTTTTTTTCAAGAATTTGTTGAATTTTTTCATTTCAAACAAACTAGATACGAAAGTTACGATGATCATCATAAATGGCTATACAGATAAACTTGACAGCGATATATGTTAATATTTTTAATTTAACAAATTTTATATAATACTCTCACTAATATACATATAAAATAATAAAAAATTTTATTTAAATAAAGTTAATAGTTTTCGCAAAAAAGAATTTGTAAAAATAAGCATTTTTTTTACTCTTCTGATTTCCTTTTAATTAATGACTATATAAATCAATAAATTAGTCAAATAAATAAAAAGAATCAAATACAGTCGAGGCTAAATCTTAGTGTCTAATAATATTTATATGTAAATTTTAAATTAAAACAATTTAAAAAAAAGATTATACATCAATGATTAGCTCTTGTTATGTTAACACTTTACCCGAAAAACGAAGTGTTTGCCTATTTTAAACAGCGATGCGTACAAAGGTAGTAAGCGTACTTAAGAGATGTCGCAAGTTGGTTGCTAGCTTCTTGTTAGATAATGTCCGTCCACGCAACCACGATCGACGGCCTCACCGAGCGAGCAGTAATCTAATCGCGAATAATCACCAGAGTAACTGGCGACGACGAGACCAAGCGGCGAGACGGCGTTGCGCCTTAGCGACCAAGTGTGTACACGCATAATTCGCATCGGCTGGAATTACGCGCGTCGTATTGCGCGACGCGGCACGTTGCGTAGCGCGGCGTGGCGGTGCCTTATCGCGCGCCTCGGACTCGCATCGGAATGTAGCTGGGAGCAGATATCGGTCCAGCTGTCCAGCAGCTGTGAGTTTCACCTGCTGGTGTACCGCTTGCCCGGCGCGTGTACCTTCTACGACGTACTTCACTTGGCACGCGCGCGAAAGAGAAAAATCCATTTTCTTTTCTCACAGATCACCGTTCACCCAAATCCCTTTCCAAAAGAGTCTCCAAAATTCAGGCTCAAGAAATGAAAAGGCTAAAAGCTGAACTGTGACACCGAATTTCTGAGAATCCATCAATAAAATTACGATGACTAATGCTTTTAGAAAAAAAGGATATTCTTTTCTATACAAATATGACTTCTCTGACTCCTTAGGACAGGCGTTCTATTTTTCCCATTTTTACAGGGGAAAACTAATGGTTTAGGTACGACACAGAAGTACTATATATACATCTGATTTTTTAGAAACTTAACGAAAACTTTTTTAATCTAGTGTTGCTGAGACAGAGTATTAGATGAAATAAATCTCAAATATTACCAAACAATCATCATTTTCACTACAGGCTTGTCATTGTATGAAAAAAAGATTTTAAAATAATTTGAAATTTTTTGACAATTTTATGATACATTTTATGGTATAAGTTGGATCTAAAAGGGACTAATCTAATTAAAAATATTTAAAAATACATTTTATGTTATTAAGCTTCTAGATTAGCTAGAGTTTAATCAGTACTACATATCTTCACTTTAGTAGCACCGGATTAAATTCGAGAAAATTAATATGATGATCATTTTCTTTTGGATTGTGTGCCTGTGCGCAATCTGGACGAAGTAATTTCCAAGAATAATAGGATCCAAACGGCGGGCCTACCTTTTGATGTTTCCTAATCGAATTGTTCGACGTTATTTGTTCGTCAATGCATGAGTGCAGAAAACCAATGGTCAGTATGATCGACACGAGGTAGCGCGAGTGCAGTTGTACAAATAGTTGTACGTGTATAAACGCGTGCGCACACGTTTGTCAATGCATACATATCTCGCCAGTACCTATTTACCTCCTATCTATGTTTATAGGATGTGCAACCGCACACGATAAACGCTCGTATCTCTGTTTATGCTATAAGATTGATAGCGCGAGCTCTCGTTGCCGCGCTAGAGAGCCGTATTTAGAACGTGGATTTTAACTGGGCTTTAGGTAGTCAAAATCAAGCAACCGCAGTTGTAAATTAAGAGATGGCCGAAGAAAAACTATGGAAATATATGTCAATCTCATATATTAATTATTATTTGTTTTGAAAAAAATCGCTATAACACTGAGACATTCCGCACATAAATCACAAAAGTTTAGAAGTTTAGACTCTATGAGGCGAGGTGGATGTTATCGTTATATGAAGTGAGATTGGAATCGTGAGTTTAATTATATGAGTTATTTTCGATCTCGATCCGCGGACTATCCTGTTTGTGTGCAACATCAAAACTTGCCTTGTGATTAACAGTACAAAAAAGACCGACGACCACATACTTTTTTAAAACCTCGATTTTCATCACCGGAGAAAATTGAGAGAGTCTCTGATCGTCAAACATAGACAACTTTGTACCTGTGTACAGATGATCCTTTCCAACTTATGAATTAACTTTCTATAACTCATTCGGTTACTCATCGTTTGCACATTTCAAATTTTCGTTTGCATACTTCGATTCTGATGAAAAAGTTATTAAAAAAACAATTTTGGGGAGTTCATTTCACACTCCCCCTCTAGTCAAAATACATTTAATTAATCTCAATCAATAGATTTCCGTTTGCATATTTCGCAACAAGTTGATTTTTTGTTTGCACATTTGGTCAAAAAGTTATTAACAATTTTGAGGACATTAAAAGTTTCGAGGACAGTCGACTCAGGTAGACAGATTCAAATCGCAGTTACTATATTCAAAATCACCATAATTTATTATATGGATTTATGATAAGTCCCATTTATCAAAAAGTCAAACTTTAAAGAACTATTAATTAACTCTTTATCTGTCTGTCTATCTCGTCTGCTACAACATTGAAACTTGTCTTGCGATTAACAATATAAAAAAAGAAATGACATTTAGATATTCTCTCAAAATTCAAAACCTCGATTTTCATCGCCGGCGAGAATTTAGACGATTCTGTGGCGATCTATGCCTCGATCGAATGCTGATTGTTGCCGTTCAGATGCGTCGAAAAAGAGAACGGAAAAGAGAATATTGAAAGAGGAGGAAACAGGTAGATGAAGGCTGTGGGCCTAAGGCAACGACAGAGCCTGTAGCGGAAGGATCAGGCGGAGAATGTTAAAGAACCAGCAGTAACGAAATTCGACCTGCTAGATCATCGGCCTACTCGGAGAGAGCACGATTTACCATGGTATTATTATCGATAGCACAGCAGTGAGTCGCGCGGTATTTTTTTTCTTTTCTCCTGTGCGCCGTTCTATGGAAAGTTCACAGTTTCGCTGGCATCTTTCTTGGCCCACCAAGATTTTGTATTAATTCCAGTCCGTCGTACCTGCGGGCCTGTCATACCTTTTTCGTCCTACCTTTTTCCGATCCTTATTCGAGAGATGGTCCCTTTTGTCGTCGTTGGGAACATTCGTGATTCGTGGACGTACTTGTTATGACGCTATTCCGTCTGCATGTTCCCTTTATAACATATACTTATATGTGTCTCCGTTCACCAAGGGAACCATGCTTGATTTTTGTTCGATTTTATACCTAATATTTCCCCGAATTTCGCAATCTGCCAGAGTAAGAAACTTACCCAAGAATATATATATCGTCAGGATTATCAGTTCCATCGGAATTGAATTTCGTCACGCAATAAACTCTTGTCAAAACTTACACAAATATTGGAGAATAAAAAAATATAATTCTAATTTATAATTGAATATAATTATTTTTATCGTGCCAATGGATCATCATTGAATTTATATCCATTCCTATCTATATGATGTAATAATATATATTACATAATATTATACATATAGTAAATTTTATTACATAATTACTAATTCAAATGATCACATTGACTGAAGGTAGAATATTCAATTATCGCAATAAGCATGCAAAGCAATTTAGGCTGATACATCCCAATTAACAATTAATTAACTGTTAACGTCATGCTAATGGAAATGCATACATATTTCGTACGGAGACAACTATCTAGTTAATCCTCTTTGCGTATAAATTACGGCACGAATATTCAAATTTGTGTATAGTATTCGCGCAAAAAACTCCTGTTATTCGATGTGATTTATAATAAATGAGTTATTATCTTTCAAATTGTCGCGAAATTGAATATTAATTTTTCACGTATCTCAGGATTATTTTTATTATTAAAGTCAGTTTTTTAAAGAATTGGCCAGAACTGGGCGGACATGAATTACTTCCTTCTTTTGAAAGAAGTTGAAGAGGAAGGGGAAAGAAAGAGAGAGAAAGAAAGATACATAAATAGATCGCTATTTGTTAAGTAAGTTTAGGATGAGAATTCTCTAAAGCGTTAAGATATAATCCATATTTACAACATAATTGTTACATACAGAAGGAATAAAATGAACTAAGCGATGAAAAATACACAAAATAATAATAAAAAAGAGAAAATAAATAAAATGAGTAAAAGAAAGAAAAGTAGCTAGTGCAAAGCTATGGTGATAAGAAAAATAAAAACTACGCACGAGCAGTTTTTTAAATAAATACTTATTCAAAGGAGAATATAAGAGTGCAAGAGTGCGTGTGGATGCAGGAGAGAAGAGAGAGAGAGAGAGAGAGAGAGAGAGAGAGAAAAGAGAGAGCAAAGCACGAATACGATGTCCGGTAACGAATTAACAACTCTTCTCCTCATTCTACATTATAGTTGGCTGAGAGCTAAAAAATCCCAAGATTTACTACGGTAGTCGAGACGACCCGGTCGACTCTCTCGTAAGGGCCGCACTTTTCGATCGGCGTTTCCCGATACTCACACGGCTCCATGTAAAACTTGGGATCTGGCTCTCTCACAATTTACACAAACAAAAATGCACCGGCGACCCTGCCTACCTGAGGCAAACCGCTGGCGTAAAACGCGCACAAAAACGAACTGGTATCGCGTAAACGGAACGCCAGATTGTAAACGTGTATCCACGCTGTCGTCATAAGTATTTTCGATCGATATACACGTTACTACGTACGAGACATACTTGCGTCAGTCCGCAATCGAATAAGATTAAGTGTAGATTTGTGGACTCCTACACTTCCGGATTCACAGATATCTTCAACTTTGTGGTTCTCTCGGGAGATATTTTCAGCTGCGGGTTTTTTTCGAGGGCAAGATATCTGTTGGTATGTCATCATCTATCTCTTCCAATAAATACCTAACAAAGCTCTGATTTATATTTGCGTCAATAACTCGGTTTTTTTAAGCATTAATGTATATTTATGTACTAAACACATTTAAAACTTGTAAAATTACAAATCGTTTGATTTTTAGTTCATAATACATCTTGGGTTATTTTTATAAAATTTTTATTAAAAATTTTAATTTAAATTAAATTTTAATTTAAAAAATTTTTATTAAAATTTTAATTTAAATAAAAAAGTTGCTTAAAAATGCAATAATTATGTATAATAATATTGCTTTTAAAACACGTCAATATTTATCAGAAATTTCTAAATGCTTTTGCGTATAAAAATGCAACGCAGTCGACATAATTTTTAACGGAAGATAATGGGCGCGAGCTATAATTTTGTCTAATAGCAACTTCTAACTATAGTGGTACTATAAGATAAAAACCGAAAGTGTCAGACCTGTGTCAGACTATAATTTCAGGATTACAAATGTAGGCCTATTTTACAGGACAAATTATAAATGAAATCGAAACTACAGATACCGGTACATTAATGGTTCAGAAGTAGAACGACCAATATCAAGCAGTTTAAAAATAGAAGAAACATTTATTATGTTCAAACTTGATACAAGTATAGTATTTCATCTGTAATATTTGAGGTAAGAAATGAGTCCATAAATAATAAATCTTATTTTCGATGTATACATATAGCATTATTTTTTTCATGTTTAAAGCAATTAAATTACAAATAATGTAATAAAATAAATTACAATAAAATATCAAATTAGCATGATTCAAAGTTCTGATGATTTAAAAACATTTCAAAATTCGTGGATTCAATATTATAAATATTAGGTCATTTAAAAAGTATCTGCGGATTTTTGTTCAATTTTTGAATGAAAAAACCGCGGATAGTTTTTAAATGACCCAATATCAAAGAATGTAATATTGGAGAATCTTAAAAAATTTTTTATACGTAAGAAATTTTTAAGGATGATATGCAAAGAGATTTATTTGCAGTAGGTATTAGTAGCTAAAATATTTATCGCTCTTTTACTTCAAAAGTAATATTATTTAAAAAATTAAGTTTCTCACAAAAGAGAAAAACTATTTTTCAATTTGAAAAAATTATTGAGTGATCAAATAATATCGATAAAAAGAATATATATTTAATATATTAGGTGTTGGAATTAATTCGTAGCGTTTTTTAATGAAAGAATGTTATTTATTTCACATGAGCATTAAAAAATACATTAATGAAAGTACTTCCCATCACTTGTAAAACGCTACGAATTAATTCCAACACCTAATATATTAATAAAAAAATTAGTAATGGTAACAAAAAGAGAATTATTCACAAGTAGCCAATAGACACAATTTTTTTTTTAAAATAGCAAAATATATATTTTTTAAAGATAAGCAAAATTTAGTGTAAATCTTTTGATTTAAAATTATATTTACAATACAATTTTATTTGGCGTACTCACGTTTTGTAAATAATAATATAAAATTAAATTGAATTACAAAATTGATTTTTTTTTTCAACAAAATAATCTATATAATAGAGCAAGGAGTGTTTCGTGGAGATAACTCTTAGAGATAGCGTGTCTTCTCATAAAAGAAATTTGACATCCACCTGTAAAACGAAGATTAGAGACCATTTTCGACTTCTCGTCACATTATAGCTAATCTTGACGATTTTTAAGGCGGTTAATAATCAATCAATTCGAATCTATATACCCTTGTCAAGATAAAAAAGTTTAAAAAAACACCTAACATGATTTCACTTTGTAGAGAGTGAGACATACATTATTCTTATATAATTGTTTTGTAACAAAATGTTCTATTTTTAACTATAAAAGATTTGAATATATTATAATATTTATATTGAATCATCAGTTTAATAAATTCAACAAATAGTCTTTGGGTAATAAAATATTTTTTATTCATACCAAACATTTCTCTTAGTGTAATGTATATCTAAAACGGTGCAGCATACAATGAAATGTTAAAGCGTAAAATTTAAGCCTTAAAAAATTGACCAATTATAGTGGATTATTCTTCTCAGATTTAACTGTGATTAATCAATTTCTTATGGTTTAAGGTTTGAAGCTTAAGTTTTACGCCTTAGAATCTCATTCCAGATGTTGCTTAACTCATTCATGCGGTAATAACTCGAAGATGATGTTTTTTTGAGTTGCGTCACTTTCGAAGTAAGGAAGTGATGTTCGAAGCGATTCGCAGTGCGCTTATAGCTTGAATCTTTTCTGTAACGATCCAGTTTATGGTCTCGTTCGTGCTCGCGCCTACTCACGACAGATACCGATCGCGGATGCGCGAGCGTCCCTTTCTTAAATTGTGATCGCTCGTGCCGTTTCACACGAACCCAGGATTAGCTTCTCCTCGTTACGGACTCGCGCATCGCGCCATGATTTTCGATGGGTGTACCGACTAATCTATCTACCTTATTCAGCTGGTAAGATACACTTTAACCAGTTTTACGTAACGCTTCATCTATTTCTCAAGTCGATCCAGTGGAACGTGTCTCGAGGTGACTGAAGAAGCTTTTAAGGGATTCGGCATGGGATAAGAATGATCTTGAGTTTCGCACACCATTGAAAGATTCTGCGACATTAAGTAATTCTAGTAACATAATGCAATTTTTTAAATATTATTTAAAAAACAAAGGTACATCTAATCGAATCTATTAAATTAATAAAATGTTTCCTGTATTATTATTGTAACCCACACAATTTTAAAGCTAAAATATGTAAACATATAACTAGAAAATAATTGTTGGATTATCAAAATAATGTGTGTTAGAATGTTAAAATTATGTATATATAGGATGATTAAACATAACGAGCAATGCTGCAAAAAGTATTGACACTCCAGCAATCAGTTTGAGTGTCCTATATAATTATTTTGATGGTCTGATACAATTATTTTCAGATCTGCATCTAGCTTTAGATACCTACTTTAGCAAAACCATCTTTTCCATACATGTTGAATTTTAATCTCATTTAATACACGTGTATGCGAATTTAAAGTCGTGCTTTTAACGAGCATTAAATTTTCGTTACAAGTTCTCTTTAATTGCAACTGTGATTATTCGTTATTTTTCTTGACAACTTCGTTCTAAAAAGTCATTAGACATTTGCAAGTTACAAGAGAAGATATCTAGAGATTTATAGAGTGAAGAGGGAGAGAAAGCAAGTAAAATTGCGAACCGGTTATCGAACAGGTGCATTCGCAAGTGAATGGATATCGTACTATTACCAATTTCATCCGAAAGTCTACCCCGTCATTCTAAGATTTCGGGGAATCGGTTTATATTTGCGAAAGATAGACCTGCAATTTCATCCGACAGTGCCAGCTGTCCATCAAACAAATCTGCGAAGCATATTAGCGTTTTATAAAAATTTTACATTAAATAGCAAGCTTGATTTTACATACAAGCTCATTGTCAGTTCTGTCAGAATTAACATTAGATATAGGAGACAGTTGCTAATGCGTGCCACTTAAGTTATTTTTTATTGTGTTTTCTATTTGATGATTTGTACGTAAATGAACATTAGAAATTGTAGCTTTACGTTTCATTACATTTATTATTATATTTTTAACTTTTTACCAATAACAAATTAATTTGTTACAAGTTTTTTAATAACATGCTACAAAAAATAAATATAATTTAAGTAAAAATTCGCCTAAATCGTATATAGCTCTTTTAAATCGTATCTTACTTAAAAGTATTAAATTTTTATAAATAAAAATATTTAAAACGATAAGATTAATAAAAGAAATCATTAATTCGTACCTAATAATTAACTAATATGTAATTATAATAATTTATCGAAAAAGAATCAAATATTTAATAATTATTATATAGGAATAATAAAAAGATAAGAATATCAAATAAGATGCTTGAATTAATTTTTTAAATTAACATTTGTATTTATTTATAAATTTTTTTATTATCGATTTATCACTCTTATCTTGTGGTGGTACGATTTAGGAAACTTAATAGATTTTATAAAAATATCGATTTAATCTTTATAGTAATAACAAATATAAAAAATTTATCGTATATTTTACATTTATTATATAATATATATTTATATATAATAAATGTAAAATGTTATACAATAAACTTTTTATAATATAAAAATTCATAATAAAATTGCGTTACATTATTATCAGCTACATAAATTAATCAAAACTTAATATATCAGGTATACCTAAGATATTTTTTAAAGTGCTACTAACACTCACAAAACAATTTAAGCATAACCTATTAAATTTTTTATATTACTCATTTTTCATTTATTTCATATTTCTAAATGTTGTTAAGTAATAATATAAAATATTGACGAGGTACAAAATTTAAGCTACTACTAACTACGCATTTGGCAACTCTCCCCTATTATATTTTTTGAACCTTTTTAGCTAGTAAAAATAGACCGAAACATACTTAACATATTTTTTAAACAACTCACTATAATTACTACTATAATTAAATACGTATCTACATCCACAACACTTAGGTGTAAGCTACTTTTCTTTCATTTTCGTAATGTTACATACGTAATTTTACGTTATGTCTTTTAAATTTCAATATACTGTTTAATGAAGAAATAAAGATTTTATTATTAAATAAATGGACTTTACATTCGCAAAAAAGAGATTCCACCGAGCGAAATGTCGAAGGCGTTTTATCGATCGGCATTTCTGTTTCGCTATCGACGTATCGATGCCTGCTGCTGATATTAATGAGTAAAACGGTGATAAAATGTTTCTTCACTACACGCCATTTATGCATGTTACGAGACTCACGATTCTCATCACGAATTTAATTCGAGCGCCGCAAATTAGCAGAGGGACATTTGTTCGATTAGCGCGAGTGTCGTTAAACGAATTAACGTCTCGTTACGAGCGTTCGATACGCGGACGACACGCGTGCGCGCGAGTTCGTCGATACGCGCAAAGCCAGCTTTCTACGGAAAAAAGTGCGTAGAAGCGGGGTCATTTTTTTTCTTTTCTCGCTCTTAGCTTCCAGAAGCAGACAGGTGTTGGTCGATGATGCACCTGCGCGCAGACATATCACCCGTTGTTTTTTTCCTTTTCGTCGGCACCTATGTTCCTGACCAATTTTCCGCCGGGCAGGCGCGAAAGACGATGAACGTATCATTATATTCCATCGCGGTGATTAGAATAGCGAAAAAACATGGTTCCCCACGTATCGATTACTTCACTCACGATACATTGTTAGGTTCCCCCTCATCATTATTTCATCACTTTAATAGATTTACTGTAATATATTAATATATGTGTTTTATATTATATATATTTACTTTAATACATTTTAATATATCTACACTTTAATATTCAAAAATTTTGATTTTTTTTCCTTTAATATTATTAGCTCATAATTATTTCATCATTTTAATACGTTATTTATTTTTGATATATTAATATATTTCATTTAATAAATATAATAATTGAATATTTTTAATATTTATATTTTAATTAACTTTTTAGCGCAATGCACATTATTTTAATATATTTACGTTTAGCGCAATGCACGATTGATTTACATTTCGATTATTGAAATGCAATCGATGTTATCTATCGAGAGAAAAATATTTTATATTTGTGACTATAATTATATGGTAAAATAATTATAGTTAATTATGGAGGAGCTCCATTTTTATAGTTATTACTATTATGATGTTGACACATAACATGTGATAATTCTTTCACATGAACAAATTGTACTATAAATTATAATAATTTCAAATATTATTATAATAAAATATCAAGATATTTATTATAAATAAAATAAATATTTTTATTCATTTAAATGCAATCGCAATTACAGTGAATATAACTACTTTCTTAAATTTATTTACTATTTATGTAGTATGTAGTAACTAAAAAATATGTTAGAGACAACTGAAAAAACTGAAGATTTTCAAGCACTTTGTGTAACTATTATTAATAGCATAATTGACTATATTTGCATAGTTAAAGCAACTATAAATATACAGTTGTCCTAAAAAATGACTATAAATTATGACAATTGCAACCACTTTTTTCTCTTAATGCGCTATTGTTATGATGTACGAGTTTACAATGATGTTCAGTAAAGCTCATCAAAAGGGAAATTATTTCCTTTTCTGATGATTTTTCACTTTGACTCAGGATTTTCTAAATTTCCAAGGATATAATAGCATAAAATGACTACAGAGTCGCAAAGATTCTGTTTAATGGGAGAGCCTAAGAAGTTAAGAAAGCTTCTCATTTAAATAATATTTAACATTTTAATGTTAGGTAGACGGAAATCTTAACTAGGAACTCACAAATTTAAACGACTGGTGATTATCTCCGAAAATATTGCGACTTCTGTAAACGTCTCGGAAATATTTTGCAATTTTAGGATTTCTTAAGCTGATTAAAGAGGAGAGGGTCGTCGTTTCGTTTGTTTTGAGATTATAATTGCCTCAATGATGGCTCACTTTTGCATTTCTCACGGAACCGTGCCGCTCTCGAAGTCGAATGTGTAGCTCCCGAGTGGCGCCAATCGAAAGTCCACGGCGGAAATAATGGTTAATGTTAATTTCCCATCGTATACCTTGTGTAATATTGACGATGGTTGGACGAGCGAGCGGCGTCACCTGCTCTCTCGTCCGTCGTCTTCTTGACCACATCCTTCCTTTTTCCAGGCGCTTTCGTGCGCTACGCACGTAGTCGGTGTGCGTTCGTAAGTGCTCGGTGTGTGCGCACGTTGCGTAAACTCCTTTAGACGTACGTGTGCGTGCATCTCTTTGGAGGTCCTCCCCTCGCGTCTGTTCCCCTCCCTGCCTCCCGATATTGGATCGTCTTTCATACTGTTCTCACACGGAGAATTCTGAAGCTCAGGTGCGACGACCTTGCAGGCCCTTTAAAAAGACTGCCCCATTCGCGACCCCAGGATGGCAACGGTTTTTGTAAAAAGTTCACTCTCGCCTGTGGGCAGGCTACGCGTATGTACCCCTGTGGGCGCTTTAAACTTTAAATCGAACGCACAGGGGAACCGCTAGTCACGCTTGCCTCGTCGCGAAATTATTAATGTAAGAGCCCCTTCCGTAACCCTTTAAGAAGGGTGTCTTTTACGCGATCTATTAATTGCCGAATTCACTTTCGAATTCATCGCGTGACCTCCATTGCATTTCATCCGTTCGTTTATTTACAGCAAAGATATATTCCACGTGTTCGTCAGCCTTTGTTTCAAGTGAAAGTAAAGCTGCAGCTATTAATAATATTGCGTAGCTGTAAATACAATATTATAAACGTCGCGCGTCGCTCGTAGAGTCGGAAAGCAACGTATCATGATCGGATTTTCGTAGCGTATAATTATTTCATACTCTGTTAAACAGAGCGAGCGAGAAAGCAATGTTGACGCTCTGACTGCTCCAGCGAGCGACATGCAATCGTGTCTGTGACTTCCGCTTTCGATTAACCGCCGCTCAAAAGCGTTGACTCATAAAATCGTGTACACGCACGTTTATGAAATTAGTCGGACATCGTAACGGGATTCTTTGGTGAATGGTACCCAAGTCGAAAAATATACTTATTCGTATCTTACAATAATCTTCTTAAAGATATGTATATGTATCTATAAATATACAGAAATATTTTACAAAAAATGCTCATGGAAAATGAAGATCAATTTTTACTAAGTTTAAATGTTGAGTAGTATTTTGACTTTTTATTTTTTCTATTATAATACTATCATATTAGATACGTATTAATAAAAATTTTGTTTACTCGTTATGTTAATAATTATGTTAATTTTATTAAATCTGTAATATTTAAATATAAATAATAATTTAAATTAATATCTAAATTATTTACAATATTTACTATGCATTTTAAAATAAGTCTTCATTTTTTTCGAGCATTTTTCTCGGTTTGATGCCTTTGGGAGTTACTTTCACGAGAGATGCGATGTTTTGAGCAGCTGTTTACAACCGTGGAAACTTGGAGGTATCCAACGGCGAGGCCGAGCACGATGCGATGCAGCGGCTCGAAGAAAAGAAGAAGACGTATAGTATCAATACATCTCGTATGTCGTTGTTCGAAGGAAGTGGGTTCTTTTAAAGTACGAGCCCACATCCTGTCGTTGGGCGACTCGGAACACGGTCAGCCGACTCGTGCAGTCATGTCCATCGCGGGAGGAGTATCGTTATCTCGTGAAAAAGCAAGCTTCTCGATTAGAAGAGACGTATCGACGTGGTATAATGAAAGCAAGAACGAAACGAGCAATACGTAGAAGCCGCTTATCATCGAGTCCGTATTTATTTGTTACGGGACGTCGTTTAATGGAACGCAGCTGCCGTCATCGCTGCACCGGCGTGGCGATAAACCAACGATCTTTTTTTCTACCGAATAACGAAGAGAGCGAGTGACGAAGCTCTCGGTGTGCCGCTGTCAGATGCGATTGCCGTATCTAATCATGCGTTGCGTTAAATGGTGCCACCAACACATATGTGTCCCGGAGAGACTCGAAGTGATTAAATGACAGTGCGCACCCGTACGATAGAGAATCAATTCGCTATCAGTGAAGCGGGAACGCTCGCTCGTTGGAGGTGACGCGTTATATCGATGACCTAGTTCGAGAAAACAACATCTTCCTGCTACCGAAATTCCTGGTTCTGATAAGAGCCGTTTCGGTCATTCGAAGCGATGCAATTATTGAAGCGTATCATCATGTTCACAATATTGCCCAAAAAGTTGATAGCGTAATTGTTCCTTGATAATTATTAAACGAAAAAAACTCGTATGAGTACAACCAAGTTACACATAATTTTAAAAACGTTCTGATTATATGTAAAAATTCTTAAACGTTCTTAATTCGTTTTAATAATAAAAAATATCTGCAGATTTATTAAATATTGACAACCAACATTTCTAAATACCTAAATCTTTGAAGAAAACATCAGCTTTTTGAAAGATTTTTTACTTGTGAGAATTCAAATTTCCATTTCTATCTATATATATCTAGATTCAATTTATTTTAATTACAAGATATACTGAAAGAAAATGTGTTTGTAACTATAATTGCATAGAAAAATAATTATGATTGAGAGCTCCATTTTTATAGTTATTACTATTATAAACTATAGGCATTTTATATTATATTTGCAATCATTTTTTCTTTCAATATAATTTATATTCAAATATAGCAATTCGTTCTCTCTCTTTCCCTTTTTCTGTCTAAGCTTTTCCGATTTCGATTTTAGCAATACTATAACGTTTAGCAATATAAATTTATATTTTATATTATACAATTTTTCCTCTGATATATCCTCTGATATGTTGCGACTAAAATTAAAATCTAAAATTATTTTCTATCCACGTGAAGTATGAATTTGTATTTTTCCATGCGCAGTCATCATCTAATATTACAAGTTCTACGAAGTGGGGTTCGGGAGTCATGTTAAGTAAGTCGGGCGCCAACTGGAGTGTCTGTGTCTGTATGCGGAGCACAACCGGTCGGCCCTTTTCTGTCCGCGAGGGTCGATTCTGCCTTCCGCAGGGCGCCAATCCGCCCGGTCGACCGAAACCAGACGCTCACGTCGTACAGCTCGAACAGCTGATGTTTTCGCATATTTTTCGGCAGATGCTTGGACCGACGCAAACGCCCACTTCCATCGCTCTTTCGGCATACCTGCGCGTTTTTCTATATAAGAAGGGCTCGGGCGATAATTCAGTTTAACGTCCCAGATCCATGATTATTATATCCTCCATTATTATTTTCTAGATAATCACGAATGCTCAACCAGTATATTTTATATCCAAGAATGAAGCCGTTTTTATAATAACGTAATTAATAAATCAGGCTGATCTAAAAGGGGACTGACCAGGATCATCAAATAAACCTCTCGGATTTTTAATACTTCGAATCTTAACCCGGAATAGTCACCTAGGTTTTTTTTTTTTGCGTAAACAATCATCTGGATTTTTATACTCCAAGTAAAAATTACTATTAAATCTTCAACAATGAAAATGATACATACGGGATCCTAAGTTTTAAAGTGTTTGAAATACAGAATAAGTGAATCCCCGCTTTATGGCGATTGATAAAGAAAATTTCAAAGTTATTTACTTACAATTTAGAATACTATAATATCAATCATACAGACTATATAGTCGTTCAAAAATTTTTATTTCGAGTCCAAATGATGCGTTTTTGCAGTTGAGAGTTAATTACATGTTGTATATATATATATATATATATATATATATATATATATATATATATATACATATATAAGGCATCTAATTTTTTTTACATAAATGATTATCTGGGATTTTTATATCTTAATTAAAAGTCACTATTATTAATTACATGATGTATGGCTATTATAAAATTTAATATTAAAAATTTATAATTTACACTAGATTTTTAGCAATGGCAAAGAATTTTAAAACACAATACAATATGTAATTAATAATAATGATTTTTAATTGGGGTATATACAAATTCCAGATGATTGTGTAAAAAAAATAAGTAACTATTTCCGAGTTAAAGAAAAAACTATTTAAAATAAATCCGTTCACTTTGATGAAACAAAATATGTTGAAGCAAATATGAAACTCATTCGACTGTATAACGCGATAATTAACGCGATAAACATTTTGTCGATTCAGTAATTGTGTTTATTGCGCAGTGTATTGAAAAAATTTATTGTGTTGCATAAATACATAATTTGTTCAATGCGATATTAATTGGAGCGGAGGTTATCAACCAAGAGTTTTGTTCATCCAAGTAGTTTTTTTTTCTTTTACTGTAAGAAACTAATAAAAGGCTTGCCGTTTGACATCGTAAATAGCAATGTTATAATAAGGCTATTATAAGACTTAAAGAAATTCTGTTTGTAATGTCGCTTCTAGCGTTGCGATGACCGGTAATAAGACCTCGCAAAAAAACGCAATGTCACTGATACCGTAAGAAGGCTTTTAAGGGAAAGAAAAACCGACGCTTTGACGCTATCCGACAAAAGCGTAAAATGCGGCCAGTTCAAAAGGAAAAGATTAGACGCGGGGAGCTGTTGTAAGAAACGGAATACGATGTCGGTAGAGGGCATCGAAGAAGAGCGGGGAGTTTCTGTTTCGTATCCGAGCACGAAAGAGTGGTACGAATTACGAGGAAGGTGATGGGAGGAGGACAAGAGCAGAAGGAAAGATCGGCATCGGCGAACATCACGGACAACCGGTACGGTGCGGCCCGCATTTTCTTGGTGCCAGTTGCTACTCGTCGTTGCCATCGTCGACGAGCGTCCCGGTCGCATGAGGGCCGATATGCTCAAGGCCAAGGACACTTATGCCCACCCACAACACACCCGAGAATATGCGACGACGCGGTTCTCGTGCATGTATATACTTATGCGCGGCAACAAAGTAAGAGAGAGAGAGCAACGGATACGCTCCCGCATTATGCAATTATCTGTCGATAGTCTGCGCGGCGTCACTCAAAGAAAACTAGTATTATCTCGAGCACGCCAGCTAATGATAACTGTTGTCCGTCCGACCGACTGTGAGCGACCCGCGCGCGTTCTCGTCTATTAATTTAATTTGGTAGTTAAACGAGCTTATTTTCGAGGGACGACGCTACGAAGGCAGAGGGCGGTGACAGAAGATTTCGCATGAGGTCATTGTCCATGTATCAACAAACAATGTAGACTAAAGCAAACAAAATCAAATAATGAAATGGGCCAATGCGGTCCTAAGCTTGATGCCTAATAATATTTTAATATGTAAATTTTAAAATGTATCTTATCATTTATACACACAAATATTATTCTATTATTAAGAAAAGTAATTACTCAATTTACTTTTTTTCTTTTAACGGTTATCTCGAATCGTTAAAAGAAAGAAAGAATTTTTTATAATAATCTTAAAATTTATTATAAATTTTAGAAAAACTCAAGAAATTCAAAAGAATTTCTTTTTGGAAGAATATTATAAAATTAATCGAAGAAGCAACTTTATATAATAAGACAAATTTGTTTTAATTTAATAATCTTGATTAAATTTACTAAGATTCAGAATATATTTTATTTAGGTAATGCATTTTTCAGAGCAAGTTATAAGTATATTTAAAAATTTCGTGTTCCTAGATAAAAGGGAAGAACAAATGTTGCTATGAACATTAAAACGCAAATGTTTCGTTGTCAAAATAATGATCGACTCAAATACAAATCGTGAATAATGACTTTATTTAAAAGTTTCACGTGGATATTTTTTTACAACAGATGCTCAAAATGTCCTCCATCATTTTTTACACATGCCTGAGCACGACGTACACATGACTGGCACATTCCTGGTCTTTATGAACAGTCTTAACGAAACATTTGCGACCTAATGTACACAGAAACATTTGTTCTCCTTTTTCATTCAAGAATACACTCACGAAATTTTACTTATAACATACTTATAACTTACTTTATATAGTCTGTGCGTTGTTTACTGACTTGAAATGCTGTCACGAATTAAAATTGAAAAATTAATATCAGTATTATAAATTAATCATCGATTTAATGCTATTAGTATCTTAAAACATTACACTGCAAAGAATAAATTTATTGTGAAAAATATTATCTCAGTCAGGATTCGAACTAGAATATAGAATGTGATTTCAGGCCATAAAGATACGAATTGTTGGAATATGACTATTTTTAGCATACCTGCTTTCTCGGAACGACATCTGACGATCTTTCTGATAAAAGAAAATTGTAAAAAAAGTTGTAAAAAAACAAGCATATCATTATATCTCCAAACATTCGCTTGATCCTCTTTTCTCATTCCTTTTATAGTTAATCTTTTTTACTTCTCAATCTTCTTTGCTTCAAAATCTTTTTTTACACTAAATTCTTACAATAGAAATAAAAAAAAATTAGTGCAATACCGCCGGTAATATAATAATCTCGAGATGTCTTAGAAAACCCTTTTAAACTTTCTTAATTTTTTTACCGAAATCGTTATAAAACGAAACGAGCAACTCCTTGAAATATCCGCGTGGGTATTTACGGTAATTTGGAATTGGCTCGACGTACCTATGAATTTAGAGTAATACAACTTTTTGCTGCCGCTTATAAATATCCCGCTGCCTATAAACGCAATGAGTTAATGATAGGAGTTTTACGAGGGTCTCTCTTTAAAGTACTGTCCTTTCCGGTTTCCTCGGGTAACGGGAGAAATCCGAAGAGCCTACGAAGTTCTGAAGAGAGTCTGATCCTATCGTCGGGTGATTCTCATATCGTCACATGCCACCGATACACGCCAATAATCGAGATCACGACACGCAAGTGGCTTATCGCGATTACTCGGCGTATGTGGCGTATATTCGCGACAATCACTCGTGCGAGACCGGCGTCGTCTAGTCTACTCCGCTCGGCTCGACTTTGCCGAGTGTTGTGCGTGACGCAATTCGCTTAGGCATCGGCGAAGTTACGCACTCGCGAGCTGCGCGATTGCCTCCGGCAAATCACGTAGGACTCGGTCGGCTCTCTGACGTACCGGGAGAAACGCACGGCCGTTTACCATTCCGATGAGAAGCGCTCTTGTGACTTCCGCTACGACAGCTGCGGATAATTGTCTCTAGAACGCGATTTCACCCGTATGCGTACCTATTATTGTAATTAACTTTAACCCTGTTAACTTTGTGAGATCCTTTAATTATTTGTCCTTCCTCGGTCTGCGTCAATTTTATCTCGTTTGCTGCGATGCGACGGTCTTTTTCATGTTTCGGTATCGCGACCTCACATATCAATATTAATATCTATCTTCCGCAATTTATTCTAATCTTTGAGCTATGCTTTCCTTCTGTAAACTTGTACAGTAAAAACATATACTTGTGTTAAATCGGACCTTGTTAAAATTTTTGTGTAAAATTGATATTTAACATTTCTTAGTGTTAAGATAATAAACAATTTATGAATGAATGAACAAAAAAAAATAATGTAATTTTAAAACATAAATTCTAAGATAAATGTATATCAATTTAATACTAATAATAATTATAAATGTTAACTTTACTGAAGGAATTTGTTTCCAAATTGTGTCAAAGCGTTGCTTTTTTTTTATTAATTTTTATATAATATTGTGTTATTCTCTAACATATTCATCTCATATTAAATTGGGACGTTGGAACACATAAAATGTGATAAATTTAACACAAATTTTTTTCAACTGTACATTCTAAAAAAATATGAAGGTGAATTTAACATTACGTATATAACTCTTACCGTGTTAGAGTTGATAAATTCCAACATCGTATGGATTTAACAGCATAGTTATAAAACCCATGATGCTAAATCTACATGTTGATGTTTACACCAACACTGTGAGAACATTTAACACACGATATTAAATATACACCTATATTTTCAATATATACACGATTCTATCTGAATTTACGCTTGACCGTCTTCTTCGTTCCTCTTTCACGGTACTTTATTCTGCAAATTCTAGTCCTGCAAGGCGAGGAGCGAGGAAGAGTAGCCGGGATCATCACGATCTCGGAGGATTGTCGTTCTGTACGACTCGTCTCGTTTGGCATATCGTATCGCAGAGCCCCATTAACGACGCGGTGCAAGTAAAGCGGCATTCGATGTTTGTTAGCTACAGATAGCTGTATGCGAGTTGCGCAAGATTTGCGCGACCGACTGATAGCCTGACTCAGAGCGCTGAAATGCGGCGCGGGTGTTCCGCCGGTCCCGTATACGTGATATATGACCAATAAACGACCAATAACAGGACGATCGTTTCGCAACATGGTTTTCAATCGATTGGACTTCGCCATTCGCGTACTCGGTTCCTGGTCGTTTCGGAAAAGGAGAGGGATATCTCGCGCGAGATAATCGCGGTTATTTTTTTTCTTCCACGCGTATCGGATTGGTTCGATGCGTCAGAAAGGTATAATCGCGACCGATTGTCTCCGACTGATTGATATGGGGTAGATACCCACACTTGTAAATGATTGTTCGCCGGGAATTGTCCAGGCGGAGTGAGAGGCAAAAGAGGGGAGGAGGGAGGGGGGGGGGGAGGGAAATGATACAATTGTATCCTTATCTTATGCGCATTGCGCCGCAATGATGATTCGACAGTTTCGATTTCGATCTTTCAATTCAGGTAGTATTCTCTCGAATTGGAATTATTCATGGTTTCCATGCGTGCATTGAAACGATTGTTGCCATCAATCAAATGCGTGCTTTTATCATGCGTTTGTCGCTGCTTTATATCGTGCATCGATGCGCGTGGAAATCAAGAGCTAATCGATAGGTCATTCGGTCCTTTGTTCAGTTCTCTCTTTCGAGAACGTACGAGAGGTAATGTTGCATCATTATTGATGCGAAGAAAAATACTTATCTTTATATTTATCGCGTGTACTGGTATGGTATTGGTATCTACAGAACAAGAAAATATAATTTTAAAGGATAAGCGTTTTCTTTTAAATTATGATGAACGTTATTTACAAACAAATTGCGTGTTTGCCGTCGTTGAATAGACAATACGTAAAGGTATCTGTCGTATGTGTATAATTGCGCCGGCAAAGGAAGAAATACGCTGCAATCTTATCGAGGAAACTTTGTCGAGCCAGGGAAATTTACTTAAAACCCGAAGACCGAAGGGAACAGGCGTGAAGTCTTCGGGTACAAATGACACTGCTTAGCAGCCCTCGGTAAAGTAATCCGATACAGCCATGTGCAAGTGACGGCAGGGGTCGAGTAAAAATCTTCTACCTGCGTCTAATTAGTGGCACCGCGCAGTATTCGCTCCTCGGCGCGGTAAGGGTCAGATACATATTCGCCCGAGCTTTCTTTTCTCTACTATTCGCTCGTATCGGAGTACCGTTATCTTAATTAACGTTGTATCTCAAGCGTTTCTTTAGCCGAGCATTAATTCTCAGAATCGGCGTTCCTACGCCGCACGCCTCTTCCCGCCGCTGCGCTGTCGTGGTAGCGCGCGAGACATCAGCGATAACTACGCCCGAGCAGTATGATTAGATGCGATTTATTAATTTGCTAGAACACAGTGGGAAATTTCTAGCGTTGCTCGCGCGAATCTCCAAGATAAATCGCATCTGCAATATGAGAATGATGTAACGAAAAATATTGATGATCTAAGCATTTTGAAGAAGTTGACTACTAATGGAAATGAGAAATAGAAATTTACACGGCGAGAACAATTTTGCTGAAGTGTCTATGAATTTAGGTGGCTACAGATCTGGAAATAATTTTTGCTAGATCAACGAAATAATGTAGGAAATATAAACATAATGAGTGTTGCAAAAAGTTTTGATATTCTAATCATCTTGAGCGTCCTACATATAATAATCGTTTTGATAGTTCAACAAAATTATTTTTTCTTTATCTAAAGTTTTAAATACTTCAACAGAATTGTTTGTACCATGTAAAATGTGTAGACGTATTTTATTTTATATAAAATAAAATTATAATCTTACAATGTTGCAGTAAATAACAAAATAAAGTTTAGTAACCGTAGACTTTTAAAAGAAAGTATAACATCTCTGGTACAATGCAACTTTTTTAAATTTTACAACAGCCTCTTCTTCATAAAGTTTGCAGCGATCTTTTCATGTAATTATATCAAAGTACTTTAACGTCGCATTTACATCTTCTCGAGATTCGTCGTCGCGTTGTTTTCTCTTCGCGAAAATTTCTTGTTTTTTTTTCAGTCGCGCGAATCCTAACAGGATTCGTCATCTTTTCTCTTTTTCTACATCTTTTTTTTTCGCGAAAGAAGTACCTGCATTATTTCTGCCGACGGGTATCATTACCTACCTACTTCGTAGGATATTCGTGAATAGACATTAGCGTGGGCAAACCCGCAATTAGCTTTATCAAAAGCAACTGGACGCGAGTAGGTGGATTCGTGGAAAGCAATTACATGTTAATGGCTCGCTTCGCATGGCAACTCAGCTTCGTCTCGCAATCAGCCCGCGCCGAATTAGCATTTGGCCCCTTACGTTTTCGTTGGTGACCTATGTCGATGCTGGTCCGACCGCCTCTCTAGCTGGGTCGTCAAGCGTGTCTTCTTGAAAATTAACTTGGAGCCGTCGGGACTGCCACGGAAGCGATGGAACGCTTATTCGATTGACACAGTTCCACGTGGCGGTCCCGCACGTGTGGAGTAGAATATCTTTCTCTAAATCCTTAAAAGATACAACATGGAAGAAGCGGATATTAAAAGAATCTTAACTCAAGGATTATGCACATATTTTTTATACGCAGACTACACACTGAATCTTTCAAATCCAGTTCAATATTTTATGCATTATTCTAAAAATGCATATTTTTAGATAAATTTTTTCCAGCAGAATATTAGTAATCGTAAAATGTTCAGATAATATAATATTAAAAATACTGCGTTGAAAAATAAAAAATATATTGAAAAAAATTTACTAAATTTTAATAAACATTTTAATAAACATTTGTTTGAATTTTTAAAAATAAAATTAATAATTCTTTTATGTATATATATATAAGAACCATTAATTTTATTTAACTATCATTATTTTATTAAATAAATTACTATAAATAAATGTTTAGTTAATATTATAAAAAAAAATTGTATGAAAAAACGTATTAAGATTTAGTAAATATTTTCTCAGAAATGTGTAATCGATATAAAATAAAATTCATTAAATAAGATGAAAAAAATCATTTTCAACATGTAAAACATCTTGCACTTTTTTGATGAGAATATTTGAGAACCATATGGATCTTTATCTCCATGAAAAATTGTCTACAACTCAGCTGCGTTTCGTCGTATTGTTCGCCTGCTACCTGCGTCGCTGCATTGTTACGGATGTGTTAAATTTGTTGGCTACATCATGGAGATGGATTCTCATTGGCCAGAAGATACAGGCGTTTAAAGATCAAGGTAGACCTCGAGACCGCAGGTACTTAAGTAGCTATATCTATAATATGACGGTTGAATTTTGCTGTGGACTTAACATATTTTTCGAAAAAAGGACTGTCCAAGGCACCATTGACCAGAATGCTGTGAAGCTTTTCTTAACGTCTTCGACAAAATAAACGGACAGAGAACGGCAGGTGATGAAAATAAGCAATTTTACCTGTTAGAACCCTAAGCTTGAGAGTTACTGTAAACCATATGCCGTTTTCAAATCCCTTGAATTGGTTGGTTTGAATAAAATTTTAACGAAACGTTCAATCACACACTTAGAAAAAAAATATTTGTGTGTGTAATATATTTTTGTGACTATAATTTCTAAAATAATTAGAAACTCCATTTTTATAATTATTGTTATAATAATAATAATTGCGTGTAAATGTATGTGGGACAAATGAGATGGCAACAACGATACTGTTGGCAATAAATTCATAGGCAAATGGAACTTTCAGATCGTTTATAATAAATTTAATTTATAGTTCAATATAATTTATAGTTATTTTCGGTCAACTATAATATTTTTGGGTAGAATTATAAATATTATTATTAATATATTATAATATAATAATTATAGTGTATGACTATAAATTATATTAAATTATAAATTAAATTTATTATAAACAATCTGAAGATCCCGTTTGCGCATAAAAATTACTGTTTACAGATCGATTGCCCTATTGTGTACATTAAGGCTCTTGAACCTCTATCATACAACATATGAATTATGATATTAGAAGCAAGAGATAACATTTTTTTTTAGAATACATATAGTATACTCGCTTCGTGTACAATTTTCCAGAAAGCGAAGTTCTATATGGGTTATCAATTTTCTATGAAGTGAGATTTCAATCCAAACTTATCCGTCTAACTTTTCAATGGTGAAGCCCCCCGTAGAGAGAGTAGCGAGATCCACTGCATTCGCACATATACTTTATATACAACGCAAAGTGAAGACATGGGTTTACAATTTTCCATGTAAAGTTTAAATGATAACGTTAAATACACATTTTATATTGTCAACTCTCTTTATTTGTTAATAATTTTATAATAACGATTGACTCAAAACTTTTTGTTCTCGGTTACAAATTTGACAATATGTCAAGGTAAAGATAATTGAAGTTGCTACCTCTAATATATTATAGATTTAGATCAACTGATTACTAATCGCCTTAAAAAAAGGTCGTCATGATTGATGATGATGTGGCGAGAAATTGGTATCTAATCCCCGTTTCATGTAGGTGGACATCAAATTTCTCTTACGAGAAGATGTCATTTCTGAGAGCTCTGCAAATATTCCTTGCTCTACCATAATAGATTATTTCGTTGATTATAAAAAACAAAATTGATTTTGTAATTACAATCTGGTTTTATATTATTATTTACAAAACGTGAATAAACAAATAAAATTATACTATATTAAATCAAAAGGTTCATCAAATTTTGCTTATCTAATAAAAAACATTACATTTTATTATTAAAAAAAAATTGTCTACTGATAATCTACTTATAAATATATAATAGCTACTTATAAATAATTCTCTTTTTTTTTTGTTACCAATGCTATAAATTTTTTCTCAGTGTATCTCACTGTTTGTTATAAAGAAAATCAATACGAGAAAAAAAATATATATCTGACAAAACTTGTTTATCATCGTTATACAACGCTTGGATATAATTATTAAGATTATTTCTTCGCGTGACTATCCTTTACAAACGTGTTTCCGTTGACACACACGCAATAATTTTATATATTTTACGCTGCTGTATTTCTTATTAAAACTTAATAATTCGAAGCAAGCAGTCAGGTAGTCAGTTTTTACAAGACCTTCACTGCCTTCATTTTCTCACATGGCACGATTTGTACATTCATCTCTTTTCAGCCAGCCAATAATTCAACTTTTCGTTCGCATGTTTCATGATATATGGCATACATAAAGATTCGATGCAAATGCCCGATTGAACGATGGTATTATCGACGAGTGTTATCGCGACACCGGGTTCTGTCGCGGATCCTAACGGATTAATCAAAATCAGACATTCGTCGATGTCGAAATGACGATAACCCGTCCCGCGCCAAATCACTTTCGTGGAAAATCGAGGTGCATGTACTTTCGCGTGCGAACGCGAAATCAGCTGCGTCATTCGCGTTGTCGAAATCACAGCGCATCGCCTTTTCTATCCGTTTCATGGACATCGCCGGAGGTTTTTAACCTCCGCATTCGTCACGTTCCGTGGTTTTGCTATACTTCACCGATATTGCATCACGTAGGAAAGAGATAACCTGGTATTATTAATGTCAACTTCATGATTGATTTCCTGATGAATTAAATATCTACCTTAATCTGATGTGGAGCGAAAATAAAGATCCAACGTATATTTTTATTTGTTTCGCGATATCGACACATGATTTTTTATTTAACCTTACAGAGTGTACACAGAGTCAAAATATATATTCGTAATACAATAAAATATACTTCGCAAGCAATTAGAATGTACTCGATAAACGAAGTTTATCAACGACGATAACGGATGTACTTGATAAACGAAGTTTATCAATAACGATAAAAAGTAAAATGTAAATCTGCATTTATTATTTTGTTCTTGTTTAATATTCGATGAGTAATAAAAGTAAAATAAACTACAATTATACAAATAAAGTTTCTAAACGTAGACATTTCGGACGTCGGAATTTCCTTTTATATAGTTTTATATTTATATAGCGATAAATAGTGAAGTTTAGTATAAACTAGTTTGTACTCGATTTGATTATTTATGTCAAATTAAAGAGAACTCAAATCCAAGATCGAAATGTCTACAAGTTTATATTTTACTTTTAACTTCGTTTATCAAGTTTTAATTTCTTATGAATTGTATTTTATCACTTTGTAAATATACAAATTACGCATCAACAGAGGGTCACATAGGCTTTTTTAAATTAACTTTAATTAAAGTTATATACAATTTGTAAAGTTAAATTAAAATATGTCGACATCGCAAAGTCAATAGATTGTATGTTTGAATCTTCTTTCTCGTAAATTAAGGCAGGCATTTAATCAGTTTCTTATTTTTATTGGATTTATGTTTGGAGCTACAAAATAATTAAAGTCTATATTAAAATAAATTAATTCATAGTTTATTTATATTATTTTTAATTAACACTATGTCAAGTTTTGCAATCAAATCAGCTAAGATACAATTACTGCAGAAATAACTCAACTTTTCAACTTTTACACATCCAACTATTAATTACTTTTATTAAATTTCAATTTAAAATTCTGTAAAATGCATGAATAAATCTTGATAAGATTCTTTTTAGGTCATAAACGCGCTTAGAGATTTTTTTTTTATAACGTAAACATGCTTAGGGAAGGCCGAATGAGATGGTAATCATATAAATCACCATCAAAACCCGCTACGGAAAGTGCCGCCACTATATGAATTAAGCAATGGAAATTAATTGCTGATTCTGTTGGAACGTATAATCGCATCGTAAGTATGATTGCATTAAATCTCGCGCGCTGCTGCGATTAAATATAATTTATGACAATGCGTGTGTACGCATCATACGACATGCGTAAACTCTCTCTTAACATTGTGTAACGCGATGCTGAAGTGTCTGCGGGGGAATTGCATCGCGGGGCTATCGGGATTAAATGTATTTACCGTGCACAGATAATTTCCGATCTTGAGTCTTATCGCGCACCACAACATGACTATTGACCCTGCTTAACATTGATTGATTTCAACACACGTCCCGGGGCGGCGCGATCGAAAAGAATTACGCGTTATCTTCTCGCTCGGCTATTTATAATGTTTTTAATGTGCGCGCGGAATGGAAAATCTATTACGCGTTTATACGAATGATTAGGATTGCGCTAAACAGGGTCAGCGAAAAATCTTGATCATGTCTGAGAGAGTGTATCTCTCGAGAGTGAATTATGTTTCCTGATATACTGCAAGCGATCAAAATTACACGAGAGTTTGAGAGAATCGAAAGGAAGATACATATATTGTATATATTTTTCACATAAACGCTTTAATCTGAAGACAGTGATAGAAGCTTGTTTGCTTGAAGTTTCAAGTTGTTTCAACAAAATAATCTGAGAAAGTGTAACATTCTTGACATTCTACACACGATGTTCTAAACATTCAAGTGCATTACTATCGTATATCTTGAAGTTCTATATCATACATCTTGACATAAATTCTTGTTCTGAGATTATCAAGAGATTAAAACCCTTCCGGCAACATCAGAGTCAGTTACATTTTAAAACAAACAAATTCGAAGGCAGATTTCTGATTATACATACACGTTAGTCTATATACTCAGAGAGAAGTGTTTGTGTTTATAATTAATAAAATAATTATTGAAAACTCTATTTTAAGTATAAAAAGTTTATGATATAAAATTATAATTAATAAAATAATTATAGTTAAACGTAAAAGCTATTTGTTAATATGATCAATTAAATCATTGGTTATCACGCCGATATTAATTTGTTGCAGAATTTATTAAATAAACTGATGATTTAATAATACAAAACTATTTTTATGGTACGAAATTATAATCGTTTTGGGGAATAATCGTATATTGGTTTGGTATATGAAACTATAAATACGGAATGAGCTATAAATATCTTTTAAAATTTCGTTGAAATATATAATCAGAATTCTGATTATATGATCAGAATCTTTCGTTCATTTTCAACCAGAAATTTTTATCAAATGTAAATACAATCACAAATACTTTTCTCTCAGTGTACACAAATAAAGAAGATGTTCTTCGCGAATAGTGGAAAATACTGACACTGAGAGGCACACAGGACATCGGTAACGATATCGGTCAGCAAGAAGATTTTTCTAATGAATGATTATCGCGGTGAGGAGGCGAGACTGAACTGAGAGTGGCGTATAGGACACGGATAGTATCGCGGTGCACTTCTCGTAAACACATCGGCACGGCGTCCAACATCGGCGTTTAATATTCTCGAGTTGCAGTTAGCATCCGGTTAAAGCGACGACGAGACCGCACCCATCGGACCGGACGATACTTTTTTCCGTTAGCGAAAAGGGAGAGGGAGAGCCTGGTGAGACCGTTTCCTTTTTGCTTCACCTCAATTCGGGGACCTAACGTTTGAGACCTTGGATCGAACCGCCATCACCGTTGTCGACCTATATCGCTTTTATGTTGCCTCTTGAAATACGAACACCGCCAAATCCTAGACGTCTCACCATTCTCCTCGATCGCTCCAATCTTCTCTTTCTCTCTCTCTCTCTTTCTCGGTAAAATCCCGAGTCCTGGATCTCGTTACCTGTCTACTGGTAAACCGTGCGATTCCGGAAAACCGACGTGCGGAAAGAGTATTGATCCTTTATTGATCCTCTATAGACTATCTTCTATTGATACAGATATATAAGCAGCATTTTCGTTTGGAAAATTCGCATTGAGATAGAAGAGATAAATTTGGAACAGAAATGAACAAACGAAAATCAGTTGACGTTGATAAGAGATTTCGACCTGTCACGTTAACTAAGAATTTTATTTTTAAGCTCGAAGAAACTGACAGATTAACTAAAAGAGAATTTTTTTCTAGAAAAAAAGCGTTCTTTGAAGCCTGATGGTCCTTGAAAATAAAAATATTTGTTTCGCAGAAACAATCTATTTCGTTGATGAACTGACCTATATTCAAGAGAGTTAACCTTGACAATGTGATCTAAAATAAAAGGAAAAGAGGAATGGGCCTCCCTAGTCAGGTGAGAACGACGTATTCGCGAGCATAAATGACTTGTCGCTCTGCTAAAAATTAAGAGATCCGACCCCCTCGTATTCCGACCGTGAAAAAGGAACACGTCGAGACGAATTGGAGGTGAGAGAATCGTCATTTCTGAAACGTCGTCGAAGGATGCGGTTTTATTTGATAGCATGGGAACTTCGGTTCACGGGCTGATCACGTTGCGCAAGGCTTCCTCGTCGAAAGCGGTCGCGGTTCGCAAGCGTGAAAGACGGCCGGAGAAGTAGACGCCGTTCTCGTCGCCGTTCTCGTCCGCCGTTTTCGCCGAAAGAGTTTCGTTAGGCCGGCAATATATATGGTTTATATTTGTATGACTTTCAGCGTGCGCCGCTCTTGACGTGTTTGCGCAAAATAAAGAATTTGGACGGTCCGTCTCGCTCGCGTGTACGAGAGAGTCGTTCCGTCCCGTCTCGTGTTGGCGTGACTACTAAAAATATATCGTAGATGAAACGACTGGCGAGTGCACACACGTCTTCTGCTGTACTGCATTTATAGATCGGGGCATTTACCGGAAAAAAAAAAAAAATCCCGGCTCTATAAAGAGAGCGGTAATTGCCATGAAAATTGCGGAATCGATCGAGTCTCAAGGAATTTTCAATGATTTCGATTCTCGCGAAATTGAAGCGCAAATTGACGTTACGGATCTTGCTGTCAAATTGAATAACGTATCTCACTGTTTTATTTATGAGACATAGAACATCTGTGAGCACTGCCTCTCGATGAAACTTGATAAATTAGAATGAGATTAACTCTTCTGATGGTGGGTCTATTAGATCACTCAATTATAAATCTCTTTGTCAAAAATGTCAATTTTCTTTATGTTATATCTGTATTATTCTCATTAAAATATACTTATATATTTATTCTTTCTTATACGAGTTATATCACTTTGACTCCTTAAAATTAATTAGTGCTTTTTAATTACACTGCAAGAAATACTTACAAGCAAATGTTATTTGTGACGTTTTCTTGTGACGATATTTGATTATAAAAAATTCGACTGTTATGATGGAATTCATATTTCTGTAAAATATATCTCTTATATTAATCGTAAAAAAATAAACATTATATCTCAAATAAATTTTTAAGTATTTTTCTTGTAGTGTAAATATATAAATTAAATAGGTCTTGTAGACCCAGCTCTGAAGGATTAATGCAACCAATAAATATTAGTAATTTTCTATTAGTAATTTTTGTAAATTCTGTAAAAGTCTCTACAATATCTCTTCGAAAAAATAATTACTCCACTCCTATTGAATTTAGACGTATTTTCCCTCTAGCAATTCACAGACATTAGAATGGAGTCTAATCCTTTTTGTGAAACGAAATTACAACAGTCCAGCTGGCTGAACATAAGGCAAATATTGTCATTCTATAGAAATAAAATACGCGTAACGCAATCAAATAATTCAACGTATCATTATTGTATTGTGATTTGAATAGTCTCGATGAAATGGTCCGAAAATTGCTGTTTCCTCGTAAAATAATTAGATACTGGAAAAAAAAAAATGTCTCCGGATGGGGCCACGCAAAACGCTTGGCCGGGCTAATGTGGCTCCAGAGAATTTCTATGAGAATAGAAAATGTGATTCGAGTGCTATTATGCAACTCCCCTAGGCATGGCACGGCGCGTCGAACATTATGTTCAAGGAAACAAGAGTATCCGGGGCTGACTAAACCTGTTTACGCGTAAAGTCTACCACACTACTATTTTTCCCTATACAACGCCGTATCCGTGCACTTTAATACGTGACGCGCGTGAAGCAGGAAGAAATCATTTTTACGATCCCACGATCACTCAGCTGTGCGCTAAAGTAAACAATGTGCTCGATAAATAGTGATAAGAAATCCGTGCAGTGATCAATGAGCGTTCATTTAATAAATATCGACACCGCTAATCGAATTATCCTGTTTAAAAAAAGGAGACACATAATTCCTCCCGTTAAAAAAAAAAATTGTAAATTACTCTGCATTTAAACGACAGTTTTATCTTGCGATCTTGAGAATTGTGAAATTATCAAACTTGACTACCTTGCGCCAAGAGTTCTTACTTGAAAAATTTTACGTTTAATATATTTATTCGTATTTGTCCCACAGAAATCAGTCTCTCTTACAACAACAAAAATATAGAAGTTCGAAAAAAAATCGATTAAAATAAAAACGTGTTGTTGAAGACGTTATTCGGAGGTCGTCTTAAAGTCTGCGGAGGTTAAATTAACGGTTTACGATTCAAATTTCTCCTCCGCGGCATATACACACGCCTTCTCGCAAGATATATTATCTGGCATACGTAAGGACGCATTCAAAAGCCCGTCATATGAGAAAGTGCTCCGCCGCGCTGATCGTAATCTCTTAATTTCGCATGTTTTTACGCCCCCGCAGGCACGACGTCCGAGTATCCAAACCGGTATAACGCGATATTCGCGGTCGCGCCGAGTTGCGCCAGGATTAAACTAATCGCGGGGAGAGCAAGGACATCGACTATCAGATCACTCGCTTTCATCTGTGTGCCTATAACCCTCCTGAGAATGCCTGCCTTATCTTATCTAACGTTTGAGCTTTATAAACTAAACTAAAGAGGGTCCGGATTTTATTTTTTATTCGCGGCCCCCGACTCATTGCTGTTTATACAAACATCCGAACTTGAATCTTCATTTCAATTCGAGAATAATTCTCGATTAGATTCAGTCACGGTGATTTAACAACTTCATTCTTATTTACATTTTTTACGCAGTAAGACTGCAATACTATCTCATTTAATATAATTATATTAAATATGATTATATCGCAATCATATTGTATAGAAAATACGAATAAAAATTGAGTTGTATTTAATTAAGCTGTAATTATTTAATATAATTATATAATTAGATATATCAAATAATTATATCCATCATCCGCTACACCAATCTCTTTCCTGTAAAATGATCACCGTAATTCTCTCGTTAAAACCTCGAGGATCAATGAGAAAAAAAAAAAAGAAATGACGGCGCAGCGCGTGACGGCGAGAAGCTACGACCGTGTTTGACACTGACAGTGGCTGATTAGCGATCGAGTTTAAGGATATAGGCAGGCAAGCGACGCAACTCGTGCGTATGCGTGCGCGCAGCTCGACGTAGCGCGGCGGAGTGAGTGCGAACACTGCGAACGCTGGTCGAGATGCAGTGGACGAAGAGGGGACGAGGCGGGGGAGGGATTGCCGGATGCGGATTGGTCGGCGCGATGTAACTGCGACCCGAGAGTAGGGATACTCAGCTGAGCGCTGGAGGTATAGCACGAGTAGCCGATCGTACAGTCAGTAGCTTATGAGCGCTCGTGAAACGAGCATCGAAACGTTTCTCTTCGGAGCGGGCGAGGATGTCAGTTCGTGATCGACGAGCGACTGTGAGAGGATCATAAAACGTCTTAGGAGTCTTGGAACGCGCGTGCACGTTGTCAATATTCTGAATATCGAGAGGACGAGAGAAGAGAAAGGAGGAGAGTCCACTCAGACGACGGAAGGATAGCGATTGAACGCGCGCCTTTATCGGCTGCTCTCGGCGAGCACGTGGATATATACGGAATAAATACGTGCGGCACCGTAGGAATCGCACGTAACCGTCGCGTCTCGCGCACAGATCAACTGCAAGTAGCAGAAGGTGGAGGAAGTGTGTCGTGCCAATCGAGGGATAACCCGACGCGTTGGATTCACGCCACGGTCCATCATCCACAGTCGAGTCGCGTTCACGAGAGAGGAAACTACGTGTTTACATCCTTTCGTAATTTTTCGCCTCGCCGATTAACGCTCGATAAATGCGATAGACGCTAAATCCTTTGAACACGCATGTGTCTTGAATTTCTTCTGGCGGAGCACTCTTTTTTTTTTTTGGATTGTGTTTGGAAAACGTTTCGCACGGTGAGATCGTTGGATTTGTCTCCACGCGAAGGTGCGTGAAATTTGAGTGAGAGAACCCGATAGAGGGTAGATCGTTCGCGACGAGTGATCGATTGCGAGAGTGAACGACGAGAAAATAATTCTCGAGTCACACTTCGCTGTCGAAGCGCGCGGAATTGTGATGCGAGTCGCCGACTTGACGTCGTTGTTCAATTGAAGTGAAGTGGAGTTTTTTCGTGAAGTTATTTCGGAAGCAGCCCGAAAATGCTGCCAACGCAGCAAGAGAGCCCCTCGAGTTCGTCGGAGGTATCCATCAAGTTTGGATCGTATCTCGTGAATGAGAATTCTCCCACGCCGTATTCGGATGCCACGAGGGTAAGTAATTAGAATTGGCATTTCCATAGCACGAGGAAAGCACTTGAGGGATATTTTTTTTCATAAAATTCTCATCGCGGGGGAGATCCGGAAAAATTTCAAGCGGAAATTTTTCTCGCAACGATTTTACTCTTATCTTATGAGCGGCCGTTACTTAGGGTTTTTCTAAATTTACTTTTTGAGATATTTGAATAATTATTTTTTGATCCATAAATATCTCATAAAGTGAAAAAAAAATTAAGAAGTTCTCAATGAAAAGAAACTTATTTCAAATTTGCATCTAAAGAACTTCTTACCTTATCTTGGAAATTTGAGGGAGCATGCTAGAAAAGTGTACTCTTACGGAATCTGAAACTTGCTTGAAAATTTGAAGGCATATTATACTAAAAAAGTTAGTTCTCATGTAATTTTAACTTGTTTGGAAATTTGAGAGTCAAAGTTAGAAAGTCAAAATTCTCAGGTAATCTTAAAATTTGCTATGTCAACTTATTTAGCTATTAAACTTGCTAAAAAAAAATCAACTTTTGGAGAATTTTAAATTTTTCTGTAAATTAGAGGGAGCATGTTAGAAAAATCAGTTCTTAAAAAATTTTAAATTTGTCTGGAAGGGGGTATGCTTAGTTTTTGAGGAATTATAAAATGGTGCGTGAAAATTCGAAGGGGCGCATGCAAAAAATCAGCTTTCGGAAAATCTTTTTTGACTAATGTCTATTTGAGAAAAAAAATATTTTGTCAAGGATTAATTCTATTATTTTTTGACATTTATTTTTACTTCGGCAGCCAAATCCCTTATTTTTACAATATTAGTTCTCGAGGGTCTTAACGGTATTTTTTTCGGATTGTAATTATTATATCCCGGTTTTCCATTATCTGGTTTTTCATTAACTTGTGATTAGACTTGCCCACTTAACCTAATGATGATATAAAAGTTGTGTTTTTCTAGCTATGATTAATCACTAGACTGTTAGTTTTATAATGATAACTTTAAAAGTAACCCATCAATTTAGTGATTAATACACTGAAAAAAAAAAAACTAAATTTTAAAAAGTATTTGTTCAAATAGTTCTAAGTAAATATTTACTAGAAGTAAATGTTTAGTTAGTATCATTTAAAGAAATGTATATTAAGATTTAGTAATTTTCTTCGTAGTGTTATTTAATATAATTAGAAAAATATAATTTTTTATATTAGTTTAATCACAAAATGGAAAACTGGGCCTTCAGCTGTCATAGAGACTCGCGCGGAAAGCGAACAAATTCTCATTGAGAAAGATATCTTATTGTTATACCGTCGATAAAACACATCGTCGATATTCGACAAACTGACATCACAATAGTTACACTTCGCATCGTTTGAAACGCCGAAACAAAAATCGCTTCGCATTAGACAGAAAATCGTTCTATATTCGAATATTACGTAGTATAATTACGTAGTTAGAACGTTGTTTTGCACTGCAAACTGATCATTAAATTGATCTTTGAAAGGTGAACAGCGGGTCTGGCTCGGACTTAATAGAATTTTATTTGGTGAAATAAGAATTCAGGTTGAACTTCGGTCGTACTTACCTGCGATTTCCTTTCTTTCCCGAAGGAACCTTTTAATAATACGCGATAATCAAAGGGAAGAAAGACTGCATGCATTCGACGAGATATACCGGTCCCAATGGATTCCACGTGACGAGGGTCAAGCTGTTTATTTTGAAAGCGGCGCAGGTAAAGATTTTCGAAAGCGCTGTTTAGTCTCGTCACAGATTCGCTGCCAAATATTGCTGCATGGCTGCATTTCGATGCATTGGGTTCTTCTTAAGCCGGATTAATGTCCCAAGAATGAGTTTTCCTCGCGGAATCAAGTTCAACCGACGGAAATAGCGCAAAATGACGCTCACGATATCGTTAATAATTTCGAAGGGACGTGCGCGCGCGCCGCTCAAAGTGGGCTGTAAACTACATTTTTATCGGTGCACGTGGCGAAGTACATTAATCTCTAGTATTAACGAAATTTATTGCTTCACGGCATATTCTCATTCGTATTCATCGATGCGACTTTCATGAATTTACGACGCACGATCGCGTTAGTTACACGATTGGAAGTTGAAGGGCGACAATTTTTCGAAACACTGTACGCAAGCAATTTTACAGCAAGCAATTTTCGCTCGTTTTTTTCGTCTAATTGAAAGTGTCCTTTCTATTAGATATTCATTAAGCTGTTCTATTAGCAACGAAAGTTGACTCGTGTCAAAATTAATTTCCATTCTCCATATGATAATTATTATTTATGTGAAGTAAATAAAACGCTCAATCAACGAAATAATTTGTCTGATTTTGATGTCTGTAATCTGTATCGGAAAGATTACAGAAACGCCTGATTGCGCAGAGAAATGAGGTAGATAGATGTTATTTTAAAGTGGAACAACCGTAAAGGCAAAGTCCCGCCGATCAGTTCAATATACTGCCTAATGACTCGGTGTAATATTCGATTCGTCGAAAAGACCTCTTTGACGGAATGCGATAGTACATTAAGATAACTCGTTGAACGAAACGTAAAATATCACCGACCGATGTTTGTTTGCGAGGCCCGTCCTCCTCGAGATGTCCATGAACAGTGTTATTTTTCCGTGCTTATGTATCGATTGTCGAAGTCTTTTCGCGGCAGTGTCTTTGACCGAAAGAAATCGGTCGTTTTCTAAATATAGAAGTGTATTTATGCTCCTTTTGCTGTCGAAAGAGGAGGAGAGACATTCAATGTACAATATTAATCTTCACTATATGAAATTTTCCATCTTTCGCCAGCAATATCTCTTTAAGAATGAATTTCTACTACCATAGAAATCGAATTGTATTTTACTTTTTTTTTTAACAAATTTACATTTATTTATAAAAATTCACAATCAAAATATTGACTGTACTTTTAAAGTCACTTTCAAAGTATTTTAAATTCGGTGGAGAAAATTAAAATATCAGAAATTCGCAGTAATGATATAAATGTTGTCAGGCATTAAAAAATTGAACACAAGAGATGAACATGACGTAAATCAGAAAGTGGACTTTTAATCTCTTTTTGTATCAGAAATACTGACCGGATTAACTTGATCCTTTTCGAAGGGGAAGTTTTTCCTCGAAAGGTCTCGGGGTCTCGGGCGAGATGGATCGAAAAAAACATGAGAGAAAAATCCTTAAGGCACAATTTAGAGTACGCCTGCTGCGAACCCATGCAAGCGGCGATGAAACACCATCCTCGCTTTTTAAACCCATGCGTTTCCGGTGCGTGCGTGTACTTATGCGTCGCCGCCTTTCCTCGTGGGCGACGAAACGAACAGGGTATCGCCATATGGCTCGCGTGAAAATTCATAGATATTTCCAGACCTCAAGTTCTGCTTTCCGAGCCTCGATACACGGACCGGATGCGTAATTCCTCCCTCGTATGCGTAATTTACTTGGGAGTTTCTTGGCCGATACATCGACATTTTTCTGAGTAGGTCCTCCGGTCTCAAATCTCCTTTCGAGACCGGTCAATTATCCTTCGGGACTTTAATGACTCAGGTCTCTAATTCTAGAGTTCGGTCCGACCAGGTAGTCCTTCGCGCGGTTATGTATTTTGTATCGCTCCGGGGAAATAACATTCCCCGGTACGAGTATCGGTTCGCGGCGCGGAATAATCGATCGATCGCGTCATCGTCGTGATTTTTGATTTCGCACGCACGTCTCCAGCCACCGCGCCGCGCCGCGCCACGCTGCGCTCGTTCCGTTCGAGAGCCTGTAATTTGACGGTTGCACCATGATCGTCCATTTCGACCGATCGATCGTACTCTGTAAGCATGAATCGGGAATACGATCATGTGTTCCACACAATATCCGCAGCTTCGCGGATCGTTGGAGGTCCTATTACTTAACTCCTGCATGCCAAGAAATGCGGATTTAAATCGTATCTCTTCCCCGTACAATTACGATGCGTTACGCATTTTCAACTTAATATTGCTGAAATGTTTTATTTGTGAAAGATCAATCTCGTTACTTAACGTCCGCTTAACGTAAACGGAGAGATCATATTATTTACTTGGGAGATTAATATTGAGCTTAGTAATATAGAAAAAGATGTGAGAATGATTCAAGATAATCGCTCTTTTATCTGCATCCGAAACAAATATATCTTTCCTTTTTCTATCTGATTCGTCCGTGTTGCATCGTAATTGCGTTAGCTATCTTAATCTCCCTTGACATGCTGTAACGTCGCACTGAGCGTTATCAAATCTTCGTTACATCCGCCTTGCGATATTTGCGTGAAATCGCAACAAGTGCGTCATAATATTCGTCTGGAATTCGCGCGACGACAAGAGGGAATGGGAGAGAGAATATCGTACGCAGAATATTTAAGATGTGTCTTGAAATGTTGATGTTTTATTAATCGTATAATTTGTCTGCCATTGATCTTTTGCTAAAATTAAAGTAGAGACCTTTCCTGGCTGAGATATTTTTCGCAATAAATTTTTTACAGTGGTTTAAGATACTAATATTATTACATTTAATTGTGTGTGTATTATTATTTTATAAAAAATAATAAAAATTAAACTCTGGAGATTTGACCAACAAGTATCTATTTAATAAGAGCAAGTGAGAGTAAAATTCAGTACGATAATTCATGCGTTAAAAATTATATTATATTTATTCTTTCTTACAATTAATTGATGAGTCTTGTTAGTCAATGTAAAAAGAAACAAATATAATATAATTTTTAGCGCACGAATTATTGCGCAGAATTTTGTACTCTCACTCGCCCTTTATTATTATTTCAATTACAGTTATGATTGTTTCAAGTTCGGTACGCGGTTTATAAAATAAAAAATGTATTTAGAATTAATGTATAAAAATATTACTATCAAGATTGATTCTCTTTAATTTCATTTATCACTAACCTGATTTATTTAATTTATTTTAATTGGATTTATCACTTATTCGATTTATTTATATAGCGTTTTGGATTATTTAATATTATTGTTTAAAATTAAGACTCATAAAAACACTTGATACCTCGTATTATACATAATATAAGGGCGGTATTCATAGTCCGTACGTAATTTTAAAATCATCTGAAGCAATGCTTTAAGATACTAATACGGTGCTCTCTCTGATCGGTTCATGACATTTTAAACAATAACTTAATCTGAAAACTTGAGCAACGTCTATAGATTTCTTCCTACGTATCTGAAGTGAAACTAATTTTCATTCGTAAGAGTCTCTCAGTTGCAATATCGTTCGATTTCAAATTTTATTCCCTTAACACGGCGAATGGCGATCACGTCCGATGGACCGATATTGCCGTGCGCATTTTTCGACATTTTGATTTACGTCGCTTCGGAAATAAATCGTACGTGTGTGTTAGGGCGCGGCGCATGGGAAGGACGAAAAAAGGACTCGGCGGGGAACGTGGGATCCGTAATTTTCGTCTCGATTCCAATTTCTTTTTCTCGCGGGCTTAATCTCGTCCGGTAAATTGGCCCTCTGAACTTCTCTTTGACTGCTCTCGGCCTCTCTGGCCTCCGTCTCTCCCTCCTTCACTCCTCCTCTCGCCCGTCCGCCTCCTTCTTTCCTGATAGGTACAATCCCATCAAATTATCCCGATTACCTGTAGCCTTGACGGTATACGCGAGCCTTTCTAATAGAGACAAGCGCGCACCGACGTTAACGACGATTTCGAAGTCGAACGCGTGCTGCCGGCATTCGCGTGACGTGAGTTTCGTTAGATTTACGCCGTGCATTTACCGTTAAATACGTGGCCGGCCTCTTGTCTTTTGCTATCGACATTGAACGTAATTCTCGCGACGCAGACAAGTCGCAGATTTTCAGTTATCCGTCATTGAAAAATAATCGATTTTCTCACTGATTTATTGACGACATTGCATTTTGGCAAGAAAAGTGTACCTATATAAAAAGCTCTGAAGAATATAAAGCATAAAAAAATAAATGCCAATCAGATCCGACACTAAGTGTGTCATATGTGCGCATTTACGTTTTTTATTAGAATTAATTATTTTTGATATTTAATCCTTCGTATGCATACTAAGTCTTTTTTTTTTTTACCCAGATTACCCTTTCTCTACGAGATTTTATTCTCAAATTTCTTGGCATAAATTTTCAATTTTTATTAAATAAAGGTTTAAACAAAAATTGAGTTAAATAACAATTCGGCAACATAGCAGATATGTTGAAAAGTAATCCTGAATTTTTTTCTAGATTTCTTGAAAATCTGAAACGATAAAAAAATTTGAACTGGACAAAAAAGATCCAGAATGCCTGATAAAAATCCAGAATGTGTCATGAAGGATTAATAAAATGCACACGTAAACATCTAGTGTCAGCTCTGATTATTGTTCATCACATTTGCTTCTTTGTAATTAAACTTTGCTACTTGCGCATTTATTTTCTCTACATCCGCGTATCTACTGGCTCATCTAAAAAGATATTGCAACCTGTAAGCGATTGAAAATAATCACGGTAAATGCGCGGTGGCGAGATAACGCGTTTCTTCGGATACCATCCGTTCCCATTGCGACGACATGAACAGGCATAGCGCGGAATTTTAATCGAGGGACCAGACTTCTATCGATCTCGCGGTCACGGAGAGAAGGGTTCCGCTATCGGGAGTAAAAAGCAATGAGCGGATACGCGGATCGGCTCGCTTTCATGGAAAGCTCGCGTGATAACGCGACGGCGCGGGGGATAAGTCGGATGTTCTGGGAAGCGCATCCGGTGCGATGGCGCGAACGCGGTTGGAAAAAAGGTCTCGCGTTTTCATCGTGGGACGAGCACAATTACCAGTAACGCTGGATGGTAGACCGACTGTCGGTGGTCGGCCCCTACTGACGTATTCACGTATTGGTGCGTAAGCAAAACGCAAATCATTGCCACTTTCCCCGCACGCGTACGCGTGAACGTGACATTTCGCGCTCGCACGATTATTCTATTTACGAAAATGATTATTGAGAACGGCGAGCCTTGTCACGTTTAGCGTCAATCGTGTCTGCGATCCTCGCGTCACGTCGGAATATCGAACGCAATTTTCCTGCCAACCAATTGAAGCCAACTGTGTATTTTATGGTTCTAAATAAATGTAGAAAGTGTGAGGTTTGAGCGATAATTAAATATATTGTTTGACTGTTGACGGTGTGTGATTGGAATGTTAGACGAAACATGTGTCTTTATATTTTCTTGTAAAAATTTAATACCGAAAAGTAATGATTAATTATATTTATTTTGAGTATTGAAGTTAATAACAGTGCCATAAGTACTCAAAATAATTAATCACTACTTTTCTGTATTATTAAATGAGAAGTATTAATTTGAAGGTACTAAGTTGAATTTCTATAAGGGCGATATTAGTAGTAATAGTAGTAATAGTAGTAAAATTAGCGGATGGAATTAAAACAGTCTCCAATGTATAATATAATCTAGATCTACAAAGTTTCTCTGTTACTCCGAGGTCAGTCAGTCCTAACCCTGTTCAATGGCATTTCACAAAATATTTTCTTAGTAATGTAAAATTTTAGCATGTTGCACGCAAAATATGTGCAAAATATCTGCATGGAAATATTGCTTAAAATAATTTATGGAATGATTAAATTTTTTTTATTTTTTTTTTATTTTTAGAAGGAAAATAATATAGAGAAATAAAGACCAACAGTCATCACAGTACTGGAACTAGACTCGTTCAAGCGAAATCGAATTACCAGATTTTTCTTTAGGACTATATGTTTCTGTTTTTATAAAATTGAAATTTCTATTTAAGTTTCTACAAGATATCTAAGATGTAATGGGGTCTACTGTATATTTATTATTACATAATTATTATTATTTATTTATGTATATTATTCTTATGTACATTATGTATCATATATACGGAGTAAAGAGACTAATAATCATACCAATGTAGTTAATTCATAATAGAACTATTTTTTGTATATAATAGCGATCTTAATAAACACCATTAATAGGTCGATATGTCAAATGTAATTATACGATTATTTCCAAATAGATATGGTCAGATAAAATATATTATAAATTGCACTAGTATGACTGCAGCTCTATTAAGTTCCTCAAATAATTGCTGATAAATTAAAATATGTTTATACCTGCAAAAGCATCTTTTTAAATAAATAAAATATTATGTACATAAATATATATGTAAGTCTATTGCAGCTATACTAATGACTGTATCATATAATGTATATAATGGGATTAATACTGTACATATCCAACTAGTAATACGGTGCAACTACGCTATTGTTACAAAATACAATTTATATAAATTAGAAAAAATTGAGAATCTCAGTCTAAGATATTTCTGATGGATATGCTTCCATTAAGAATGTTGGATTATCTATAATCGTATAGTTACATTGCAATATTAATACAGTGTGGTAGTGGCTATATAATACGCTGAATTAATAATATTTATCGCTAATACTTTTATTAATCTTCTCTCTATGTCGCTTATTGCATATGTAATCCATTTTTCGCTTTTCACAAGGACATTGTAGCAGCAGTTTTACTGGTACCTCTCCAATTGCGTTTTTGTATGCGTTTTACTTTAGTACATTTTGTTTTCCACTTCCATTTGTAATGTACATCGATATACAATGAATAAAATAAAATAAAAAAATAAATAAGAATAAATACGTATACAAGGGTATCCCGTAAAGACCGTATAACAAGGGAAGATTCTCGAAATCATTTTGAGAGGAAAAGCCTAATATCAAAAATATCGAAAAAAATGTTTTTTAACATGAAAAATATCAGTAATTTTATCTTCGCATATGTAATCTTATGTTAACAAGAGACGATAATTAGCTTTTGCTTTTAGCACTTTGCATTGTAACACACCTGAACGCATAAATTTTAAGCGGTATAATTCGCAAATTTTTAATGTATAATTAAAAAACTTATTACAACCTCGACATTTTGGTATTCAGATTTTTTTTTCGTCCCAGAATGATTAAAAGGAATTTATCTTTAAGCTTAAAGTTATTACGGACTTTACGGAACACTTTGCGGTATTTTTGTTTTTTATATATTTGTAATATTTTTATTTGATTAAATGTCAAAGAAACAAAAATTTATATTTTACGAATTAAAATAAAATTTATATTTTGTAATTAGAGAAAACTAAAGATTTTTTTCAAAATTCCTTTTCAAAAAAGTTCCAGGCATATCCAAAAGGTCTATAAAGGTAAAAAAAATTATCATGCATGTCAAAATTAATTACGCTAACCGTCGGATTATCTACAGAGGCATTATTAGCCGCGACGGTGAAACCATCGACGATGCCGTAATGCCGTGCTAACCGGTGTAACGGTATTACAAAAGCGACAGTGAAATGGCGGGATGAGAACGCTGGTTTCGCTCCTTGAAAGTTACGCGAGCGCATACGAGCCGCGAGCACGTCACGTTATAATTACTTCGCACTTTACTTATGCGAACGATAAAACGATAGTCTTTCCCTCCCGCCTTCCTTCTCTGGAAATCGCACAAGTTTGTTCGGATTCCGCGGAAGAAGGCGTATACGGAAGAAAGTAGAAAAAGTAGTCTCCGTCGGTGAACGGGAGAAATAGTTGTCTTTTGTCGAGTATGCATAAAATCGGCCGTAAAGATTGAAGTTATGGCGTGCTCGTAAGAGATTCTGATAAGAACTGAGATTTCTCTACTTGGGTGGTGCGAGTTATTGTTACGGTTATGAGAATATAAAGCGGGACTATCTCGCACTGAGATCGGTCTGCTTAAGAGACCAACTATAAATATAATCACACATTTTTTTTCAGTTATGCACCACCGGTGGACAGAGCCGTATATTATAGGGGGGATTAGGGTTACCATATCTAAATCACAAAAAAAGAATAAAAATTCTAAAACTAAATAATTTTTGTTGGCAATTGTTCTTAATATGAATATATTAAATTATTAATATAATTCTTTAAATATCTGTACAATTTTAATTAACGATCAGAAATTTTATGACTTTAAATGAGTACGGTTGGTGTAAGTCTGTATGGTATTCGAATGCACTTTTAATTCGACGACGCAATACTAGACGAGATAAATAAACAGACTCATTAAATTCCAGTTGATTAAATTAAGTTCCAGCTTTTAAATTTAATTGCAATACAAACTAAATTGATGCCTCGGTGAAAAAGTATCGTTGCATCTAAATTTAAGAGTTTATTTAAATTTGATCTGAATTTATTTTTGAAAAATAAATTAAGACATTTCGCGCTATCGTTACGAGGTAATGATACGTTCAGACGATAAGATATTTTCCTTAATATTTTTTTTCCCTAATATATATTTGTGTTTACGAGGCTTTATGATAATAGCAGAATAAGTCCGTAGCAGAGTGCGCGATAAAGTGACGTTTTCAACGTTATCGGTTATTTGCCTATCGTTGTACTCTTTATCTATCGATCTAATCTCAATGACATTGCCGTATCGGGTGCACAATGTCGTCTCTATCGCTATCACGTAAAAAAGCGAACGGGGCAAAACAACGATGCGATTGATTCCGACCCGGAAATCACGTTCCTAGGTCTCTTCAGTGACGTTACGAGATTTCTACGGTGTGAAAAAAGCGATTCGCGTGTCACTGGGAGACGATGGAACAAAAAAAAAAGCTTTTAACGTTCTCCGGGTCTTTCTACGGTCGGATCTGACGAGATTAATGTCTATTGCAAGGTCGCGTTGACAGATTCATAGCGGTAAATTGTGTTGGCGAAGGTCAAACGAAAGTACGATCACTCGCCTTCGCCGAGACGAACAGTTGCCAGATCAAATATCCGATGAAGAGAATTGATTTTAACTCTCTGGAGGCTAGTAGTTTTTTCTTCACATCGAAATCGCGTGTATTTTGCCGAGGCGAGAAGCCGTGAATAAACTGCTAATAAATTATCATTGACAAAGTTGAGATATTAATAGAACCGAAATCGCACGCGCTTACACTGGGGAAAAAAAATACTAAATTTTAATAAATGTTTATTTAAATAGCAGTAATTTAATATTTACTGAATATAAATATATTTTTATTCAGTACAAAAATCAAAATTTTTGATACAAGAATCATTAATATGATTAAACTATCGTTTTTCTAGTCAATAAATATTTATCTCAAGTAAATAAATATTCAATAAATATTAAGTCAGTGTTATTCAAAATTCAAATTTATTAAAATATATTTATTAAAATTTAGTATATTTTTCTCGGTGTATGTACATAATGATATTACATTATATGTGGAGAAGGATTACCGTAATACCATTAATAAAATCAAATTTATGCGGGAGAAACTTTATCATCTCGAAAGTTTAGCGCTAATGGACTAATGCTGTTTTGCATTTTGTGGCTTCAAAGCTCGCTAACTTATTCAAATATAATCCTCATCTTGTATTACTTTCTGTGTCGAAATTAGCACAAAAAATAACGGAGGAATTCAGATTTCGTGTGGAAATTAATACATATAATAATTCCACTCAGGAATCGAGGCTGGAAAAGGACGATTTTTAGAAATACAGTGACTGCGCTTTGAGAGCCGATATGTTTAAAAAGTTCTTAAAAGGGGTCTGGCAGGCACAGACGCGTCGTTGTGTATTTTATAAGTACCACGATCGTATGCAAGCTGGATGAGTCACTGTGACTGGAAGTCGACATATCGCGACGATAGAAAGAGGGAAGAGAGACAGAGATAAAACAGAAAGAGACTCGGAACTCCGTTATCAGGTTTTACCAAATCGTTCGCCGCTGTGATCCTTTCGCGGCATTACCAGGCGGTAACATCCGATGTTTTGTAAATGATATGGATGTGACGCATGGAACATCAGGTCGATGAACGTTTAAATATTCACGTAGCTTTAGAGTTGTGCGCAGCATTAATTTTCTAAATTCATCTTTTTTATATATTATTTCTTTCCTTACTAATTGTGACTTTTAAAATTAGGAGATATCGATATTGATGCATCGATAAGTTATAACTTTCCAAGGGAATTATTTTTATACAGAAAGAATGGTATTGTATCTAAAAATTTAGGTAGATACAGATCTAAAAATAATTTTATTGGACTATCAAAATAATTACATGTTACAGGACGTTCAAACATTTTTTTGCAGCATTTTTTGCTCATTATGTTTGAATTTCTACACAATTATTTTGATGATCCGATAAAATTATTTTTAGATCTCTATCTACATTTTTAGATATGTCAATAAAGTTGTTTTTTTCCAGATAATATCAAGCGAAAAGAATAAGAAGGAAATGAAAGTTAAGTGTAATTAATGGAACGCAAAATAGAGTTTATTTTTATTTAAAAATATACAATTCCAGTAAAAATATACATTCCAATTTCGGCTTATCTTTCAATTACACTGAAAGAGCAATTTTGTTGAAGAATCTAAAAAGCTAGATACAGATTTGAAAAATATTTTTTTTGCTGGATGATCAAAACAATTAGATAGGACGACAAAATTGGTTACTGGAATATAAAAACATATTGTAGTTATTACTCATCATGTTTAAGATTTTTGAAACATTATTTTGATGGAATTGTTAGATTTTTGAGCAAAATTGCTCTTTTAATGCATCTTCAATAAAAATATGATACCATATCATTATATATTTTCCTGATCTCCAAGTGAAAGCAAAAATCGATCCTAATCAAATGAGTGCGTCACACAGATTACAAGGCCAAGTGACGTCAATTAGAATAAAAGATATATGAAGATATAATATTGTATTTTTACTGAAGATAGTTTGAAGTGGAGATAAAATGTCTGAAATGTTATGTATTTTTAAATAAGATAAACTCAAAATTTTGCGTCTTACTAATTACATTTGACACTTATTTACTTTGTACTATTTTTTTTAATTTCCAGATTCTTTAGAGATCAATATATTATTTTCAAGATCTTTTCTTTGCCAAATTTTTCATTTATCACGGATTCATTAACGTCCAATTGAAATTGTTCAAAAGTAACATGTTAACTTGTGTAAAAATTCGAATTTGGCGAAAAGCAAGAGATAAACTGTTAAGGGCATTGCAATGCACAGATTTATTTCAGACGTTCTCCTCTTCAAGAATATCTTCAGTGAAAATACAATATTATATTTTCATATATCTTTTATCCTAATTGACGTCACATGACCTTGTAATCTGTGTGACGCATTCATTTGATTAGAATTTTTGCATTCACTTGGAGATTAGGAAAATATATAATGATATGGTATTATATTTTTATTGAAGCAGCCAAAATTGTCTGTAACGTTGTATTTTTAAATAAAAATCAGTTTTAATTTGCGCTGGATTAATTACGCTTGACTTTCATTCCTGGGCATTACTTGGGCATTACTAGGCAGTACAATTGGTTGTAGCAGTCAATTAAAAATTATGCCATATTTTACTGTCTAATTTACTGCAGCAGCCGATCATTTTTTTTCAGTGTAGACATTGGTGTACACAATTTTGACCAGCGGTTTATCTCTAAAATGTTCACTTTTCACATTTTCGCCTTAAGGAAAAAAGTTACTCTATTTGCAGCAGTCTTCAAGCTTTAATAAAAACAGAACAATTTACGAGAATGCTGTTTGTACAACGGTAGTTTTCAAACGCGAGAGCGCGTGAACATGCAGGTGCGGAACTAGTCTGCGAAGGAAGGCAAGAGGGGGGGGGGGGCAGAGGGGGATGATTTTTCCAGGCTTCCAAATGCAGGCGGTAGTTACAAGGGGAATCGGTATACGCGAGGAGGGTTAACGACGGAGGTTCCAATCGGTAGCGAACGGAGCGGGTTGGCCAAGGCCAGCTGCGTGAAGAAAACGCGGCCATCACCGGTGCGTCGAGCACCGATCAGATCGGCTCAGGGGTTCAGCCGGTTCAGCGGGCGGAGAAGCAGGCAGCAACAGCGCGAGAGAGGGCACTGGGGAGTGTAGGCTCCAGCAGCAACGGAAGCGAGCCGGTTGTTTTACCGCAGAAACAGCAGCCGGCCACTTTGTTGCACGCCACGAAATTATGCACCGCCGAGAGGCGAGCGGGCGCTCGCGCGCGCGGGAGAAGCAACTCGTAAATAACGACCGGGCGTCACGAAATTACTTTCGGGGCACACGCCGCGCGCGTCGCCTCTCTTCTCCTTCCCTCGCATTACCGCGTTTGATTCTTGATCTTCCCTCGATGTACGTAAGTTACTTATACGTTATATATATGTGCACGTCGGTTTCGTGTATACCGGCAATCGACCGGGTCGGATCTTTCCATCCAGCCACTGCGCTGAAATCTTACGTCGTCGAGAATTTCTCGCGTCTATGGTTTTCTGTTAAATGGCTGCTTCAAACATTAATTAAAAATGTTATGTAAAATGTAAAACGCCGAGTAGATACAGCCACGGAACTGTGCGTGCGTGATCAGTCAAGGGATATTATAAAGTAACATTTATATAGGATTTTTGCTAAACGGAAGTATCGTGGCGTGTGTTTATCGATGAGTGTTCAAACTTTTGCGAAAATGTAGGAAATGTACACGGGCAGAATAATATTTCAAAATATTAAAAATAATGATTACTGAGAAAAAATATTATTTTCACGCATATATGTTAAATCAAGCCTGCGAGAGAAATTTCCAAATTCTTGAAGAAACAAAGCTCTCGTCTCGAGGCAATGATCTCGAATTCCTTTGCTTGCTAAAACCCGATCCTCCTAATTTGCGTCTAACGGGAGATCTAATCGCTGAATATATATAAATTGCGAATCGAATCGCAAGTCCGCGATTCTTGCGGTATGGCACGCAAGGTAACGCGTGGCTCTCCTCTTTGTAACCTACATCCAGCCTCGCGATCTCCGCCGCGCAAATCCCGGTACGTCGACCGTCGACATCTGAAAGTATAATACGCACGGTGTTAGCTGACATTAACATACACCGCTGTCTAATAAGCAACGCAAATCGCGGGCAGATCAGAATGCGGTGCCCTTGGCGTTCGTATTCGCGCGATTTCTTCGTATCTCGGACTAAAAGTCCGGGTGCCCCCTTCCACCATTCGCGTTTCGATAATTACGCATTGCGTAACGCGCGTATGGGCCTCCTGTGCGCATCAACGATGTGCCAAGGTCCTCTCTTTCGTGGATAGTCTGCGGACCGAGACGGTCTGAGAAATTAGTCGATACGAGAAGGGAAGGAGCACACGAGTCTTTCACAAGAACCGGTATATATTTATCCCCTGATATCGTTATGATATCGCAATAAATAACCTGCACTGAGACTCACGCTAGAATTTTGTAAGACACTCGAGTTTCGCTCAAGAATACATGCGCAGTCTAACGATGGTCGATCTTTCAAAAAAGACCTGCATATATAAAGATACGTACTATATCATTCTTTTTTACTGTTTTGCAACGCGTGTTTCACTCGAGATGTAATTCATGTTGTGTTAACTCTACGTTACACATGGTTTTTTTTTAAACTCTCTATTTGTTTTTTGATATGAGCGAAATTTCACTCTCAAATTTCAGCTTCATTTTTGCTCTTTCAATTTTTATTAAATAAATGTTTTAGTTAAAACATTAATGTAATAAAGATATTGAAAAAAGTAATTCTTAATGTTTCACTTTTTGAAAGTCTAGAACAGTAAAAAACTTGGGCTGGATAAAGAATCTAGATTGTAAATGAAGAGATTGTAAATTAATATAATAATTCTTGTAAATATGGGGCGTTTCTGACACCTCATTATCATATATTAATTTTCATTGTCTGATGATTTATAATTAAATGAAAATTGATATATAATATCCTATACATCCTTTAGATACAAATAAATGCAATTTTTTTAAAGTTGTAAAACAATTTGCATTAAATATAATGACATGTACAAATAGCGTTTTTACATTTAATGAATCTATAAAGCGAATATCTTGGACATTTCACGCGACTAATAAAGGATTATATACGTTACTTGAAAAATGTGCATATGAGCCACAGAAATGATTTTTTTCAATGCTATAAACGGCTATTTACGCGTATATTGCTTTTATTGCATTTCCAAGGGGCGCCGCCGGGTCCTTAAGATGCAAGATGCAGGCAATAGACTTCAGGCAATATAAGCTTAGGCTAGTAAAAACCATCCATAAACTATTTTCTCCGATCTATCGAGATACCAGCGTAGCGACCAGATATCTGCTCTAATGGTACCGCTTTTGTAGCGCGAGCGGAACATATGGCGGGTCTCTAACATAACATAAGCCTCATCCGAATATACACGGGGGCCCCACCCACCTCATCGCATCCCTCGGAAAGCATACTTTCGACGCTGATCCTCTCGCGAGCAACGGTCACGCTCGATTTGGCGGTTTCGTGTTCGTGCGATTTTCACGGGTCGCAGGTAAAAGCCGGTCGGCGAGGATAATGATTTATCGGGCCCCGCTGGTGATGGTGGGATGGGAGCCCCCGGGGGGCCAGCGCAACGACTTCACCTCCACCTTGGCGGCACACAGGCTTTCCTTTTTATTTTATTAAGGCTCGGGGTTTGGCCCTGGCGTCGTTGCGGCCTCTTGAGAGAAGAGAATCCATTACGCCGATCGCGCGCCGCCTGGTCGGCGATATCTCTCTCATTTTTGCAGCGTGTAGCTCGTCAAAACGATCGGGGGCCGTCTCGATATATACAACGTGTTGTGCCAGATATCCCGCGAGACGTGCCGCAGGTCCCCCTACCGGGTGTTACATAAATCGGATCTCGCGAGCGCGAAAAACACAGCCGAATTTTGGCGAATGACGACGTGTAATTCATCGGGCCAAAATAATCAGCCTTGACGATCGGACGATCGGATCCGTTCAGCCGTATAGTTATCGGCCATTTAACCAATTAGAGATTACCATCTAGATATTTATACGATCAATTGGGATAATTGCGATAGCGAGGTAAACGAAGTATCGCGATGAATATTATTTTTATCGTTCAAAGATATCCGTGTTACATCATTATATAAGTCGGAGGTATATCATGAAGTTTCATAGTTATATGACTTTATACAGACATTTAGAAACTTTCTAAATTTCTACATAAGCGGAATGAATGATTTTTATTAAAATATAAAAATTGAGCCTGGATACTGCAGATCTGAAAATAATTTTCCTGGAGTAATTTTTAGATAATTATTTTGATGATCCAATAAAGTTATTTTCAGATCTTATATTTAGTTAAATTTCTAGATATTTTACATAACGAGAAACTTTTATATGTGACTTAAAAACTTTCTTACTTTTTAACTTAAAAATTTTGTTGTTCTAATCAAAATTTCATTAGAATAATTAAATTTTTATTAGAACAACAAAACTTTTAACCTACTTGATTTCCAAAAAAAAAATTCTTTCGTTTTTCTTACTTTTTAATTACAAAATTTTGATTAACGATAAACTTTTCAATTAAAAGGTAAGAAAATTTTTCTAAGTCACATATCATACAAAACATTTCTCTGAGTGCAGCAAAATCGTTCTTTAGAATATTTCTAAAATCTGTATAAAATTTTACGGTCTCTACTCTTTAAAAATGGATCAATGTATTATTACCGAAAAATAATAAATATTTGCTGATGATTACATCAGTTACAAGTGTAAACACTAAAGTCACTGATTCACTTTTAAAGAATAAATAATAAAATTCTTATCACAAATTTTAGAGTCTAAACAATTAAAATTCTTTAAATCGCAAAGATCTCCAATTCGTTCTTTCACCTTTTTTTTTGTTCACAATTTACATGTCAGGAGTTAAGCTGTCCCAGTGTTTTTAGAAAGTTCTTTCTTATTCCATCGGAAAGTATCATCGTATGTACCTAAATGTCTATTACTAAAAGCTGCATCCGGAGAAGCGCCAGTGCGACGGAAATCGTCCGGGTCGGCCGTGAAACGACAGCGAGGTATATTTACGGCCTGATATCCATTTGAAACTTTCTCACGTTTCGCGGTACAAATGACGATTCCGTGTTTCACGGCCACGCGACTAGGAAGCGGCGAGGTGATTTACAAGAGCGGTCCGTCGTTCGTTGTTTGTGCGTCAGCAACGAGCGATCCTTGAGTTCGAGGGACCTCGCTGGCTGTTTGTGCCTCATTACGCACGACCAGGCCCTCGACGAGAGTTCGCTCTTTTCCTTTCTCGAGAATCGTGATTCGCCAGTCGGCACGATGTACAACACATCGTGCACGATGACCGAAAAGGACAATACACGTGGCTTTTCTTCTTCCTCTTCCTTTCCCAGCGATAACGCACGTCGAGCCGCGCTTGATCTATGGATCTCTATCTTTACCGGCACCGACGATCACGATCGCGGAAGAGCGATGCCGTTCATCATTCCGTATGTTGATCGCGTTCGCTATCGGTGTTTTTCAATCAACATGGGACGAGACGCGATTGCGTCGTGTATTTCTCAAACGTTTAGCTATGCGCGAAATGAGAAGGAGATGAAATATTCCTATTATTCTAATTATCTAACATTCCAATTAGTCTAATTGCTTGTTCAACTAACAGTGATGGATATGAAATTATCTAATTAAATCTAAGAATAGAATTTTAAACAGTTGAAAAATATTAACATAAATACTTCTTGTCTTTTTTTCCTGATTTGCTTCCTCATTCTCTTTGATGAAATAGAAATAATAATAATATTTAATTACACGGAAAAAAAAACGCGGTTTTACTGAAGTATTTAAATATTTAGCAAGATACAGATCTAAAAGTAATTTTATTGAAGCCTTACAAAATAATTATGTAGGAATTTCAAATATGTTAAGCAGTGCTGCAAAGTGCAAGTTTTAACATTTTAGCAAAATTTGAATTTTACATAATATATTTTGATTAATAGTTCAAATAAAATTACTTTTTAATTTCTAATTTTAAAATTATCTATCTAAATTTTTAGATACGTCAGCAAAACCATTCTTTCCATATAGATAGAGATCTAGAAATAATTTAGGATTATATAAAATTAATTATATACATTGCTTAAACGCTCTCGATGACGTTGCTGCAAAAAGTTTTAATATTCTAACAATCAATTTGAGCGTCCAAAATAATTATTTTGATAGTTGAAATAAAATTATTTCTAAATCTATATCCAATTAAATTTTTAAATATTTATGAACAAAACCGTTCTTTTCGTGTAGATTCTATTTTGAGATCTTTAACTAAATTTGCTAACTAATATTATTTATTATACTGATAAAAATGTCGAGAATAAGAATTATATTGGTTCGATGCTTCTCGCATCGTATATTCTTACAAATAAAAGAATCTTTGACACATCCTTCTTAAAGTCATATTACAATTCCACATAAAAAATTTATGTCAAAAAATCGAATTTGCAAACGCAGTTTGATAAAATTATTGTATGTGCGACATCGCAAGTGCACGGGCGAGAATCGAGGTCGGAATTCCGGCGAATCGAGATTTCGAAGCTCAATCCGCTCTTCCAATCTGCGCACGCGGCGCAATTGCGAACCGGAGAGCATTCGGTGAGCGATTAGCGTGATACGGTCTTTATGCGGTTTGTCACGCAGGAGCTATCGAGCTGCTCGTATGCGTAGTTGCGTGCGTGCGCGCGCGCGCATATGTACACACGGCGAACGACGACGCGCATATAGCCCAGAGCGATGTACACGCACGCGATCGCTTGCCTCTCCGTCAAGTTCTCGTGAAGGCCACCACCATGTAGCGAGTTGAGATGCGAGTGTGTCTCTCGGACTCGGCCTTGGTCACCCGCTTCCGTCAGCTGCGGGCTAATTGTGAATAACGTGTCGATACGCAGGCACGCACGCACGTGCATGTGCACGCACTCACGCACGCACGCACGGCCGAACCTCAGGGCCTCGATTCCGTGACAAGGAGCGGCGAGGAGCCTTTCCGTGTCGCGCCTGTTTCTTTGTAGCGTAATGTCGGAAATTATGCCGAAACGGGAGCAGCCGCTCGCTTTATTACGGGTGTCGTGTCTCTCCCACTTCGTTTTACCTTCGTTCTGTACATTCGCCTTTTTTTCCACACACACACATAAGCGCTCTCTCCGCGCTCTTGGCGATGCTGGATCGATGGCAAGGAAATGAGAGAGAGAGAGAGAGAGAAAAAAGAAGAAAGATATGTCGACCCGCATTCGTCGCATCCCACATTCAACGTGATTCGAACGTCGTCTTTCGATTCCGGGTCGTGTCTGTCTAATGCGAAGATCGCGGTCAATTCGATGTATCATAGGCTGAAAATCACACGTGATCAGATGTCGAGTAAAATGTACGGGTATCGATATATATGACTCATGAGATTCTCTTTCGACGTAGTAATATTTTCAGACGAGCTCTTAGGTCGGTATTTATAGTCGGTTCTTACATTTAAGACCGCCTTAAGTATAGTCTTAAGATGTCGTAAGTCAATCAAAACTCTGACATGATCTAAAATATTAATAAACTTTGACATTTATCGCGGCGAAATATTGCCGCAATATCGATAGGAAATTATCTTATGGGATTACTCATTATCGATGTAGGAGAAACCTACGCTGAATATAAGAATTTCCTAAAAATATTAATTAAATAAAAATAACAAATTAATTAAACCAAAATCCGTTTCTGATTTCTCTGTTACAGACGAAAAAGAACAATCCCAACCGCATCAAGAGACCCATGAACGCTTTCATGGTCTGGTCGCAGATGAGGCGCAGAGAGATTTGCGAGAAACAACCAGATATGCATAATGCTGAGATCAGTAAAAGTCTAGGGAAAGAATGGAAGTTATTACCAGAGATAGAGAAAAAGCCTTACAGAGAAGAGGCCGAGCGACTTAGGAAGATGCATCAGAAAGAGTATCCAAATTACAAATACCGACCCAGGAAGAAGACTTCGAAACCTGCTGAGATTTTGAAGGCAAAAGAGAGGAAAAGAACGCGGAAATCGGTGTCTCTATCGTTGTCGTCGCCGTCACTACCGCCTTCTCCATCGTCGTCATCATCGATGTTGTCGACGCCGTCAAACAGCCCGGCCTCGATGCTCGCCAGCTCATCCTTGTCACCGCTGTCGCCGGTTTCCGCGGCACCCGCTGCTAGTCACGCTGCCAGGACCAGAAATGATAACAATAACAATACCCGACAGCAGATGCTGAAGAAACCGATAAAAAAGCTTCAATCGAGTCTTAAACCGATGTCCAGGTCGAACTCAAAACACGTCGAACTGACTTTGGAGACCCTGGAAACGCCACATCATATGCTACGCTCTGATGTGGATTACAACTCGGCACCGTTATCAATTCCCGGCAAGGTGCCCACCAGCCCGACCTGCGACACCCCCGATTCGCCCGAGTCCGCCTTCTACGAGGAGAGTTACAACTCCGAGAACGTTATCAACAACAACGCGATCTGCAATATTGCTCCTAAGATCAAGCAGGAACCAAAAGTAGAACTGAGAGAACCGAAGGTGGAGCCAAAGTCGGAATTGGATGAAATGAGTTTCGCCTCGAAAGACATAATTCTGGCGTCCGTAGACCTGCCGTCGACAATGCGACCGGACAATCATGGTTACTGTCACACGAATTTGACTTCCGCTGTTCGGCAGATGAATTTCCAAGTGAAGCGGGAACCCACGCAGCCCACGATGATGAACGCCGTTGTCCCGATGACGATGCTTCAGTCGCCAGTGTCCATCATGTCGTCCGTCCTTGCAACGCCGACGACGGGCATCACGGGAGGTGCCATCGACGACTGTCTTCTCACGGATGAGACTCTCATTAGCAACATCGGTCGTCATCCGGTTAACCTCGAGGAACTTATTAACAGCTTTCCACATCTCTCCGATCAAACATTAACCGAACTATCGTCCGACATCGAGATGGATAGTTTGACATTGCCGGATTTAGAGTTTAATCGTAATGAGGAGATTATGTCTATACTCAATACTGACGAATGGAACGCCGAGTCCTACTGAAAAGTCAAGAGAGAAAACGAAAATGGAAGAGGAAGATAAACAGAATGCGCATTATTGGTTTGTATGGAGCGTTTTCATGCATAAAGACAGATAATCGCGTTACAAATAATTGTCCTCCACGTTGCTCGAGGACACCAGCAGAGAATTCATTCGCCATGTTCCGCATGAACCGATTGACAAAGATCTTGACCGAAACGCATCGACGTGGTGCGCGAAGTAGATAACGCGTATTATCACGATCGTTATCAATATTTCTTTCACACGGATCGCACGCTCGAGTTCATTTTGAACGAATTATCATTCGCTATCGCGCGTCTTCGTCTTTTGTATTTGTCGCTAGAGTAGACGCGCTACTCTTCGAATATACGAGTGTTTTTTTTTTTCGGCCGGCGCGCGTCGTGGCTTTCCGTGTTGTGCTTCGTGCAATTCAAATCTGCACGATCAATCGTTAGATCAGAAAGTGACCTTTCGAAGGAAAAATGTACGATCGTTTGATTTCCAGTTAGCTTCTAATATAACAATATTTGTGGGTAACAAAAACCTGCAATTAGCATATATAAAAATGAATCCAAGAGATACGGCATTACGTGGCCTTTATCAGTTTTTATCTTTTCTTTTTAAAAATCCGCGAAAAATATCCCGAATTCTTGCTCGATATTTCGTTGAGTAGAAATCGGGAAATGGTCAGCGCCTAATAGATTAATTAATAGACTCCGATTCGCGGATGTGATTTTGATTGGACGATTGTCGCAACGCACATCGTCTTTGATATTTTGATTCATATGAAAATATATAAAAAAAAATACTTTTTTTGAATTTTTCGTACGAACCAATATATCAAAATTCAGCCAATGTATCAAAATTTTTCGAGATCTAAAGCGATCAAGTCTTCGTTAATTCTTTATTTGTATTCGAAAATCAGCACGGCGTAAGATTAATCAGCTCAGCTGACGAATCATCTGTGCCGGCATTAACATCGATTACTGAGAAGAAAAAGACAAACGTTAGCCACGACGCGTAACGGTTTCGAGATTTTTCTTTTTTTGTATATGTACTGTAGTATACTTTTGTATGAAGTTAGATATAAGCGTAGGCGGGCGGTTGAGTTCGCGTGGTTTAGAAGTTTTCAATTGATAATTCATTGATATGAAAAACATGTCCGTCATGATACAAAATTCTTCGTCTTTGTGCGAATTGCAGCCGCCCGTTTTTTGTTGTATATATCGAAACTGTATTTAGTAGAATATAATATATATTAAAAGTATAAGTAAATCCATCTCTAACCATGATATGAATGACGCACGCATTTTATGTGACATCGGTGTCTCTTTCCGATTCCGTTAAAATTAGTTAAAAAGATTTAAAATTAAAATTAAAATTGAGATTTTTATTTAATTTGATAAAAAAAAATTATCTGAAAAATTATTTATTGAATAAAAATAAAGTATATTAATGTACATATATATATATTTTAATATAAACGAAATTATATCCTGGTTAAACTTAATGTATTTAAATTAAATTAAAATGTTACATCAAATTTAATCAAAATATATCCTATTTTTCATTATTTAAAGCAAAAGGAGGCTTGTGCTTATTTATGTCTCTTTTACTTTTTATTATTATTACGCTCAGTGCAAATTTCTTGGGTTTTTAAATTAAGATGTAATAAGATAAATTAAGATATTAAAATCAAAATCGGAAAGAAAGTTATGATTTTATTTCAACATTTTATTTATACTTGTCTTGTACATACATAAGCACAATCAGAAAATGGAACGATCAAAGTGCAAAAAAGGAATTATATTAGTTCAAAAAAAATTAAAAATTGCAAAATTGTTTTCGTTGTTCGGTCTATTTAAAAAAAAAATAATAATAAGAAAGTCGATTATTAATCGATTTAAATAAGTTATGCAATATTTAAAAATCTTAAAAACTTTCGACGAGAATATGAAACGGATAAAGGAAGAACATCGATTGATATAATGTGCGTGCGTGCATTGCTTCATGAAAAATATATATACACTACCGTTCATATAAGTTTTCGGACATTTAAAAAAAAAAAAATAAAACATTCTTGCGCAATTTTCTTTTATTTTGGCAGCAACTGCAATAACAATATTAATTATCACAGATTGATAAGTTATCAGAAAACTTACAATTTTTTCTCATAAAAAATCCTTCTTTTGCTTTGATTACAGCTTTATATTTTGGATTTTATGTTAATTAATTTTTCAAGCGTACTTAATGATCTCCAGATACTTTAGAAATACTGTCAGAATTATAGTACTGTATTTTTCTCATCCATTTGTTATTTAGAGAGATTTTTCGAGAAAAATTATAAGTTTTTCAAATACATATCAAACAGTGAGATATTTTTGTCATTTTATAATTAAAAAGATCAACTTATGTTGCTAAAATAAAAAAAAAATTGTATAAGAATGTTTTATTTTATTTTTAAAGGAGTCTAAGAGCTTATAAACGATAGTATACATACATAAATATATATAAATGTTGAAGAGTGAATAATGCGTGAGACACCGTTACGTTGACGATAGTCGTTGCGCCCTCCCGCGAAAAATGGTGAAGCGATCGGCAGGAATCGATCCCCAAGTACTCCCTCGACAAAATCAAGACTCTCGTCACCGAACAAATAAAACGCGGAAGGATAATTGTACGCCCAGTCACGATCGATCGGACATGATTAATCTTGTCGAGTTTGCCGAGTTGATGTTGAATGAATGTGATCGACGTGACGCAAAGTGACGAGATGTACTTTTAGAGAATTTGCTCAGATAATTGTTGTCGGGTATCCCTCGAGATATCCTTAAAGATTTCATTAGATGTTGCTTTCTCCGAACGTATGTCCCAGGAAGGAAAAAAAAAATGATAGAAAAGAGAAATTCGTACTTTCGATGGGACTACGTTTGGGAAAAAAATCGTCGAGTAGAGGCAAGGCATATCGCTTCGATTGGAAACGGTCCCACCGGGAGGATAACAATGCGAGTCTGTTTTTCTCCGATCGGTCGTGTGCATGATCACCGACGTTAGATCTAGCGGTTATGATCCATCATCGGTATATCGAGCAAGCGAGATCGGAGTAAGCCACGCTCGGCTGGTCGCACGATTATCGATATATCAAACACTTGATCTCATAGTCTCCAATAATTACAAATTACATTTATGTTTGCGTAGCGATTAATTTTCAATTGTTCGTAAACGGTGATTATATCTATAGTCACACCATCAGTGAATTCACTATCGCCCGTCTTTTGTTCTTTTCTTTTTACTTCTCTTGGTAAGATTCAAACGCTGCTCTTTGCAATGTAGCAGCTCTTACGTTGCTGTTATTCTCACTATTCGTATTAACATTGTTATATATATATATATATATATATATATATATATGTATATATATATAAATATATATAAATATCTATGATTATTATTAATATTATTACTTTTATTGTAATTACAATTATCATAATTATTATTTTTATTATTATTGTCTTTATCAATTCTATCGCTATTATTACTGATATTATCATTATTATTCATATTTGCTATACCGTCAATCGCGAAAAAAAGGATTGGATTCGGCGAACACAGCGTGAAAAAAAAAACGAGCGAGCGCCTCCGACACAATGCGTGTGGAGTACGCGATCCTTAAAACTTGAGGGAAAAAAATGAAAAAAAAATTAATTTTTGATCGGCGAGCAAAATAAGTTGCTCTGTGCGAATTATAGCTCATAAATTCTGTTTATCTGCTTCCTTCTCTTTCCTTTCTTTTTTTATTTCACCAACACGTAGGCGAGCGTCATATGTAATACTGCGCCAGCCAATTAGTGCCCCAATTAATCGCAAACAGCGCTTTTTTTATTTTCTTTTCGATTTTTCTCGAGAGAAACGATCGCCGTAACTGGTCGTTTTCTTTAAAGGGCGAACGACGTGCTTGGAAAGGAAAGGAAAGAGAAGGAATTAAAAGAAACCGGATGTAATACTGAGAAAAAGAGAATAAAATACAAAGAAAATACAGTGCCTATCACTCCGGTCTGGAAACTCTCGTACAAAAATCATATACAGGGCCAAGAGGAACAAAGTATAATGTTAGTGTTGATAGCTATTTACATGAAAGCGCAATAAAAATTATTACGATACAATTGCTCCGAAATTCTCGTCTCCTTTACTAAGGTTCTCAGGAAGTTTCAGGAAGATGATCAGACTCGGTCCTCGCGAAACGGGCAGAGATCGAAATCGGGCAGGATTACCGTAATGGTGAAGGAAACGAAAGGGAGAGCCGTTGCTCTAGGAGCGAATGATCTTTCACGAGTAAAAACAGGCTGTGTCGATTCTAAAGTTGTTAAACGCTTCTTCGCGGACAGCATTACATATCAAGCCGCGTTAATGCCATGCTCGTTCACCGCTCGTAGCTACCACAAGGACGCATTCGCGACGTGCGTCGCGATGCGTCAAACGCAACAGAGAACTGCCAGCGATATCGCGTGATATCTGCGTCGAAGAATAATTAATGTCTCGGTGATTAAAAAGATAAATAGATAAATAAATTTTTGTTCCATCGTAACGCACATCGAATAACGTTCAAGGTGATTTTTGAAGAAATCCAAACCCCGTACAACACTAAACTTGTAAACAACGATGTTACAACGTTTGCAATGTTATTACAATATTGCTGGAACGTTTGTAATGTTGCTGTAATATTGTTGGAATAATCTGTGCTGTATGGAAATCGGAATATTGAATCGTTAACACCACGCGAACATTTCTTATTTAACTTTCAAACGTTAAAATCATTGCGAGGTTGTTCCAAATTAATAATTCAAGTTTAGAATTAGAACAACGGACCTTTAAACTTTCGAAACTGTCCAAGCTTTAAGGCTTTAGGCGCGCGTCTGAAAGTGGCGCAGGATGGTTACAATGAGCGAGGAGCAAAGGGGGGGGGGGGAAGGGGAAAGGGAACACCAGTTCAGATATCGTAAATTACTCGAGCAATTTGCAGCCGAGTGCACACGACGACGAAGGGCACTTGTGCAAACAGAGAGCGATGAGCGAAAGAGCACGGGAAACTGACTCCTCGGGACCGGCCGAACGGAGCGCGAGCCACCTTTTAATTCGCCCCCCTCTCCACCCCGCGACTTGCTCTGCAGCTTTATGAAAGCCATTGTTCCCGCGAGAGATCGACGATAAGTACGCAAATACGCATCGTTACGTACATTAGCTCGATCATACGCGTGCACACAGAAAAATATCATTTTATTACTAAGAAAAGTGATTTAGTCAATTTACTTCCTTCTTTTTAACTGATGGTTATCATTAATAAATCGATTTTCTTGCTAATCTTAAAATATACTTATTATAAATTTTCGAAAAATTCATTATGTGCTCAAAAGAAGAATTTATTTTCTTTCGAAAAATATTATAATACTGATCGAAGAAGCACCTTTATATAATAAGCACACCGAATTTGTAATTTAATTTTTAATTTAATAATCTTCTTGAGTAAAACTCATTACTCTTTAAAAGTCTAAATTTAAAAGTCTATTTTATAGATAATCACTGATAAATCAGTGAAATTCAATTGAAAAGAAAAGAACGTTCGAGGTTTAATAATAATCGAAATACCGATACTTGCACATCGGTTCCAATCTTTCAATATCGTGTACATTGAATTTGTACACTAAAGCAAAATTAGTTAGGTTAGTGATTTCACGTTTCATTCACTGATTACCAATGACATACTAGGACTGATGTCAGTGATTATCCACTGATTCAAATTTAGAGAGTAAGATTCAAACCTCATCTTGAATAAATTTGATGCTTGTGACAAGCTTATGATAGATTTGCGAATATATGAATTTTTGAAGTACTTGAAACAAAGTAACTATTATGCGCATACAATACGTATTTTTCTGTGTGCGTGTGCGTGTGTGTGTGTGTGAGGATTTCTCTCTTTCTCGTGGGGCTACGATCGTGACGGGTGCGCATTCGGACGAAGAGCCGTTCTTGTGAACTCACATCGGAGCGTGACGAATGGCAAGGATTGTGAAGCGGGAGTTTGAAGCAACCTTGACAGAAACCTGATAATGATTCGCGTAAATAAACCGCGAATCATTACCGTGCTAAGAAACGATAAGCGAAGTATCGATCGATTTACGAGCGGCTGTAGAAAATTGAAAAAACGAGAAAAAAACACGGTGCACCATTTGTCGCGAAGATTTTCCTTCTGACGTAAATCAATATGCATTCATTATATACAACAACATGCACATTTCTGCTTAGAAAAAGTTGTTTGGCACACATGAAGAACTCGCGCGCTCGATCGTTTCTGTCTGTCCCAAGTTTTTTTTATAACTGTTCGCGAATTAACGACCGGCGCTTATTTAGATTATTCGTCAGATAAAAGAAAAAAAAAAAAAAATTCTTTTCGTCCAAACACGCGTTCGTTACGATCGTAATTTTGCATCGTGCTTAGTGGAAGAGGCAGGGAAGCGTGTCCGTTCGGCGGACGGGAGCGGGAATTTCGTATGCGAGCGGGTACAACAGCGAGATACCTAAATCGAATGGATATATATTGCAGAAGCGACCAAACAAGAAAAAAAAAAGGAAAAAAAAAAAGAAAGAGAGGAAGTTAACGAACGAGTTACAAAGTATATGGGATGGGGATACGTAGCTGTATGTTAAAAGAGAAAAAGAATTCGCGCAGCGCCGCGAAGAAAGCGAGACGATGCCGACTTGCGTTTTGCTTTCACGTAGATTTATCGAAATGTTATCGAGAGGGTCTCTCGTATTCCCGTCTTGTGCCGAAGAGACGCACGTTTTACACGGCGAGAGACGGGAACGTGGGAAAACTCTGGATTTAGTGCTTCCACCAAACTCTATCCAGCTGAGATTTCTCTTAATTTCCCCCCCCTTTGAACGCAGATTGCGTTATATACGTTTGCTTCGCGGTGGTGCTTTGTAAAAAGGTAATTAAACTTCGCGAGATGTATTCCCATCGATTATTTCCAATTCAGACACTTGTACGGGATTATTTTGTACACGTAAAAAAAAAAAAAAAAAAAAAAAAAGAAGAGACACGCAAGTCACTCGAGTCACTGCAGATCCGTTTTGTGGTTGCGTTCGGATTTACTTGCTTTCTTCGCATCGCAACCGCCTTCTATCCTTAACGAATGTCGTCGGTATAACTTGGAGAGCCGCGAGCTTTCTTTCACTGTCTGATCTCTAATAATAGTTATGTACCAGATATCGCGTTTCGCATATAGATGTTAGGACTCGTCTCGAGAATGGGGGAGAGGGGCAAACACGCGTGCACTTTCCACCCGATACAAATTGCTGCTCAAATAAATCGTAAGCCGCGACTCGACACACGCACCTCGAAGTCGCACCGACGACATTATCTCCGTGTTGCGATTAGGGTTTTTCAATTTTTACAAAACTTCATCGAGTAACACGTAACTTAGGCGCGCACGCCCTCGCGGACACTCGAATCGAACAGTATCCTGCGATCGATTTTGCACTGTAATAATGCACTACAGCAGCGTCCAAACTTTCAACGATAATTGATCGCTGTTGAGCGCATATTTTCGCCTCAATTTAATACGAAACACCTGAACCGCTCAATCCGTCGAAATTGTCCAACCTGAACAGATATTAATTTCTCAATCTTATTTTTAAAACAAGAAAAATTGAAATACGATTGAAGTTAATCATGTAAAAATGATATTTATGATTATACTGACTCGATTCGGATGCCAGCCAGGGCGTGCGCATGTACTCGTATATATAATATATACATATATACATATATGTGTATGAACGACTCGACAAATAGATGTGTAGTAGTTTCTAACAAATTCTTAGCGTGTATATATGTCCAATTGAGAGCGTTGTGGAACGAGAAGAAGAGGTTTTTTGATATATTTCGAGATTGCGCTTCGATGGGCTACAAAGTTACATTTGGTGTACGTGATAAGGTTTATTGAGAGCCATTATTTACGGTTAACGTGTAATATCTATATTGATCGGATAATGCATTCGTGTACCTTAGGCGTTTGTCGCGTGACGTGTAATCGCTTGTATCGATATGTATCGAGGATGGGGGAGGGGGGGGCAGGTTTTTCGCAGGTTTCTCTTTCTTCCGTAAAGACCGGTACAGATCACTTCCTCGATGCTACGTGTTATCGTTGTTCCAAGAGGGAAAGTAAAAACAAAAAAACGAATGCAAAAGTGCAGCCTTTCGCGTGAGAAAAAGGGAGAGAGAAAGGAAGTACACCAAAGTGCAATATTCCGCGAAGGCAAACGGTTAGCTCTGAAATAGAAATCACCTTTATCGAGATACGTAACGCGCTGAAAAAAACCTGATTTCAGCCGACACGTCTATTTTTCATGGCCGAAGGGCCGATATACTGTGAAAGCGAGAAGAAAGGAGCAACACTTTCGATGAGGAAGAAGAAGATGCCGTAAATTTTTCCACGATATTTTTACACGAACCCGTATCTCGCAATAACCGATCGATTCTCAACTTTCTCGCGATGAAAAGGGAGAAAAAGTCAGGATCTTTTGTTTCTCTCGTGTCTTTTTAATTGTCGCCGTTTTGTTGCGTCGCTTGGTCGTTTCCGTTTCTTTTTCTCCTTACGTGAGACGGAAAAGAAATCAATTTTCGTCGAAGAGATCGTCAATTTTTCGCTTACTTTCTTGTTTCTATACATTCTCTGTATGCGTTTCTTTGCCGAAAGCATTGTGGAGCGTTTGTACGACAAAAGAAATATATTCATGCGCTTCTAAGTTATATATCGTAGCTTTTAAGTTGCAGCATATACATAATAAGAAAGAAGCAGATAGACGATAAACGACTAACTTTAAATACCACTGTACATTTGTATTTAGTAATCTTGTTTATAATACATTATAACATTATTATATTGTTATTAAGTATCCGATTTGTATCATTTTTTATCGAAATTATTAAAAAATAACTTAAAAATAATCCAAGTGGTTTCGTTAATTTGCGAAACGATTACATTCCACGACCGATCCTTTCACATCATCCGTTCAGTCATCGTTTTCAGCATTAATTAACCTTCGAGCGGCCCCGGGACGTGGAACGCATCTGATTATGGCATCTCTGCTTCGTGGAAGAAACGGGCGATCTAAATGTAACAGCTGCTGTAATTCTTTTCTTTTTTCTTTTTTCACTCTCAAGTCAATTATTGTCAGTCTATTGGGATTTCATTCCGCAGAAATAATTAATAATAAGAAAAGTTCAAAAAGACAATCTCGTGGAAAGGAGATACAAAAAGATGGTCATGTATCTTGGATGGGCATCGTCAACGGTGCCCTGTTTGCGTGACTTTTCAAGACCCAAAACTTGCCCGAGGCTTATAAAGTAGCTCAATTGTAAATTGCGTTCGTTTCTTCAGTCGACCAACAGCCTGCTGAATTGCGAAGCAATCGAGAATTCAATTTGCCGAAGGCACGTCCCATCGCGGTTTCGACGACACAGGTCTTCGAGGTAAGTAATCGATAACGCAGAGGAGAGAAGGCTGGAAGAGGGGAATTCTCCAGAGGAAATGTGAGGCGTGAAAAAGAAGAAAAAAAAGAAAGGGAAAACGACGAGGACTCGCGGCCGTTCGCGCGTCGTTCTCTCCTTGGGATTTCTTCCCTGAGTGGAGAGTTGTCGCGTCTCGTTCTCCCCGGCTCATCGGCGTTGATAATAACGCGCAGTACGCTATTAATAGCGCGGGCCTCGCGATCGCGGCGTGGAAACGTGCCGCGCTTTCGATTTCATCCTATCACCGCCTGTATGCAGTCATCCGCCCTTTTCTCCGCCGACCAAGGCCTCTGGTGTCGAGCCGCATCGCGGTGGCCGAGTAATCTCCGATTGCCAAAGCGCGGCTCGGGCACGAAGCGCGATAACGGCCGTTATTTTACGATATTGTTATCTAAGACTCAGTCAGCATCAAAGTACCTTTTTCATGTTGACGCTCGACACGCTCACTTTTACAAAATAGGTTACACTATCAAAGCTGCGATGGTGGCTTTGGATCAGTAATTTTGACCTGCCTTTTGCGTATTTCTACGTCTTTGTATATTTCGTATGCTAATGAATGTGTATAAGGACACAATAATTTAAATTAAATTAAATTAAATTAAAGTTGACGCTGACAGTGAAAAATGCATGAAAATGATGTAAGAATCCATGTATATAGAGTCCAATCGTGGAAACTTCAATCTTGAACTGAATGCTCTAAATAAATTCAACTTCTAGCGTCAGACTAAAGTCACGTGATCACGCTGACGTTGCTTTTCAGTATCTTAAGAAATGGAATTCAGACCGCTTTGCGATCCTTCATGTATCCGAGGCACGTCAATTCTGCTGCGAGACCAAATTTCATCCCTTTTCCAGTTCATTCTTGTTATAAGCAAAAAGCATTGAATGTTTTCCCTATAGCACAGAAGGTTGCAGTAACATTGCTGTAACATTTTCAATGTTATTGTAATATGTTATTGTTATTGGAACCTTGCAATATTGCCGGAATAATGTATGGGTTTCCATTTAGTGGCATTGATACGAACTCTTATCATTCTTGCTTTCTTGAAATTCAATAAATAAAAAAGAAGATAGTGTATTATGGCACTCCATTTACATTTCATTTAATCCTTAGATACTTAAACTAATTAAACCTACGTAATGACTAAACTAGATTAACTCAGGTTTCCCACAGTTTTCTTTGAAACACAGCGGCGTCTCTGAAAACATTTTAGACACTTCAAAAAATGATACTAGAAACTTTTATTGTCATTATTACATACTGCTAATTTGATCGGAACAAAAATTAAAACAAAACAATCACACGTATGGAAATCTAAGTTATCCTCGGTTAGATATTTAAAAGATAATAGCTTGATTAATAAATCTTCAAATTTAACTTTACGATTACATTCATCAAAGTATTGTTCTATCGATTCTAAACTCAAAAATACGAAATGTTTATTACTTAACTTAATCGCCGTCAGATCAAATGCTTCAGACGATACATCGCGGTCGCGGGGGCGAGCGTTTCCACGATTGGACTCGTCGTTTACTGCGGTACAGAAAATAAATATTTTCCGAGTGCGATTTCTTTTTCGGTTGGCGCGATGATTGAAATAACACTCCCGCGGCTGTGTTTTCCTTCGTTTAGTCGATACGTTACCACCGTCGCAGCGGACGCGTATTTTTGGAGCCGCGCGTCGGCGTGCCGGCTCGATGCAGCCTGAGATACGCTCGAACGCGGAGGACTCCCATCCGAATTGACTATTAACAAGATTGTTATTAATAGCGAATCGTGTCGATTCGTGCTAATAAAAATGTCACGGCGTATCGCTTTCAGCGACGCCGCGAATGTTTTTTCAAAGAGCGCGTAAACACGGACGGAGAGCAAAAACGACGCCAAGTGATACCGATGACGCGTGGAATCGGCCAAGATTAACGCCAAGATACGTCGGCGTCGTCCGCTGATCATGTCTTAAACTTAGCGAGCGACGTGTGAGTCGGATATTTTTCACTCGTGTATGTCAAGCTCGTGCTACGAAAATATTGATCGAGCATCGAGCATCCGTGGTCTGACAGACAGTTTATGTGACTGTAGTCTCCTTTTTTTTCCTTCCATGCCAAATGGTTCATAGAGCGCAATTTTTGCACGTTGTGTCATTCCTACACTGTGAAATTCCCAATTCTTCAATGGAAGTCCTAAAAGACGTCCTTTGCATATGTCCTTCGCATACATATAACTGGTATAGTCAAGTTTAACTTTCAGTACAGAGCATTTAATGATATAACAGAGTACTCGGGCAATCTTGAGTCTCCAGTTCTCTGTTATACTGCTAAATCCTTTAACAGTTTAGTTAAACTGTTATTACAAGTATAAAAAGCATTCATTATAGAAAAATCTTAAGCATAAGACGTTTGTTGTATCTATGTATATATTAAAATGAGGCCGTAATTGACATTTTCTAAATTATCTATTTATATAATTTATATATATATATATACAAAATTTATTAAAACCAAAACTTGACACTTCTCGAGGTTTCCTTGTGAGGGCATATCTACGTTTTTCCTATAACACACCTGATTATTTCTCCTCATATCATTTGTTAAACGCGTTCAACTATTGTTCGCAGGTATTACAGTTGGGTGATCCCTGTATACTAACGATTAAATTTGACTCCAATTTAGTTCATTTATTAAATGCACATATTAGTATGAACGTTGAAACTAACCACACAGAAATGGGTCCATTTAAATCTTGATATAGAAGTTAAAAAAAAAACAAAATTATTTAACTCAAGGGATTGGATTAAACCATTGCTTCTTTTATCCAACATAAGATATATTCCGGGAACGCGAGTATCTTATCCTATCTTTCGCAATTCTCTCTCGCGATACCTGCCCCCCCGTGATTGTCTCCCTTAAAGAAGGCGTAAAACCGCACTCCGGCATTAAAACTAGTACTGCACTAAAATGCGATGCGCGTAAAACGGAGCTGCCGCGGTGCCGAAGCACGCGAGGCGAGTTCACAGTAAAATAATCGCTCAAGGTCCGCGGTGGCGTTGCACCCGGCCGGTCAGGGCTGGCAGCAACCGCACTGTTTACATCGCATATACACACGCCGGCTGCATCATTTGAGAGCACTCCGTCCCTCTCTCTTTCTCTCCTTCCTTCTCTCCCACCCCCTTATTCCACGCTTTCTATTCCTCCTGAACGAAACGCACGCGCGACTGACTGCATTTATATGCGTATGCAACTCAGTTGCGTCGCGGTCGCTGCTTCTTGGTAGCGGCGACAAGTATAACGCCGCGCATTTATGACACACGCGCGTCGCACATGCCTAAATTTCTTCTAGCTGACGATTGACACGTGTTACGATGTTGTTAAGATGCAAATAATCGAGGGAACGAGGCGATCAATATCAAAAAAGAAATACATCTAGCACACGTCTAGAAGAGAAAGAGAGAGAGAGCGTACACATGGACAAGCTAAACTCGTTTGCGAGCCAAATAGTTGTACCTCGAAATACTAAATCTTTCAGCGAGGTCTCATTAAAGACCTTAACTTCGGGATCATAAATCGTGCGCTTCCGCGACATGTTCGAGAGCAAGGTCATTTGGGTATCGAATAGACAATATGGACCAGTTGCAACACGCGTAGATACACGCGCGTTTAGCAAGAAGGTTCTAATTCAGATGTTTTACTATGTTGGCGCAGATGAGAGGCACGTGTTGCTTGCGATGGCATCAGGCAACAACCGAGTGAACGAGCGGACACGTGTAACAGCATTTTATTTACTTCATCTATTTTAATAATGAATAATCAAACTCAGAAATAGTAGCTGCTGCTGCAACTACTTCTTATGCTTTTGCAATAGACCGTCGGAAAAAAGCTGATTGACTTGTGAATGTTAGATTATGTTTATTTTGCTCAAAGAGAAATTAAAGTAACTATCGCACGGTATATTTTTGATTAGTTATATATCCTTGCCCTTGTAATACTCAAAGTACACAACATGCAGCAATTGTTTGTTGGAATTAACCCTCAACTATAGCTGTGAAAATTGCACCTAAGTTCCAAAGTGTCTTGTCTCTTTGAAATGTAGAATGCAAATAAATCTCCTTTACGACGATTAGTAGAGAAAGGTTCCAAATTTTTTTATCTGTAATTTAAAAACTCGTAGTACTAATATTGTGTACAGTCATCTAAAATTTTTTACTCTGGATTCAAATGATCAGTTGCTGGAGTTGAAGATTAATTCTTTCATGCAAATATCTAGAAGTTAAGTAAGGCTTACCTAATAAAGAAGACTGCACTTGATAGACCTATGTACAAACGATGCAATGCATTAAATAATTGGAGCAACTTAATAATGGAATACTTGATCCTCGAAAGCGTTTGACCGTTTATATTGTTGCTAAGGATGACTCAAAGCAGAATCGAAACGTTCAACTGAGTATTGTTAATAAAGACGATACACAAGTTTTTTTACACAAGTTAATTAGCACTCCAATTACGATGCCTCTTTTTATTAAACCTCGTTTTACACTTAATTTTTTTGATATTTTTGTGTTGTCTTTTAATTTTTTCTATTTTTAATAAACAAAATCCTATTATGCATTTTCTTATGATCTTCTTATCACTATCACTTCTATCACTCATTTCGTCCTGCACCAATTTTTGTTCTTCAAACTTTTTCACTTTAAAAATCTGAAATTTTTAGAAATTAAATTTATTCCCAAACTTTCAAATTCTCAAATTCTTAAGCACTAGCAAACTAAGAGGTAACCCACGACACTGATCCTTGCAAAGTATTGTGAGGAAACCTTACTCATGCCAACCTCCGGAAATGCCTACTGTGACTCTGATAGTCATACTAGTCTACCAATAGAGAGTTTATACTTTTCTTCTCCTTTTTCTTTTCTGTCGTTTCGGTCTTACTTCATCTTAGGGTGCATTCCATTTGACGCTTGTAAAACTCATGGAATCACTTTATTGTTTATCAAACATTAAACAAACAAAGACAAATAACGTTCGCGAGCATTGTAAGCGCCAAATAGAATGCACTCATAATGTACGAGTTTCATTTTATTGTAGTTGAAATACATCGGAATATTTATAAGCTAGGCAGAAAAATTTTTATCAAATTGAAAATGCACGATAATTATTTAATTTTGTTAATTTTTAATTTTTAGCTTTTAAACATTTTTTCCCTCCCAATTATATTTGGATTATTTACTACAAAATGTTTTACATATTTATAATTATTTTTTACCCACATATGTATTAATCACGCATTTTATTTCGATTAAATATTTCAATCATACAGTGTTTCAAACAAATTTAAATAATAATTTATTAAAAATAAATAGTAGTCGTGAGTACACAAAATAAATCACTATCTAATTAATGTGATAATAAATAAATAAAATTTTTCATAATAAATATTTGTAAGTTTATAAGATCTTTATTAGATCTTATAATCATCTTTATTAAATTAACAAAATTAATAATGTAATATCTTCTAAATTTTGGCCTAAAATTGCGTTTCGAGATCGAATAGTAATTGGTGCGTGGTTCAAAAACATTAACACAAAATGTATAAAATTTATAAAATTAATATAGTAGAGATCGGGGCATCGTGAATCGTGGGATTTCATGGCTCAATGATTGTTTAGAGTAATTCGGAGTGTTTAGATCAATGTATTTAATATTATATATATAATTGTTACAATGTTTTATATCTATAGGTAGATTAAATTCCGTTGTCTTGGGATATCGTTAATTGTTTTTGTGTTGAGAAAATAATTATCAATCACTTAGAAATGCTTTAATATTGTTTTTGTAATAAAAAATACATGTATTAAAGATTAGGCGAAAGTTTCTATATATTTTTTTTTTCATCTTATTACGAGTAATCAACGATTTATATTTTGAATATACAAGATATAAAGTTGTATAACTTCAAGGGAGATATAAGATATTATTGGTTTGATTTTTTTTTAAATAAATGTTTGGCCATATGTAGCTCACTTCAATTTCTTAAATAGGAATCCTATTTTTTTATTGCATATTCTTGTAGCTTAACTCGAGAGCTTTTCAAAATATTACAATGAAATTCCTTTTGATCAAGTATTTTTGGAAATATGAGTTGACTAAGTTCAAGTATAAGCCAACATTAGCATTATTCAAATAGGAGGAACAATCTCCTGATCTTGATCTTAATAAATGTTATTAAGTTAAATCCTGAATAACATTCAAAAAATTTTAACCGTCAGTCGAACACCTTGAATGCTTTAACTACATAAAAAAATAAGCCAAAATCTTACATTTAAAAGTATTTTGAGAGTTAAAATTTTTGTGATTCATGATCTAAGTATAAGATCTTTTAATGATCAAAATATTTATTTATTCTATGAAATTTGTATAATAATTCATATTCGATAGTTTTCTATCACACACTCTTTGAGCGGAAAAAAAAATACATAATTACTCTATGTAAAAAAATATTTCTTTATTTTCTTAATTTATCAATTTTAGTATAAATTATATGATTGCTTACAATAAATTATTTCATTAATTCTTATTTCATATATCCATTATTGCATGTTTTTTTGACCGCTTTTTCTTTTAAATTTTACTTTGTAAATTAGCCTTGTATTTTCTTTAATTTGAAATAAATGTATTTCTCCAGACAACAGACAGAATATCTAGCCTTTCTCGAGTCCATGTGAAGTATATATATATATATATATATATATATATATATATATATATATATATATATATATATATATATATATATGCACACTTGGCTTGTGCACATATGACGACGAACACACGAATGCTTGGCCTACATATATATGTCGTCGGTTGTGCACGCTCGCGTATCAAGGACTCTTCACGGTTGAGGTGTCTACAGGGCCTAGGTTATTCGCGGACCGATGTGCAACATTAGAAGAAACGTACGTAGACGTTGGGAAGAAGCACGATGGAAACCGCGCGTGGTAACCTTCCGTTTATCTATATCGCGATCGTGTGTAACCCGTTTTTACTGCGCAAAGTGACGCAATCTCGACAGTTTTGAAAATCTCGCTAAAACAGACACGTTGCGGTAATTTACGCTCGCATGTATTGCTCAATACCGTGGAGCGCTAACCCCGGCGCGTGTATTTTACGATTGCAGTTACATGATTTATGTCAACTACTAATGATCATTATCGCAACGTGACGTCATTCTTTCCCTGCCGTCATCGGGAATATAATTCTCTTGGAAAACTTTATGCTCTTGCTTGTCTTCGAGGCTCTCCGAATCTAATAATTTTTTATTTTAATTCGCGTTATTTTCAACGTCCGCAATAGCAGTTTGATTTATGAAATATTGTAATGTTTTTTCGTAATGAAATCATAGTCCAGTTACGCAGATGTAATTACGCAGCGTGAAACAAACAACGGAAAAAATCTTTCAATTTTATCGTGTGCAAGAAGATTATAAAATCAAGAAAAGACATGTTGCAGTATACTTGGTTTTTAACGTATAATCTATGATTAGTTTTCTTAATTTATTTCAGCTTCCTATTTTGAATCAATATTTGCTTATATTAAAATACAGAAACATTGTAATCTCTGATTAGCGACAATTCGATCTTGAAAGACAATTAAGTATAGAGTATAGATATTAAGAATAGAAATTAGGCAATTTTCTCTTTGCAACCAAATAGTAAGAAAACGTACAGAGAGGTACTACAACGCGAATTGTTTTATCTAATTACATTTTTTTCAATCATTAAAAGTCAAGGAATTTATAGATATTAATTCTTTTATTTTAGCTTTGTATTATTATTGCCTGTCACTTTTTATATTTTGGTAAATAAAATTGTATATCTAACATTGTAAATATAAATCTATCTTTTTCTTTGATGATTTCTTTGATGACTATAATGAAATCAATGTTATCTATGTTCTGTTAGAATAATAGAAAAGTAAGTTGAAGATAAAAAATTTTTTGAATTATTATAACTGTAATGGGTTATTTTTTAGAGTTTTAATATATATAAAATAACTTACAATTAATAGTTACAGTTTTTGAAACAAAAGAATTATAACTAGTTACTCTCTTTTACAAAGTAATTCCCTATTTTAGTCTATTTTCCATCTTCGTTATCGACTTATTTCAGTTTCGTCTCGAAAAATCAATCTTCGCGTGTATTATTATCAGAACTTCGTAAGATCGCCAGGAGGGGTGTTCGATGCGTTGAAGAGCTTATTGACAGCGATTTCGCATGTGATTGGCTTTGGACTTATCGATGAAACTAATAAAATCGATTCTTCGTAGGTTTTGTAGGGCGTATCTACTATATTATTTTAACCGAGCAGGTACAGCATCGGTTAGGTAGGCTGGTGAGCAAACGAAGAGATAGCTTGGTAGGTGTAGGTACAACCGTATGCATTAGTGACACAGCTCATCCGCATCTCTAAGGAATATTTTACCGATCCCTTTTGTTCCTTTACAAGCATAGGATCGTCAAAGCGTAAAATAATTTAGTGAAAAGATACGCTTATTGATTGTGAATGTCACAGAAAGATTTGCCTGTGGAATGAAGGTTCACCGGGCATCTCTAATACGCCTGATTGTACGCGTAGGTAGGCAGGCGGAAAGACAAGTAGATAGGCAGACAAGCAAGCGGACAAGGAGGGCAGGCAGGTAGGTAGTCCGACAGACGTATGGGATTTCAGGCAGGTACCAGATCACGAACGAGCGAAGCAGACAGATGGTCGAACACGTGTATTGACGACCGGTAGTTTGATAAAGGAGATCATTGCCGCCCGGATGCAACGAAATGGCGAAATATTTCTGCGGGTTTTAGATCGATGAGACGCGCGTGTGCGGACGAATAGATGCATGCTAAAATACCACCATGTTGCTGAATAAGGAATAAATGTGACAATATAATTGTAAACCGTTTCGATCGATCTTTGAGAAGATATATGAATACTTGAAAACGGCTTTTTTTGATTTATCAATATGGAAAATTTTCTATTGGCTGTAAGCAATTTTTTGTGTTATTTTGCGTTGCTCTAAGATGTGGATACATAATGGAATGCAAATAATATAATTAGAAACCGATAAAAATGGCAGGTATATATTAATACACTTCTTGTTAGCATTGAAACACTTTTAATAAGGTAACGACATAATCTAGCGGCTAATATGGCTCTATCTGCTGTTTGTAGTTAAATGAATAGTTATTGAGAAAAAGTATATATGTCATGTTAATATTAAAGATGTTTCATTTAGAAATGTTTTAAATCTGATGATCATTTTTATTGGATTTAGCAACGCTAATCACGCATACTGCACTTTCAGCATTGAAAGCAACTTAACATAGCAATAATAGATAATATAAATATTTAATTAAAAAATTTCATGATAAACAACACAATAAAGAGAATCTTACTTGTTCAGAAGACTTATTTTGTACAGGAGATAGTATGTTTTAATGACTTGTTGGAATTTTGGATCTCTAAATCGCTTAAATTTTTCTAGATGCTAACCAACGTCACTTAGACACGGTCGAACTTCGCTCGCTGATGCTCGCGTGGGGCGAAACTACGCAAGATAGTCGCATTGGTATCACTAAATATAACTGGCGCGATTTACGCACTTCTCTGGTTCCCGATGACAGCGGCCACGTAGCACGTTTAAAGATCGCTGATGTGATGCACTACTGGATGCACCACGTTGCAAAATTCATGAAACGCACTTTGAATTTTCAGAATTCACTATAATATATATTTTCAATCTTATAATTTAAGATCCTCATTTATCGCTATAAAGTTTCTTAACTAGGAAAATGTTTATTTGTCCTTAGATCTAATAAAATAATAAATGCTTAATATTATTTTGGTATACATTTATATACATATACAGTTTTGTTCGTTTTTAAACGTAATCTTGAATTGAAATTAGAATAATATTACAAATTAAATTGACAAGCAATTTAATGATACTAATAAGCATCTTAAAGCGTAAGAATTTATTGCGAAAAATATCACCTCAGCCATATTTCGAATCTGAACACATCTTTCTACATTTCGTGACAGGTTTTTTCTTTACCAATTCAGCCACTGAGTCATGTGATAATATTTACTGCAGTAATTAGTACATTGAAAAGAATCTGGCAACAGCTATCAAATGTTGAATAAAATAATTTCAATCAAATGTTCGGTTAATATAACCAAAAATAATTTTACTTTTCTATATATAAGTATTCAGTAATTATTGCCAAATAGCTGATGTACGTTATTATAATATTTACTAAATATTTAGAAAAGTAAAATTATTTTTGGTTACATTAACCAAATGTTTGATTAAAATTATTTCATTTTACATTTAGTTATTATCAGACTCTTTTATCGATCTACTTAAGGGAAATGTTGATTAAAGGCACGTGAAATAAACAATAATAAATGGCATTAAATCAATATGTGAATAACATAATTAAGGAGAAAAATGCCTTTTCAATCTAAAATTAAGTGCTTAATAATATTTTGGTGTAAATTTATGTCATATTCAATTTTGCAAACTGCGTATTTTAATTTTTATTAAATTTAAAGTACTTGAGAAAAAAAGAATGTAGACTAGCGTCTCTTATTTTTTCTGAAACGTAAGACGAGAACGATTCTGTCCTACTTCCGGCTCTAGGCGCCGTTGAACACGAGTTGGCGAAGAACGAGAATCACCACCAAAAAAGATTTTGTACGTCGAACTGCCATTAAACCCGTTGCACCGTGTCGAAGTGATTTTTGCGCGAATATTTTTAGTATTTTGTCCTTCGTCCCGCATCGGGGTTCAAGGCTCGCGCTCTCCTTCTCCCTCTTCCGCTCTCGCCTTCTGCTTTCTCTCCCTGTTCTCCTTCTCCTTCTCCTTCATCACCGTTGCCGTGAATCCTCGGCCTCTCTTTTTCTTTCTCGTCGTACGTCTGTCAATTCATCTTCGTTTCTCTCTTTCCACTGTGCCGCACACCGCCACGGCCAGTTTCGCGGCCACGAAGTCAAGCTGCATCCGAGCGAAAAGAGCGAGCGAGGATCCTTCGCGGCTACTCGCGCATGCAAAAATCTTGAGACTACTCGACGATTCCAAATTCGGACGATTTCAAATTCCATATGTTCTTAGGAAATGCGAAAAGTCTTCTTTCTGGCGACAATTCTAATTTTCGCCCCGAAAGCGAGTTATACACGCGCCTACTCGTCATCTACTATCCATCTTCTCGATTTAGTAAAAGGATTTAGTAGAAAGAAAGCCTGCGTGAGTCAACGCAGTTGACGATGAATCATTGAGTATATTTATATATAATAATTACGTACAAAGTCGCATGTTTGATTTAAATCCTCTTCAACGCTTATTGAATCTTATTGTTAATATAAGACAGAAATCGAGTTTAGATCGAATCTACTTGTTTTCCATCTCACATTTCATCATAACATTCTGAAGAAGATGCAAATTGGGGTCGAAAAATATACGATTTTATATGTAACTACTTATATTTTTGCATGTAATTATTAACGAATAACACAATAATTCATGCACTGTTAATTACGTTGACTCATACAGACTTTATTTTTTATATGATCTTCACACGAAAGAATGATTTTGCTGAAGTACCTTTTTTGCTGAAATAAATTTTGTTAAATCATCAAAATAATTATGTAAGAGCTCAAATTAATTGCTAGAAAATCAAAATGTTTTGCAGCATTATTCATCATGCTTGAGATTCTTACGTAATTATGTCCAATAATTAATATATATTATATAATTATAATTATTTTCAGATCTGTAAATATCTAAATTTTTAGATATTTTCTTTATTTGTTATCAGATTTCTCGATTTAGTATTTTAATTATTTTCAAAAACACATGCATTTTCGTGCCAACATACGTCTGCAACTACTTGATTTAGTAAAAGGTATGGAAATAAAGTATGTATGAGTCAACGCAGTTAACGATGCGTGAATTATTGTGTATATTCACTAATAATTATGAACGAAAGTATGAATACATATAAAGTCGCACATTTCAATCATGGTTTGAATCCTCTTCAATGACTGTTGATAAGTACATTGAAAGAAAAGATTGGCTGCTGCAGCAAATTAGATGGTAAAATATGGCATAGCATTTTTAATTGGCCGCAGTAATTAATTTTTGATTGCAGCAGCCAATTTTTGGTTGCGTTAGCCTATCCGCAATATTAGTATAAGATTTCAATAGGCTAACGCAACCAAAAATTGGCTGCTGCATCGAATTAAAAATGTTATGTCATATTCAGTCAATCTTTTCTTTCGTGTAGCGGATGCATGATTTATTTTCAGATAAGTATCATCCGTGGCGTCTTCCAAGTACGTTATCCCTTTAAATCGAGCTGACCTCGCGCATAGAACGAATATCGCGCGTTACGCTCGGCCGCGAAAAGTCTCGTTGCGGGAGGTCAGGCACGATAGCTTTTTATAGGGCCACTTCACTGATTCTCCTCTTTATTTCTCTTTCTTTCTCTCCTTCAGATATATACTCCCACGCTTCGCATTTCCTCCGTCTTCTCGCCTCATGTTCCTCCCTCTACAATTGTAGCGGTTCGAAATGAGTTTGCGACGCTCATCATGGAAATCCGCGAGATCCCGGCATCCACGGTTACCGCAATCGCATTGTACTTTTTCTGTTTCGTATTTACTGCTCGAACTCTCTCGTTCGTCCCGTTCTTCCTCGTATTTACCGCTTGTGCATTTGCGTTTACCTACAGGATATTCCCGGATGTTTTTCCTAGTACTATGATCAAAATTTCGATCAATATGTTGTTTCTCTCATGATTGTATTCAATGAAAAATAGTGTTATTAAAAAAATTTTAATTTTTATATTATCAAATGAGTACCCCATTCATAAAAATCGTTATCTTTAAGTATTTTAATTTTTTTGCGAAAGAAAAGAACTCGTAAGTTTAATTTTTTCGTTCAAGCTTATCAATACAATTTTTTTGAAACATTAAGAAAAATTGATTGTTTTAGGTTAACAATTTCTATTTTAAAATAGAATGTGCTTGACAGGTTTCGCAGCTGAAGAAAGAATTTCAGCTAATTTTTGAATAATCCATTTTAGGAAGTGCCTATTGTTTTTACTTCATATGATTAATAGATATACCTGTATTTCTAACAATAGAAGTTCAAAGATTTAACTTATTTTGCAATTAGACTTACTGTTTCTCTCTTGATTTTATAAGATTTGTTACTATTTCAGCATAATTTTAAAACATTTAATTTGTAACGAGTTAAGGAAGTCAGAATTCAATATTAAATTTCAATATTAAATTTCTTTATATCTTTGGATATAGCTGCTTTTGCATAGCGAATATTCAAATAAACGTCTTAAGAATTTAATACATTAAACATTATTACTCCGGATTTACGAAAATTTGTTCCTGCTGGTATTTTTTATTTCGAAATAAAAGAAAGATGCAACAAATCGTTGCTTTACGATCGGAAATTTATATCATAGAAGATTAGAAATGTAACTCTCTGTTCCGTTAATACGACCTCATTACATCTGCGCTTTCCTCCTAGGCAGCGATTTTCAGTTACTTCGCGAATGCCACGGGGATATCTCGTGAGCAAAGAAACAACGATCAAAGGATGGTCGAGCACAAAAACCAACTCCGTCCGATGATAATTTTATTTTTATCGACGTTTCCACTTTTCTCAACCGCGTTATTGCGCGAGGTCAATCCTCTCTTTCCCTCCCGTTCATCGCCCACGCCGCGACGAAGAGAAGCGAGGAGTCTTCCTCGGTGGTTTACAGCCGCGTTTACTTCGTGTCTTCGACTTCGTTTTTACGAAAACCCCACCGTCGCCCGTGGGCGAACGTACGTGCGGACCCAACCAGGAGAAGCATGAACTAGTATAACCGCTATTTTTCAGAGTGGATAGATGAAACGACTTCTGGAAATCTCGTTATCTCTTTCGCGCTTAATCCACCGAAGCGCAGTGATTACAATTTGCAACGGTCTCCACAATCTCATCCTTTCTCAATTTTCGCTGGATAGAAATGTATCGATAAACTACGAATTTTTCCGACTCGCGAAATGCGACAGCGTGATAAATTCGAGTGACGTGTACGATTATAAATCATCAGCTCGTTAATGTAACGTAATATGATGCGGACGTACAAATGTCCACTCGCGGTACTCGCGGACAAGTTGAGACGTATATAAATCTGTCAGCCCGAATTAAATTTTGTCCCCCGCATGCATTCCTCAGTGTCACGACGATAAACATGCCTCCGTTATTATTGTGTGATCATAAAAAAAAACGTGATGGATTGTACGATCATCAGGTCTGTTTTTTTTTATAATTGAAACAGTACACTCTTTGTACTTAACTTTTAGAGAACAGTGATTTTATATTTTTAAAAATCTTAGTTTTTCTGCTTGAGTAAGACTTGTTATAATTATTTCATTGTACTCCTTACTTAAAAATATAATACTATTTTAGCTGATTTTTAAGGCAGTCTAAAAGCCCTCTAATCAGAGATTGCTATAAAAGAATTACTTTTGATATTGTTTTTCTGGAAACTCGCGTTAGAGCGAGATAACACATATTTTTTCTCACTCGCAAGATTTTGCTAAAACATGAACGACACACTTAAGTTCGTATCAAACTAGATTGAAATTAAGATTGCGATTGAATTTAACCAATCAAAGCAAAGTTTATTAAACTTTATATTAGTTTTCTTTCTTCTGATTAGTTACTCTCAATTTCAATCTCTAGTCTAATATGGGTTTTATGGTCAGTTTCTGATTACAGAATCTCTAATGCAATTCGGTACAGCAATAAAAAACAGTTTTCATAATTGTCAACATTAACAGATAATATTATAAAATAATTAATTAAAACACCAGTTTGATAAAATTGCAACAAAAAATTTAAAAGGAATTTTCTTTTAAAAAATTTGTATTCTTACATATGATAAAACAACAAAATATAAACAAACTTAATTAAAATTTTATTAATAATTCGTCGCCTTATAAGAATAAAAATTCATATTAATTCTAAAAAAAAAACATCTAGTATGCTCGATTAGTAGTATACCTTTTGAATTAGTATTACGAAACGTCTCACGTAAGAATTCCGAAGGAAAAGTATTTCCGAAAAATGTGCCGCTCTCTCTTTCGGATTGAACTTCGCCGATCGCGAAGAGCCCCGTGATTCCCAGAAAGCGCACACTCGACGTAAGGTTCGCGAACGGCGGTCCTACACGAAACCAGACATTCGTGTGTCCCCGTGGACACATGTTCGGCGGCATGCCCGAATAAATATTTAGTGTTTACTTACTTGAGGCCAAGGCGAATGCGCGCGGCGACACAAGACGGTAATGGATGCGGCGCCCGTTTCGCCCGCGTCTGCATCGTTTAAGCCGCGATGCAGGTGCAAAGCGTTTAGGCAAACTCTGTCGGCAGTCCTGGTCCCGACCGACAATGGAATCTGGATAAGAGCGACCTGCTCAAATATACCTGTTCGTTCCCTTTCCCGATAGATAACGGCACGTCAATCACTGTGCACTCGAATCACGCCCTGACGTTTGATTCTTTTACGAAATGCACCAAGTGTATTAAATTATTCAATCTTAGAGACCGATATTCAATTCTTAATTTAAAACAGTCTTAAAACTGTCATAAACTAATCACAAAGGCGTATCGATGCTTAAGATATTACTTAAGATAATCTTGATTATATGAATACTGACTGTAAATTGAATTGTTTATTAAATTACGAAATATTCAGGAGTATGACTCATGAGTTAGTATTTGTTAGAAAATGAAATGCACTATCGAGATTTATTATTATTACAAGGAGATCGCCTCTGGACGTAAAAGTCTCTCGAACGCATATATGCTTTTAATCCATGCAATTATTCTTGTCTCAAAAGCAACACTTTAATTCGTGCTTTTCCTGACGTATTCGCGCTTTGTTCCGATGTCCAGTATGCACGAATCGGAGGGAGCGAGACAGATAAACAGACAGACAGAGAGAGAGAGAGAGAGCATGAAGGCGAGAGAGGTATTTCGTAAAGTATCCTTGGTGCGAACCTACCTACCGCGAGGCGCACACAATGTCTGAACATATGATAATGGCATTTTCCTTTAGTGAGCACGCGGATTCGAAACGATCGGTACGGATTTCGAGGCCGGCGATGATTCGTCGTTACCGGAATCGTATGAAGGTCGTTCAATCTCTCTCTCTCTCTCTTTCTCTCTCTCTCTCTCTGCCCCCCCCCCTCTCTCTTATTAGATCGTCGTCCCTGAATGGCGAACGATAACGTCAGAGGCGCACACAGCGTGTATAGAGTAAGATAGAGAGAGAATGCTTGCAGGAGATTCAAACCGTGAGATAAATGTCGGAGACCTCCGTGACGGCGGAGGAGCCGATTGACGTCGGATGACGTGGCTTCGTTAGCACCGCGATACGTGAGCAGCCGAATAATAGCAATCGCGGTAATCGCGATACTCCTCATTATGAAACGGCCGATACATACGGCGCACTTGAATGGTTCATTACCATCATTAACCGTGGTAGATATATAATGATATCACATTTTTTTTAAATACAAAGTTCCTTTTCTTTCCTTTACATCGCGATTATTCTTTTTATTACATTTGAATACAACTACATTTAGAGGAAAACGGTGGTAGCAACTACAGAGGTGACATTGTTGTCGTACGACTATTCAAGCTTTATATGTAGAATTGATGTAGAATTAATTGAATAAATTATGCAATAGAAAATAAATGTAGAATTTATAAATGTAGAATTAATTGAATAAACTCGATTTATTTATTTTATTTTATATCGCAATCAACTGTGTACATTAACTTTACATATAAAAGTTGTCATTTTTATAGTTTATTACCACTGTATTTTTCTCCAAGTGCGTTAACATAAAAAGGAAATAAGTCTCTCAAAGTATTGTAGAAAGAGAGAGAGGGGGGGAGAGAGAGAGAGAGAAAGAGAGAGAGAGAGAGAGAAAGTCTCTCTCAAATGATTTCTCCTCTATGAAGAAGAAATGAAGTAACTTGCCAGTTAGTCTCGAATAAATTTAGCGATTCGCAATCGAATAACAGCACACACACACACGCACGCACGCACGCACGCACACAGTGGAAATTATATGATGTGATTATATATTTAAATGTTCCGTGGACGATTTTAACATTGAGTAATGGTAATTGTAAATTAACATCGTGGGAAACGACTTTCATTACGGATTCAGAATTATACGAGCGATTCGCATGCTTTTGCAAGATTACGATCCACTTTTGTGAACTGTACATCAGATCGGCGAGAGGCGATTTCGCTTGTAATTCGAGTCGTTTGTTCGGTTCCCAGAGCACTCGTTCGACTCGACCCTGAGCGAATTTACCGTTTCGCACTAGGAAACGGTGTGGAGAACTTTTACGGTAATAGATCTTTTTGCAAGGTCAGCGAACGTTCGTCCATCTTTCTGTTAGCCCGACAATGCATCACGGTGGAAGAAGCCCCATGTCGAAGGTTTTTCTTTTCACGCTGCGCCTTTGATACTTTCCGAGCTTTTCAATATGCTAGACGATTTCACGTTAAACCACCGTGGCGAATTCGCAGTATATTTCAAAAAAATCCTACCTTTCTTAAAAGAAAATCCTTTTGTTGGAAATAGAATTCTTACATCTATGTATAAAAGGCATAACGAAATAATATTGATGAATATTATGAATATATTGAGTATGACTAATTGCTTTGGTACTTGCTGCAACGATTAGCACCTAGATATATCGTTTAAAACATAATCTATTTTAAATAATATAATATAACTGATGAATAATAATTAATTTTAAAAGTATCATAGAATATAATTATATATTTGTCTCTCTCTCAATTAACCTTCTAGTGGATTAAATTCATTAAATTACGAATCTCTTTGTTGAATATTTCAAACAATTCAATTTTCTTTATGTTATATGTGTAAATTTGGATTATTCTTATTCAAGTATACTCGGTATATATTCATTATTTTTTTAAAAGTAATGTATTTTGATCATTTAAAATGAATTAATGCATTTTAATAAAATCGATGGTGTCAGTTTGATCCCATTAATCGTTTAAATTTTTTCTGTATTAGATATACAGTGCAGAATGTTAAAAATATATAAATATAATATAAATACAAAAAAATATTCTGCTGATAAGCGAAAAAAAATATATATATATATGACAAAATTTTTCAAAGTCTATACGCACGTCACTACAAAGCAGATTCTTTTAGCTAGAAGATTCTTCGAGCTTAAGAGGATTGCAATCTTATATTCAGCTTATCCAGCATCTCAGTTATACAATATTCCTCTACATTTTAGAGTATTTTCTTGAGGCCGTATATTAAAGAAAAATCCACTCCAGAATCAAAAGGGTACCGCTAAAGAGTAGAATATTTTTTTATGGGTGTAACTTTTCATTAACCAAAAACAAAGAAATTACCAAATTGGTACCTTCGGCAGTTTCAGCGAGATACCATCGGCAGTTATAGTGTTAACACATAAATTAAATGGATCCCACGAACTCAGCGTCAGTAATTACACTGAGAGAAAAATATATTAAATTCTAACAAATATTTGTTCGAATATTTATTAAAACTAAATATTTACTAAATGTAAACATATATTTATTTCATAAAAGAATCATTAATTTGATTTAATTATAATTTTTTATTTAGTAAATATTTATTTATTGTAAGTGAATGTTAAGTTGGTATTATTCGAACAAATATTTATTAAAATTTAGTACTTTTTTCTCAAAGAATATTATTAGATTTTGATATCAGCTTCGAATGGTTAAAGTTTAGTTTCATAAAAACTGTCTGTCATTTTCCAGCGTTAAAAGCTCGACTTTTCCGAAGTTCTTCACAATTTCTAAATGCATCGAACGTGAGAAATGTGTTTTCGCAGTAGACGGCACGCGTAAATTCGTCGGCGTATAAAAAATGGACAGATATGCGAGAAAACGCGTGAGAGATCGGAGTCATTGGAGATAGGATTCGCGAATGGTCCGTGCGATTCCTCTTACCGGACGATACTTACATATAGCGCGATTGGGGGCAACGGTTGTTCCAAGGTCTCGGGTTCGAGTTCTTGGGTTCAGTGAGAGAAGCGTTGCCGCTTCCTCCCGCAAAGAGCAGCCTCCGTTCTTAGAATAGTTGGCAGTTCTCCCGAGCGCGCTTGACATCTCGCTCGGCCTTCGCCTCGGTCGCGAAATCGACACGGGCCGGAGGTGTAAAGTGACCAGCAATGAGTATTACACATACACATACGTTTCACAGAAACGTATCATTAAATTCAATGAAAGCGTTTACGTTTAAAGAAAAAAAAAATAAATCTTTTTAATTGAACTTTTTAATAAAAAGAGTATACTAATTCATTAAATAAACGTAATTCTTCCTTATCACTTTTGACAGAGATTCTACAGTAACATTTCATTTAACAAACAATGCTACAAGTAATGAAAATTTTAAAGAAGAGTCAAATAGCGACCGGGCATTGCACGAAAAAAATAAAATTTGCTAAAAATTTAGGCAATTCAGCTAAATACAGGTCTGAAAATAATTTTAGATTATCAAAGTAATCGTGTAGGCTCAAGTTGCTAAAATATCAAAATTTTTTGCAGCATTGTCATCAACATTTAAACGTTCCATATCATTATTTTGATAATCTAAAATAAAATTATATTCGTATCTATATTTAGCTAAATTTATACACTTCAGTAAAATCGTTCCTTTCGTGCAGTAATCAAAAATTGAGAAAAGAAAAATCTCGAGATATAAATTGCGCCATTAATCTCTCTTCTCTCAATGCACGCGTGTTTTATAGAACTCGCGTTTATCCGTGTGTTATGAAGCCAATTAACGTTCATTACCATTTTATGGCTTACAAAGCTGTCGTAATTATCGCGATCGTCGTGCCACGAGCGGTGACAATGTCGTGGGATTTAAAGAAAAAAGGCGCAAATAAACATCAGCCGAGTCAGGCGGATCGAATAGAACGACGACCGTGCGGCTGCACTCGGTAGAACGTGGAGGTGGACGATCGAGGTCAATGGTTGGTCCAAGGCCTCTGGTTCGAACTCAAGTTCGACGCAGCGCCGCGTCGTCGTTTCCTGCCGACGTCGACTGCAGCCTCCGTTCCTAGAATAGTCGACGGCAGGCTTGCGAGATCCGTTCCCGCGGATCCGGATCTTCGGTGCGAAAATTTAAGAAACGTTTCCGCGATTACGCCAACGCGTTCTTTCGAGCCGCGTGATCGGATGCATCAAATCGTATCTTCAATGACATGCAAATAAATGCGAATTTTCGATTCTGTGAGAAAATTACTTATTACTACTGTCGTGCGAGAAAAGATAGCCTGCGATGGGATTTAAATTCTATGTGAAATGCTACAAAAATGAAATGAATGCTTTTTTTCTAATCTCTTTTTATCTCTTTATATTGAGAGGAAAGTATATGATATTTGAGATTATAATTGCATGATAAAATAATTATTAGAAACTATTTTTATAATTATTACTGCTACATTACTAGATAATAATTAATTATATTTATAGTAAACAAAATATAGTTGGCATCGAAAGTGATTATAAATTATGGTAATTACAATCATTTTTTCTTGCAGTATATGTTGAGGAACGCTTACGCAACGAAAATAATTTATTGCTTGACGTCATTTCGTACGAATTGCAATCTTTGTAATGGCAAAGACTTTAGTTAAATTTCAAGAAAAATTTGTAGTTGTAAGATAATAATAAAAAAGAAGTTTTTTTTTATTTACTTTTAAATTAAAGGACATGAGTTAGTTATTACATTAAAGTTGAAATTTTTGAATTCAGTGAGGCAGAAGGATAGTCGAGTATGGGCTATTGGACTTGTTTTTGTTTTAGATTATTTTTAATTAATTACTGACAGATAAATCATAAACTTATACATATTTAATTTACTATTTTATTTTTTCTCTCTTAAAATTAAGTAGATCATATTTTAACAACTGACTCTTTGAAATGGAAAAATTTAAATTTATAATGTTAGCCGTCTTGGATTCTCAGAAAATCTTTTTATAACTTTCAACTCCTATTCTTTTCTTTATTAAAATTAATTTTTTATGAATACTCACTAAGCGTCCATTTAAGCGGTTTAATTAATTTTGTTCCTCTTTAAGATTTAGAAGGAAGGGGCCGTAAAACTCCCCTGTTTTTCCCTCCTGTCTGCGCCCATGAAAAGACATACATAAATAAAAAATGAGCCTTATTTTTTGCTGTCCCGTTCTATTTTATCGTACATGGGTGCAATTCTTATTCTTAAGCGAGATTGCGGAAACCTCATTTTTCCTTAAATGTTTATTGTACTACCACTCATAAAAGTATATGTTGTGAGTATCCGCAATGTATTGAGCTCGAGTTCGTGAGTTGTGCCAAGCTCAAATGATTGTGCGGATCAGTCATCCCTACGAGAATCTTTTTTTACTGCGAACCTGCTCTCGTTGATGCTCGCTTCGTCTCTATATTTTGCAACCTGTCTATACAATTGCAAAAGCTGAAAGCTCGCGTGAGCGCATAAATCCGCACGTGTCCCAAAAACTGACGAGATTCGCACGGGATAAAAAACGGCAGGGCGGAAGAGAGGAAGCGAGAGGGGAGCTTGTAACGCACGAATTACGAGTATCGCGGTGCACGCGTGTCCGATAAAACGACTCAGTGCGTGCAAACATCATAATCCCACAATAAGATCGCGCCTGATTTATCTACCAATAAAAGCTTATTGGAAACACGTGTTTCAGGGTGCCGCTGCCAAAACCGGTCCGACCGATGTGATGCGATGCGATGCGATGCGATGCGATGCGATGCGATGCGATGCGATGCGATGCGATGCGATGCGATGCGATGTAGGAGAGGGGAAAGGAGAAAGAGAGAGACAGAGAGAAAGAGAGAGTCGTGAATCACGCGAGCGGTTTTAAATCACACACAGTAAAGTCATTTCGTTCTGACCTGTGAGTAAGACACCGCATACCTATCAGCAGAGACCGATCCAGCATATTGCATCCACGCAGATACATCATTGTTACTTATTTAAAAATCAATGAATAGCTACTTTAACTAATTACTTAAAGTAGTGATAATTTACAATCACTTAAAGCAGCAATAATTACAATTTTAATTTTATTTTCATTGATATTCGAATATTTTTCAATCGATATATTACAACTGCAATAGAAGTATACTAACGTTTCTTCACTAAAAAGACTGAATAAATTAGTATGAAAATAAAGAGTTATAAAAAATCAAATATTTCATTATTAAAAGATATTATTATCAAAAGGTTAAAAAAATTTTAGAATTTTATCTTTTACACAAATATAATATTAATTTAAATATATAATATTATTACTAGAAAAAGCCAATAATGTTTATTCGGTATTTCCAGTATTAGATGTTTTCATTAATCTTAACGGGTTTTCGCTATTATAAATTTTTAATAAGGATAATTTCATATAATAACATTTTTTTACGTTAAAATTTTTTAAACGTATAGTTCTTGAATTATTTACATATACAATTGATCAATAAATAAAAGTTCTTATTGATGCTTTTATTGATCAACATATTGATATCAGCACATCATCAATATTTTAACTTTCTTTGTAATAAATGCTTGTACACGTTAAAAAAGATAAAGAAACATGAGGTGCAATCGGAATCGAGCGATCGAGATGCTGCAATTGCGGTCCTACCCGCCGCGAGCGCACCTATTACAGAAGTCTTTATAAGCCCTTTTGGACTCGTACCTTGGAGGCGTCGAGAGAAACGACGATAAATCGATAACGTTATTACCGATAAGGGTGCAAACGTGTCCAACTCGTAAACGATGTAACTTAAAGCACTGGTGCAAAGCGCGAGTTTGCGACGAGTTGTGCAGAGCAATTCGACGATATCGTCGCGAGATTACGATAACGAAATAGCCCTACAGCTATTTGCCGTATTTCGTCCCTATGTATAGGAATGTCGTATATCGCTCGTTTCTACACGCATGTTGCTCTTGTCCACGTTTGTCCCCAGTTTTGATCGTACACAGTCCCACCTTGCTCCTCTCATTGTACAAATTTTTATATCTAGTGTTTTAAAATAATCTCTTATATAAACATCGTTACGTCAACCTTGTACTGCTGCCAAATATAATTATGATCGTATCCAAGTGGATAAGACATGAGATTAAAAAGTATTAGAACTATAACTAATTTATTTTCAGTTTGTTTACACTTTTGACACATTGAATACACTAATGGCCTTAACAACATTATTAAAAAAGAACGTCATTGTTGCTCGTTCTCTTTTGTAGCAGACTTTCGTCTCATCAAAATGTTTTGAGACAACAGGATAAAGCATTACAATACAGTTGATGCAGATGAATGTCAAATGAAAATTAAGAAATATTCTCTCCATATTCTTTGATTACTTCATTATATAATTATTGTAAGATAATACCTCATTTATATAATCATTTAATATTATTTGAATTGAAATTTTGACCATATTTATAAACGCAAAGAAACATCATTAATTCAATTTCTTTTATATCTTTACACTTTATATTGTTAATTGTATTTGGATTGTAAAACATTTACTAAACTGTTAAATGTATCTCTGAATTACATAGTTATTCGGGTTATCTATTCAAATTTCCATAAAAAGAATTACGACTTGAATTAAAATAAAAAGATTCTTCAATAAGAATACAAAAATATATTTAATTTTTTTTTTTAATAATATCGCAAGATCTTTAACGGGTTTCTCTTAACGGGATTTTGATGTAATGTAATACAACAAATGTGATTTTTGTTCGAGTATAGCCTGTCTATATTTGACATCTTTTTTTTATCTTTTTTTAAAAAGTCAATTTTAAAATGATATGCATATTGCGTCATTAAGCATCTTATATAATATTCACATGGATAGAATATGTATGACGGGCTCTGCGTGAAGATCTAGGATCATTGACTTGCGATTATCTAGGATCGTTGACTTTGGAATCTAGGAAGTGTGTGTAAATCACGATTTAATTTTCAAGCCCATTGGCAACGTCCATATTCATTCATTTCTGATTATATGTAACCGTGTGGATACGCGAAGAAATTTAATATAAGTACATTTATCTTGTGTAGCTTCTACGTATTCTAACTGCATTCATTTAGATCGATATAAGATGCGTTAATTAACACGTCCGGAAGATAACATCGACTGCCGAGTCGATTATGTCGCGAAAGATGCATGACGTTCATTAAAACATTAATCAAATAATCGCGTCTCTTTATGATACTCACGATTAACCTCTTTGACCTAAAATTATATGTATGTACAAGTGTGTGTGTGTGGAAAAAAATTTTATTCTATGTTCTATCAATCTTATTCTTGGAAGTATCTTGATTATACATTGCGACTGTTAAAAATATAATCATTTAGAAATGGAAATGCAACGCATATTATGAATTTTAGACAAGAATCTGAAAATTGTGTACATAGAATGTTACTGAATGTTATCTCAAAAGCGCATCAGAGAAGATTATTCAGAGATATGAAAATGTGAAATCCAAAAGAAATGATGAACTTATGTTATAATTACTACTGCTGTCAATAACAATGTTTTATTTATGTCTATTTTTCATATTTAATTTTGACTATATAATCTGCAAAATCTGTTACAACTCTTCTAAAACAATTTTGTTCTTTTATGTTTATAATAGAAGCATTATGAAAAAGATTTATCAAATATATATATAAATACTTCTTTCTCGAACCAATTTATGTAATAATTAATTTTAGAAAAATTTTATTGAAAAAAGGATTGATAGAAAAGTAAATGATAAACCTAACAATGTGAATAAGTTTTTCATATTTTACAGATTTTATTAATTTATTTATCTTTTATTTATTAATTTTACTTAATTTTGATTTATTTATCTCGAATAAAATTATGAAACATATAAATAAATTGTACTAAATACAATGTATAATAATCGTTCGTCGTAAAGACAAATAAATATCATATGGAAATTTAAACAAAAACTTTTCATTTAGAAAAGCATCAGCATTTTATTCAGTCCCACATTTTAATTCTTGACTGTTTTTGCATTTTTTTTCCAAATGCGACAAATTTAGAAATTTAATAAATAGTAAAGTATTGAATGATCAACGAAAAAATATATTAGATCCTCATAATGTTATCAATTAATTATATTGCATCAAATATATTGTTTAAGTTTAAGACATTAGGGTATAACAATCAAACAGATTAGGAAATATAAATAATCTAAAAATAATATATTAATCTCTCTCTAATTCTAAGATTACTTCACAGTCGTTCAATTAAAATTTCCAAGTTTTTCCTTCTCTCAAACTGTTTCAAGATTATTAAGTTGAGATCGTCATTATTGTCAAGTTCCTTGCATTCAATCGATATAACATTCGCGAAATTGCGGCTAATTACGATCGCACAAACAAATTATAAAAATTGCATTACGCTTTGGACGGCTCCTGATCTTAAAATCGATTCGACAAATTTACATAAATGATTTTGCGATCCAGTATCAAACATTCCGTTGCAAACATCACGTTGCGCGATATATTTGCTTCAGTAAATAGCGTTACTTACGTAAATGTCATCTCGATAAGCTTATATTTCAGGTTAATTAATGTGATTTGTCTATCGCTAAAGTTGCCTATCGTTCAAGACATAATCGCGCAAATGTACGAAATGATTCCGTTGCGAAAATTAATACCAAGAGTAATTAACATGTTTTACGTTGCTATATCCGTTTGCTCCAATATCGCAGCGCGAATAACAACAGGATGACGTCGTGACTCCATGCTGTAAACAAATGCCGAATACAGAGCGCCGCGTGCCAGTCTCATGAAATATTTAACGTATCACAAAATAAATTTTTACGCCGAATATTGAGTTTCCCTTTTATTCATCAAATCAATTTATTAATATAGAATCAATCACAGCTTTTCGTTGGTTAATTGACAATATGTATATAATTTCAAGTTTAAATCACTACTTTGAATAGTTAATATTTATTTTTATTATCCATTTGTACCTATCTATTTAATACATATTTATATCTACTTCTATCAATATACTTAGATTAACTTTAATCTCGATTCGACTTATTCTTTCTAGGATTTCTAAGAATCATAGAAAAAGATAACGAGCAAGATTAAAGTTAATCTATATTGGTAGAAATAGATATAAAATAAACTTCAATGTACGTCGTTTGCGAGCTATTAGATGCGAGATTAATTCTAGAACGTTCGACACTATCCGTTTTGTCACAGAAATAACATATTAGATATGATGTGCCCAACCCAACTTTAATTGCCAATAATTTTCATAAAATGAACATTTGTAACAATTTTTATTTAAATTGAAATTCTAAATTTTAAAGAATAATGCAATGTAAGTATATCATTATATTAATAAAAAAATATAAGTATAATAAAAAAAAGCAAAAACAAATTTCAACAAATTTTTTATTGGTGTTTGTTGGAAAAATTCAGGCTTTTTAAATAGTGTCCTGAAAATTAAAAATTTCAAATTTAAAAAACGTATGTCACAGTCAAACAATATAGAACATATTTGAGCACACATTATAAACTTTTAATTGTTATTATTTAAAGTTGTTCAATCATTATTACTTCATTGATTAACATTTCATTACGCTCAAGAAAAACAGTATTCTGTGTTCAAATCTGGCATATACATTAGGTGACTTTCAAAATTGTAGAAATGTCAATCTTTGAGAGAAAAAAAAAATCGTTTATGTGAATATACCATACTCACACTGTTAAATTTATGGTGTCAAATTTATCTATAATATAATATTTTATAAATATAATATAACATATTTATTATAGGACCGTATATGTGATAATACAAACTATAGAAATCAAAGCCTAAATGGAATTTAAAGTCTAACTGGATTTTAAGGCTTTGATCTCTATACTAATATTTTATTTTAGTAGATATAAAATAATGATATATTGAGTAGGAACAGTGGCGACTTAAATTAGATTAAATTATCGATTTAACACACTATAGATTTAACAGTGCAGTGAGTCGTTCTAGAATTAACGAATCGAATAATCTGATCATCGCTAATTGTTTGTGAGGAGTAATCGCATTACGTGAAATAACGCAATACAAAGCAACTGATGTTAACTTGCTCGCTTAGTCTTGCAGCCTGATAACCGACTCCGGCCATGTAAACATGTACAGTATAGTGTACTGCGTGTAAAAACAAATGTCAAATGCCACATGTCAGTTCTATATTTAACATATTTCAAAGAGAATTTACGTCAGATTTTCTATTAGTAATAAACTTGTCGATATTGGCTATATAATTAATATCTACATGTACGAAATTAGAAAAAATGAGTAGAGCAAAAATAAATCAGCTAAGCTGTAAGAATCAATCAATTACAAGAGCTGAAATTAATTTTTCTCAATGACAGAGTAATCATCTCTGTTGATGCCTGCTGCATCGGGCACGATTAACTGCAGAAACGCATCGCCCGAAATTACAACCATCCGGCTGGAGCATCGACGATGCACCAGCATAGAGGCGAGAAGGAAGGAAGAGCGCGATTGTCCTTGACGGAAGGCAGCGATCTCTTCTGCTTTGCTGCAGGCTGGCGTCCGCCCACCAGACGGTCGGCGGGCCCCATATTCTCCCTGCGGTCCCTCGGACTTCTTTCTTTCCTCCCTCTCCCTCCGCTTTCTCACTCTTTCTTTCTCTTAACTCTGGCGAGATGAAAGACGCAGTAAGACAGATAGAACCGGTAGAAGAAGAGGGATGAAGGAAGGGTGCGGGATGAGAGACGGGTCAACTCATGGAGCCGCTCCCGGAGTAGACTCGGACCTGTTCGCGCACGGGCCCTCTCAAATGAGAAAAAGAGAGAGAGAGAGAGAGACAGCTCCGTTATTATGTGTCCGCGTGGTATTGTTCTCTCCGTACAGGCCGCGCCGAATTCGACATGCGGGACGATCGCGTGACCGAAAAGTAGAAATTCGAAACGCTCCGCGCACTTTACGAGGTAGAATTTGCTTAATAACCTGAGTTTGACGATCGTCGCGCGACCGACGAGTTTCGCAGTCCGCTATATCGAATGCTGCTGCCCTGCTGGAAAAGAAATGGTAGAGCTAGGTGCGGCGATAGCACGCGTCCTCGTAAATCGTGCTTAATGCATCAGCATGCGAACCTGTTAATATTTTATACATTATGCATCACGCAAGATTCCAGTGCATAGAAGCTCTCGTATTCGTCTTCGTTCGTTTTGATCGCCTATTTGGATATACATCTTCTTTCCTTTCTAAGTTCATGACGGTTTAAATAAATTTTCAATTAATTGCTTCAATTTTTTTTTTATTCGAATATATACAGAAAGAACAATTTTGCTGAAGTATGTATATAGTTACAGATCAGAAAATAATTTTGTTGGACCATCAAAATAAGTATCTTAAGCATAATGATCAATGACATTTTAGCAACCAGTTTGAGCGTCCTACATAATTTTTGATTCAACAGAATTATTTTTAGATTTTTTTGTATTTCGTTAAATTTTAATATACTTCAACGTAAAATTGTCTTCTCCGTCATAGCGTATCTTCCGCGTATCAATATATTTATTAATTATTTTATAAATGTTTATTTCTGTAAGTGAAACAAGAGTTGAGCGTATATAGTCGTTTGGAAATTTATTTATTACTCTAATTAATATTAATTTTTTATTAATTTTATAGAATGCAGATTAAAGTACACTATTAGAATACTTAAACTGAGTAAATTCGCATGATTGCATCATTCAAGGAAATCAATTGTGATCTGTGTTTATTTCGTATATACCAGCTTGATCAAAAAGTTTCCGGAAGAGACCACCAGGTGATGCTCTGAGTCAGCTGATTTGAGTTCTTTTTTTTGGCTAGGTTGCCACATCTATCATTGACATTTCCATCAAATTTTATCGCCATAGCTTGACATTTGTAGAAATTACGCCGTCTTGAGTACATCTACCTCTGCGCGTGTTTTCGATTTTTTACAGTTTTAAAAATGGAGTTGAATTTGCAACAACGAGTTTGCAACAACGAATACCATCCAACAGCCATCGAATTCACCCGATATGATTCCCTGCGATTTTTTTCTATTCGATCGAGTCAAAAAACCTGCGGGGAACGCGTTTTAACAGGCGAAAGGAGGTAATGGAAAAATCGAAGACGGCTCTGATGGCTATACCAATAATAGAGTTCCAGAAATGTTTCGAGAGCTGGATCAAGCGCTGGCATAAGTGCGTTGCAGTCGCTGGAGAGTACTCTGAAGGGGACAATATCACTTTTGATGAAAAGGTCAAGGTTTTGTTTATACAACTTGTATTTTGAATTTTCTGAATGAATTCCGGAAACTTTTTGATCAAGCTAGTATTTAGCCTCGCTATCTGAGAATTTGAAAGCTCTTTCAATTTTAATTACTATTCAATTTATTCTCTTCTTAATGCCAGGAAGGTGAATCCTGAAAATATCTGAACCAGAGTACAAACTTGACTACATCCGTCCGGACGATTATCCATAATAGTTATTCAATGATGTATCCCTTTATGGAGCCGCTGTTCATTCGTATCGTTGGCAAAGATTACTTTCCTCTAGCTCTTTATATGGCAGAAGCGGCTTTATACGAGGCAACTTAATCTCGCTTCTCCTGTTATGTGCAAGCTTCTAAGATACACGGCAGCGTATGTCATTAATGCTTATTATGTAGGCTGCAATCATATCGATTTGAACCCGCGAGATGCGGAAGTCACAATGTAATTTACATTAACTTCGCAATGATCACGTAGCGATGTTACTCGTGCGGCTAATCTACAATCTTAGCGCGCGCGGCGCGGCGTCGCGACGATGGAAATTTCCAATCTTTTGAGAACGTGCTAAATGCACGACGTTAAATCGCCGCCGGCGGCGATTTAACGTCGATGCACGCTCAAATCGCAAGTCATCGACGTGCTCGAGAAACTCGTCACAGATAGCTCGAGCAATACTGACGTCAACAAGAAATCGGCGCGGCACAGCGCGGATGTTCTGTTTTTGACGCAAATTACGAAATATGTCAAAATTGCCGGAATCCGCGCCAAAAGCCGCATCATTGATAATTCACGATCCTGACGTCACTCCATGAATAGACGTCAAGACGGCGAAAATTCAAGGTAGCCGACGTGCAGGTATTGCTGACTCTTGAATGCGTCGTACAAACTGTCAGCTCTTGACGTTCCGGCGGACGATTTTATCATTGATAATCTATGATCCCGACGTCATCGCCATGAAAAGCTTCGGATATTGATTATTCGATCGCCGTTAGAATATAAGGTCTCGAGAATCATCGGCGCTGCCCTTTTAACCGTAGATATTGAAGATCTCAAGAAGGATGATAGTCGTTTCTCTATTGAAATGGCAATAATTACAAAGTTATTTAGTATTAAAAATTAAAAGGTTTCAGCTTAAGCTCCGAAGATACAAATAAATATTTGAAACTTACGTTTCAATTAATTTTCAACTGCCCTTTTTATCCGAACGGAACTTTTATTTATCGTTCATTTGTCAAGATATTTAATGCCGAAGATTAAACACTCGAGATAAGGGATGGCGGGACGTGGAGGATTCTCCACTAAAGAAAAATCGGGCCTGAATTTATCATGGGGGGTACATGACTGGAGGGGACATTCTCTCTCGGTGGTTACGCTCTGTATGTATTTGACAGGGTCGGTTTTTTCGAGTAATTACACCGTGCCGAAGCATCCGCGAGTCGTTCACCGCGCCGGTACGGTCGACGCGCGGGATGTGGCTAATTTATTTTCGCCGTCGTTGGAAATTAGCGACGACGTACGGACGCTCCTTCCTCCCGTCCTCCTCCGGTCGAAGTTGTTCCGACGCGTCCGCGAGAGTCAAGGGAGATTTATCAAAGCGCGCATCTCGCGCGCACCTCGCAGTATATTTTTAAGATCGTTTATACACCGTCCATGTACACGGGGTCGCGCGCCACGACGAAAATTTGTCGTTGCGCCAAAAACCAAAAGTGAACGTCCCGAGGCCCCCTAAAAATACGCGGGGAGCATCCTCGCCGTCCCCATCCGGTTCGTGCACCATTTCCGTCGACTTTCTCGCGAGTGCTTCACCTCCGGTGAACGATCGTTTTGCACGTGGCGACGTGCTAGTCAGAAAAAAACGCGAGAGACGTTCTATTAACGCAAGCCGGAAAATGCAATGATTTAACTTTCGTATTTCCATCGAAAGACAATAGGATTTTCATCGATGCTATCCGTCAAATAAATTATCATAAACATAAATAAGCGAAAAAGGTCAAATTTTGTCAAAGTGGGTGGGTCTAATATATCGTAATAGATGTATTTTTACATGAATTTTATAATTTTCCAGTTAAGCAAACTGCACACCAATTAATTTTGTCGATTAAGAAAGTCTAAATTGAATCTAAATTGGAGCTGGAATCCGTAATATCACAAATTAAATTGATAAGCAATTTAATATAATAATACTGATTCTAATGTGCGTTTTTAATTTTTAAATAAGTAGGTGTGGTTTAAAAATCCGCAAATTGATAAACGTTCAGAACACCCCAAAGATATTTCAATTTTATAGTTATAATTCGTACATTAATTATATCATTATGAGATAATAGAATAATAGAATGTAAAAATAATAAACTTTAAGACATCTAAGTATCAGCAATATAAAAAACTTTTATTTTCTTTTTCCAGATTTTAAATTAGAAATTATATTTGGGATGTTGTGGTCATCTTATCCACTCGTTTAAAAATTAAAACAAGTAAAGAATTTATTACGAAAAATATTATAAATATTTAAAATGTCAGAATTTTATTAAAATTAAAGACAAAAATACATAGGGAAGTAGGAGTCAGCGGATTTACTACTTTGTGCGCAAATAATACAAAGTTTAACAATCCATATCTGATCAATTATTTTGATATGTATCTCCGATATAATATATCGCTTGGATATATGAAACAATAAATTTGTTCTTTGTCAACCGCGGACAAAATCGCAAATGTGGGACGCAAGTGGATCGTGCAGCCATTATGTGCCACACACCATTTGCGATTTTGTCTGTGGTTGACAACAAACAAATTTATAGCTCTATGTGTTTGAGCGATATATTATTATCGCTAGATACATATTAAAATAACTGTCATCAGATATTGACTATTAAACTGTTTATTATTATGCTTGAGCACGAAGTATCTATTTCCATAATGTATTCTTGTCTTTAATATGTTAAATATCGAAAAGTCCTATATTTTTTTTATTAAAATATTTCTCTAAAAATAGATGAAATATCAATCCAAAGATTCAAGATAGATCAACGAACAGACGAACTTTCTTCGAAAAAAATGCTAACGATCGTTGTCTTTGAAAGTTCATTGGTCTCGATAGGCATCATATTTTCGATTACATAGTCACTTCTGCTAGAAATCCGCAGACGATCGCGAAGTGCGTGGGAGGGAGTGCATGAGCTGAGTCGTTGTTTCTCCCGCAATGCGTTTCGCGGCTGCATATCGCATGCGATTTCATAAGCAAATAGCAGGGCATCGAGAGCGCCGGACTCGAGTCCGGGTCGTGAATCGAGGATTAATATTGAGCCAGCGCTCAACTTTGCTCTCGCGAAACGGCCAGCTAAAGGTGACGAAGATGTCGAAGAAACGAATGCAAGGTGAGAGCGGATCGTTCATTATTAATTAGTTGGCGCAATAGGTCGAATCGTGCCGCTCATTGTCGTTCGACGGGGAATAACGCTACTCCACATTAAGGTTGAAATAATGTCCGCCTGGCAGAAGGTTCGCGATCTCCCCCTCGATCAACCTCGAGCCTCTCCATGGAAATGTCGGCCGTCGCTGCCAAAGTCGTTATGCCGTTTTATCCTTGAGCAGTTTGCCTCGAGTCAATCGCTTTAATATTATACGCACATGGGTCTTAGATGCCGTTATAAATAACCAAGTGCTCGAAGCGGCACTTCCACAATCAACGATATTTATCTCGGTTTCTCGATAAAAATGCTCGAAAATATAACTGCAACACGAAGATTAGAGCAATTCCAGACGAATAATCGAGGGGAGAGATGATTATCAGTTATGATTTTTTTTTAGCTAAAGCGATGTATGATTGAGTAGTGAAATATCGCGGTAATCAATTAAAGTTATTGCCGCCACTCAGCCTTATTGAATACATTGCTTTAAGTAAGTGTTTTAACCTTGACGCATATATATATATGTGTTTCAAAACTTATGAGCTTTCATTTCAAAATTACGTCGCAGAAAAAGAATATTAAATAACATAAACGAAGAAATCAGACTAAAGATCATTAAGAAGACAACGATAAAATTTGTGCGAAAAATATGCAAAACTTATGAGCAAAACTTTCACTTAAAAATTACCTTGCAAAAGGAGAACATTGCAAAATGAACAGGTATAAAGGGGACGACGATAAAATTTGTTACTCCGTGCGAAAAATCCGCATAGTTTGCTGATATACAATCGGCTTTCCTCGCGATATTCTTCGAGATAGATTCAGAGATAAGAAAGAGATCGCGAAAGGAGAGAGAGAGAGAGAGAGAGAGAGAAATGGGAGAGAACCGATGAGCAGGACGACGCGAGTTTGGACGATGGTGCGTCGCGTTCGCTAGAACTCGCGCTATATTCGATCGGGAGTGTGGGTGTAGGGTGTCGCAACGGTATTGCCTCCATAGTTATGTCTATGCTAGCCCAACTAGTTTCACGGGGAAAAATTGCGTCTCTTAGTCACAGCTTGCGACACCGGCTCGTGCGGCGTCCTGCATGAGCGAGCTCAAGTCCGGGGCTTTGCGTGTGCGACCCACTTACTCGCAGACTGAAGTAACTCCGATATGCATATGCATGTATGTATGTACCTCTACGTATCTGCATGTAATAAATCCGTATGTAAATAAATATATGTATTCTTTTAGAATCCTCGCCGACGATTACTACGGTCGTTAAAATTGAATCTCAATTTTTGATTTTTCGCATGGGAAATTTCATTCGGAAAAATCGTACGTACTTTAAATTATGAAACGCTAAATCTCTTTCAAAATCTTTGACAGGGTACTAGAGGAAATAAGGAAAAAAAAAATGATTTATGTACCTCTTGGAGCAGTTTCATTTACTAAAACTGTTTTTGGACACCAACCAAGATGCATTATTCAATTGGATCAAGATAACAGGAATTTCTGTAAAGTTTAAAAAATTTTCTCTTACTTTTCTACTTCAGTGAGCTATTTCTCGAAGCTCGTTATTCACAGAAAATTATTTCAGTATTCATTTAAATTAATTTCTCGTAAATTAGACGAAATTTAATTATCTCGATGTGTCGACACGCACATGCTAATTAGCATAGATTCTACCCTTTTCCTGTGAAAATCGTCTACATTGCAGACAGAGATTCTTAGAAATGTTAAGCAAAATGTCTCATATAATCTTTCGACGAAAACTACTGCAGAGAATTTTTAGAATGCCGAACCAAATCCATTACTTTATGATCTATAAACGTTAAAAAACCGCTTGAAATTAATCTTTGGACGAAAACTGCGTAATTTTTTAGAACATCAAATCAAATCTTTACTTACTTCACCCATGATCTATCCCACTCTCCCGCTATCGTACTTATATTTTAATCTTATCATTTTATTACTTTACCAGTTACTTCACCGTTCACATAAATCATCCTTAATTACATACCCATCACGCCATCGTAAGTCGATTTGCGCAGATATTCAATAAAAGAAAAGAATCAAACGTAATAAGAAGAGAAGACGTAAACAAAAAATTCGTGCGATCCCGTCATATCTGGTTAAGTGGATGCACTTTTCCAACGCGCGTATCGGATCAGCGGCTCTCGGCGCGGGCTGAGATTATTATAAAAGGCAAGTTCATTGTTCCGACCTCTTTCTTCGTCAACTCACTACGTTTCTATCGTGCTTTCCTCGGGCAATAAATACGCATTTGCCGCTGGTATCGGGCCGTCCCGCCTCGCACGGCTGATTTGTTCGCCGTACTCTTATTGCGCGATTACTAATCGTGCAACAAGAAAGTAATGTAAACACCCCGATAACGTTAATTTATAGTAACCGCGGCCGTTCGCTGCCGATCGAGGATAATTTATGCAACGGCGCATTTATGCGCGCCGCGTGTATGTCGCCATACGCGCGCGAGACCCACAAAGAGAATCGACTATCGTCTCGATAAGGAGGCGATCGTGGCCAATAAAATCGACGAAGACCGCTCGTTCCGCCGACACGGAGCGTAATAGTTTTCGCATATACAATATCCGCGCGATAAATTCCCAAGTCATACGAAGAAAAGGATGTGGATTACCGAGAAAGGAATCTTCGTTTCGAGCAATTTCTAATACTCATTCGAAAGCTCTGACTTCACGACGCTCCACTGCAATTCTGGAACGTGCCGTTTGCAACGTACGCGTTTTTAGATAGATGTACGAGTCTCTTATGCCAAACGTTGCAGATAAGAACTCTTTAATGGACTTCGTAACTCTTCTCTTTCTCTTTTATCGTCTTTCTCTTTTATTAATCTCGGTTGCCGTTCTAACTCAAATTCTACTTCAAATATAGGAGCAAATGAAATTAATTTCACGATTACTAATTCATTTTTGTGAAATTAGTCGTAAAAGAAAAGGGATATCGATCGCGGCAATTAATTCTGGTAGTTTTACTGAGTAATTCTCAAATTATATCGCTCCGCGCTTTCTAACTGATCTAATCGCGGGTTATAATAATTGACTACAACACTAATTATATTAACCGAAGGACATCGAGTCTCGCGGGGAATTTAGATTAACTCTCTCTCCTCTCTCCCTCCCTCTCTTAAATCACTTAATCTACAACTATCAGCAATTAACGAGTTTCAAGACGACACAGAGGCGCAATTTAGAGTTAAGGTGGCGATAAACGAGGACTGTGTGGAGGAAAAACGGCGCATCGATGGTTTCACGACGCACAGCAGCTTATCATTTCATCGGATCGTAGATGGGGGATTCCGGCTCCTCTTTCTCTCTCTCTCTCTCTTTTTCTAGTGCTCGCGGCGGAATTACTTCTCTTAGATCCACGCACAGGCCCTTGTCCTAGCTCGTACGCTACCCGGACCAGAATATAGGTAACTACGCGACGATGTCCGCCTGCCTGCCTCCTCGAGAACTGGTTTCGGTGCTCGTAAACGTGACTGCACCGAAACTCTTTGCCCGTTTGAATTTTATCGAGGACGCATAAATCTCCCCGGCGATTCCGTCTGCTTCATTTGAACCGAGAACGTATCCCCTTTTTCGCAAAATCTTCTCGCAACTGCCCTATTCGTTCGGCATTTTCTTCTTTCGAATATTTTGCGCAAAATCGATAAGGATCGATTGCGCGTCGAACGTTTTCCTCTGATTAATTTAATCTTGAAACTTGAAATCAACGCGAATAGAAAGTTTAACCGTAAAGTTTGCAGCCGATGATAATAACACACGAAGCAGCTGTGTTTTCTTAGATATAATTTATCTTCCCTGTATAAACGCGCGAGTTTATCTAGTAGCTTACTTAATTACACGATTAAGGCGTTAATCAATCGACTTTATGTATTATTATTAAACTTTTCATCATTATTTTCTGATCTATTTTTCCATCTCCGCACGACGGCCTCTGCAATTAGTGACTCTGCGATCTTTTAGTGAATTTCAAAAAATTCTATAAATCAAACAAAATTGGGAAAACATCATGGACATCATGGACATAAATTCCGTAATGGTAGCGAACCGATCGGTCGTTCGTATTGCATATGTACATGTCGCAAATGCGATTACGAAAACACCCGCGAGACCAGAGAGTAATAATATTTCTCGGAAGGTATCCCACACTTCGGAACACGATTGATAATTATGACCGTTCGAAAGATTGCGTTGGGTCAGTGAGCGTTGCGTTTACAACGAGAACGTGGAAACGAGACGATGTACTACTTTTATGGCGACTGTATCGCACCTTCGACGAGAAAGAGTCGCAGCAGAAACTACACGTTATTTATTTATCCCTAGAATTATAGGATCGCTGCAAACGTATCCAGCAATCAACCTTCCAATCAGATAAACGATTTAAACGTTACGTCTGAGTTTTTAACGGTGCTCTCTTATGAAGATAGCAGCCTTGGGGAGAGATTGGGAATGACCGATTGATGTTTCGAAAACTGTGCTTAACGGTGATCTTCTCGGAATTGATTGGACCCGTGGAATCTGTCGTCTTTAAGATTTATTCTGAATGACTCTTGGAGCGTATTGAAGCGGTGAGTATTAAGTACGTATGTTGTTATTCTCGATATTCGCCTGACGACGGATATTTGGTGCGCAGGACGGATTAACCGAGGAAAGCTCGTTCTAGGAGCGCGAGTTTAAAACGGTACTTACGTATTTCTCGCACGCGGTGGCACATTTTTGGCACGCGACTCGCTAGCAACTCCCTGCACCGCTAGCACTCCCGCGGAAAATCGAATATCTCGTTTTGCGCGGACGTATTTAGTCCAAGAACGAGTAGCTCCTTCTTTTCGATAAGCGCGCCGCTCTGTTAGCGCGGCGTCGAGTGTACGTTTAGCCTTAATGCTATGGTAATCTCTTATTTGGACTGTACACTGAGAGAAAAAAATTGGTTGAAATAATCATAATTTAACTATAATTTATAGTCATTTTTTGGGACGACCATAAATTTATAATTGTTTTGACCATATATATGAATTATGGTAACTTGAACACTAAATTATGATCATAACGATCATAATGTATGTATTCATTCAATTAATTGTATGATTATCTTACATATAAATCATATTTGTATATAATTATATTATAAAATGTAAATTACACTATAAAATGTAACTATACATATAAGGTTATTGTTACTAACATTATAATAATAATTATAAAAATGGTGCTTCTAACTATGATATTTTATCATGCAATTTTAGTCGTAAATATAGATACTTTTCTCTCAGTGTATTTTCTAACTTTCGAAATATCATTGTATAGCTTTCATTATCTATTGCTATTCTATTGCATTATATACATAATTATTGTAATTTTTTTATATATATAGTAAGCAGATATCTGAAGAGATACAACTCTTTTCTAATGTACTCATTAGAGAAAAACTAATTCTACATAGAATTAATGTATATTTCAATTATAAGAGTTGAATAATTCTTATAATTGAAATAATAGAGAAGAAACACAGACAACTATAAAGGTGTGTGACAACTAATTTTATATGTAGAATGTATATATATATATATATATCGTTGAATAAATTATTTTATAGTTGAAATGACTTAAAATAGTTTATTCAACTATACACATTAATTCTGTATATAAAATTCATATAATTGTCACCTTCAGTAGTTTGTTTTCTTTTCAAAATACATATAAAGTTAACATGCTTGTAATAAGATAATATAATAAGCTGTATATTGTTTTATAATAAATAATAAAAAAAATTATAATAAAATAAAGAAAGAAATAAAAAAGAAAAATTCTTTCAAGTCGCAGTATATGTTGCAGATTTCGAAGTATGTATGTAAGTACTTGGAAATCTCAAACGAGTTTCAAATTAGTAATTATTATAAGATCAATTCATCAAATTAACGACAACGATCCATATATACCGTTGCTACTTTGTGTGTTAATCTTTCGATTTAATTTTATTACGTAACAAGTCTGGCTGTTATAAAATGTTAAGTTCGCTCTGGATTACACAACAAGAAAAAAGAGACCTCTAAACATTCTTTCGTTTCTTTCGAGACTGTAAATCCGCTACTGGACTGCACGGTCCGATAAACCTTGCTCCAAAGCATACGGCCGACTTGAAGCAATGGAAGATGTCCGCGGGTACGTATATATACGCACCCTACCTGCCTCATTAGGCGTCAACAATGGCATAACAAATCATGGAGATTACAATCTCGTCTACCCGGCCGCGTTCGGCAGACCGACCGGCCGAGTAATGCGTTTATAATTATTTTAAATCACATTTTTTCTTCTCTCTCTCTCTCTCTCTCTCTCTCTCTCTCTCTCTCTCTCCACCCCGGGCCTTCATTCCACATCGTTCGAAGTACAGCCGCTTCCGCCCTTCGCGTTCGCTTCCCCTTCCCAACCCTTCAATTCAACGCTATTTCCTCTCTCTTTCTCTCTCCTTTTCATCTTCTTTTGTTTTCTCCACTACTTCGTGCGGTCGTGCTTCGAATATAAGCATACCCCCCGCTCGTAATTTTATGCGCCGCCAGCGCAGATTTCTTAAATGATATGGAAGAGACGGAAAGTACGAGTATAAAGTGCGAAACGCGTGCCTGTTGTATACCTTAACCGTGCTGCTGCGTTTATGTCACGGGCATAGCTATTATGTAGCAGGATTATGGGAAGCTAAGGGAGCCTACAAGTTCATTCCTCCTTTTCCCAGCAGAAGGAGGAAAGCGCGTGATGGATTTGATATATGCGGAGCCTCGAGCGTGAAAAATTAATGGATAAAGGAAACGTTTGAAATTTTGATGATTAGGTGAGAGAAAGATTGTGTGGCTATTAACATTTACAATTAATATAAAGAATATATAACGATACCAGAGAATAATATCACTCAACAGAATAGAAAATATTTGAAGCGTATATCAAGAAATACTTTATTATAGCATGTAATACTCAAAAATGAATTTATAAGTGACAAATAAAATTATTATGATGTCCTTATAATATTATTATTATTTCCGATGTGTTCTACTCGGAGAACATCATTACATGGGGTAAACATATTACATGTAACTACTAATAAACACATTAGATGCATATATACAATAATAGAGAAATAAAATAAGATTAAGGTAAGATAAAATAATAACAATGAAATAAAATGATAATAATAATAATAAAAAAACGAGATTGTAGTATATACATGCATGAATGTACGTGTAGATACGTAAATGCGAAGGTATGTGTGTGTGTGTGGATGAGATTGTGTTGCAAATAAACATATCATTTTTTGATTAATATATGATTTAGATTTAATATGAAAATTATGTTTTTCAAGCTATGATTAATCACTAAAAAAATCACTTTAAAAGTTATTACAAAACCATCAATTTAATAATTACAAGAATAGCTAAAAAAAATACACTATCATCAATTAAGTCTAATCATAATTTAAAGAAAATGAACCGAATCTAAGAATAAAAGAAAGACCTTTAGCGTTCGATTTAGATCGAAAGATTAAATAAATAAATGTATCTCTCTAATTAATTGTGGACTAGATGATTGTATATATAAAAAATTATAAAATTGATGCTTAAAAATGTCTATAGAAGTTGCGTTTCGTATATCGGAAGAATTATTATTTCATAACTCTGCAAAGCAATAGAACAAACAGAGAGAAAAGGAGGAAGAGAGAGAACAGTTGCTCGAAAGAAATTTTGTAAAGAGATTACCGTTATGTGTTTAATAAATTTACACAATTTAATCATTAGGTTCTCGATTTCCTAGATTTTTCTTCGATACAGAATTTGCGGATTCCTTATTGACATTATTATCAGATTTGGAAGCGTGCAGCGATCGGAAATTACGACCGGTGGCGCAATGCGGTCGAGACGAGACGCCGGACGGCGCGACGTGGCGCGGTCGGCGATTCCGATCATAAGGGGAATCGCAGGCCAATAAATATTCCATAATTTATTGGCAAGGCCGCGATGCGCCGTTCCTTCGTTCGGCCGGAATCAAAGCGTTTCGGGTGTTGTCAGCGCGGGACGGCGTGCAGGAAACCTCAAAGAAAACCGCTCCTACGACGGGTTCTCCAGGTAGTCTCCGCCGACCGCCGTGTGTCCTGCGAGACGTCCACCGAGATTCCAATCAACGAGTTTTTGCGTCACGATCCCGGCGAAAACCGGCTGTAATCTCGCGCGAATATGGGCCGAGCCGCCCGTTTCTAAACAGATCGAGCGCGTTAATCGATCGTACGTGGCACGCGCGATCGATTGCCGATCAATTAACGCGCGCGCGATCGCAGCAATTAATCGTCGACAAGCGAATTTCTTTCTTCTAGATTTAATCCCCCATCACACTTTTCCAACTGATGTGCCGTAACGGGCACATCCAAGCATATCGCGAAAATTTTTCAGAAAATAAAACAAAGTTCAGAAATAAATAAAAAAGCGAGTAAGATGCGAAGTGAAAAAAATATTTAAAAATTGTTTAAATTATTTAAATTATTAATTAAGTGAGAAGGTAAATACTAATATGAGTTAACACTAATATGTACTATTTTCATTCTATTATATTATTATCTAAATTTTATGTGTTTACACACTCTCATTTTAATCAAAGCAATATCGTTGTAAAATCACTTTTAAAAGATTAAAGTCAAAACTAAAAACTAAAATTTTATTAAAGAATTTTATTGTTTATTTCTGACCATGTTGTTAGTGTATCTAATAAAAGACTTATATTGAAGCGTATGCACTTAAAATGTATCTCGACAAATTTGGTTCGTTATCCATTGTAATACGAATTGAAAAGCGCTGCCTCATCAGAAAGGCTTGATTTCATGATCAATCTTTTCACCGCGTAATGCATAAAAAAAAAACTTTCTTTTAATAAATATATCTTACAAGAGCCACAGAATTCTTAAAAGTATACGTATTTACGGTACTTTGCTTAAGCTATACAGCCACGATTATGGAAAAGCTATCTCTCGGCTGCATGATAGCGCAGTAACATTTGTTAGAATTCTGAGGATATCAGGCAGGTGACGTTAAAAAAGAGAAGCCGGAGCGTAATGAGCTTATGTGGGAAAGATTGCCAGTGCTTATAAGTGTATTATCGACGTAGGCTCCCGCTTCGTCTCTCTCTCTGTTCGTCCTTCCTCAGCTCCGAGAGGCGACGCCGAGGTAGGCGTGCAACGAACGTGCAAGAAGCGGTGAATTTCTAATTCAACGTAAAGGAACACGTGGACTGACGTAAGCCTCCTAATGGTTTCATTACATACGCATGATAAGGTCGCATTAGCCGTCAGTTCGTGCGAGGCTCGGGAAGAGCGAATGTTGTACACTCAGTGCGTTCGAAGAGCACCAGCTGACGTTCAATCTTCGCGAGATTTTCCTAACGGATGATCTCCGTTCGGAATTAATGCGTGGGCGAATTGACGTGGTCGATAAAGCCATTCGTAAGCGTCAAACGATCATTAATATAACTGCATCAGGCATTATGTCAGATAACGATGCTAATCGATATGCAAAAAGAGAGACAGAAATTGAAAAATAAGTGGGAAAAAGAAAGAATCCTTTGACATGCAATTATATGGTGATATTGCGAAAACTATAATGTTCGTTTATATTATTTCCTAGTTATGTAAGCGTTAACTCTATAATAAATTTAATAAATTATTCTAAAATCCAAAATGATATCCAGCCTTGGCCGTAAATTAAAGCATCCTCATTGTGTTTTCTTGGGAAAAGCGGTAATAAAATTTAAAAAAAAAAAAAACCGAAGAAAATATTAAAATTGCTATAAAAATGAATCTTATTTTTTGTAACAATTTTAATATTTTGTTTGGTTTTTTTATTACAAATTTTTTCAAGAAAATACCGACGATACATTCTGACGCAGGTATAGATCGTGGGTGTTGCACATCACGGGAAGACATCAGCTTAACTATTTTTCTCGTAGAAAGTGCGCAAAGACGGGGACATGGGGAAGTATCAGACGGGACACGATGTCACTCTAGTAATGTGGCTGTGGTCCAGCTTCCGGAATCTCATCCGGGACTCCGAACATGGCGCAAGTGTCACGACCGAAAGCTATTACCCGCTCGGCTTATCTCGCGGGCTCTTACTCGGGTCACGTTCGCCGCACCGCGACGAAAAGCGGGTTTCCTACCGAAAAGTATCCCGCGACAAAATGGAGCGGGTTATCCGCCCGGCAAAGAGAAGGAGAAGAAGGAAAAAGGGATCTGAGAGAGAGATGGCCGGCTCCCTAGTCTCTTGAACACGTGCCTCCGTATCACGCCCGCCGCAAACAAATGGGCTCATGACGTGTCAAGTAATTTTTCAGGACCCGTTAGACTAAGGCGCGAAGACGGAAAGCTTATTTGACGTCTTTCTTAGATCTAACATTCGTGCAAGTGAGCTATATATCGAAGTAGCCATGTGTGGGCGAATGAAAGAGCGCATTTCCTGTATCAGAGACTTTTTGCCTGCGTACTTCTTGGCACGCATTTATATCAAGTGCGGTTGCGAATTACAGTCTGTTCATTGATATAATTAACTTTTCATTTGCGCTCGTTGCAATGTCAATTAGATTCTAAATCAGCGTGCTTCAATCGTTTTTTAATTTTCGCGGCATATTAAATAACAAGTTAAGTTTGTAGAGGTACATCATTAGGTGCACGCTCTCCAGTACTCAGCATATCTTTTATCGGATATGGCCAACACGACATTCAGCAATAAAAAGTAAAGTTTTAAAGTTTTTGTTTTTTATTTTATCGTTTTAAAAGCGATTTTGTTATAATAAGATAACGCTGTGACCTAAATAGTACAACGTATAACGAACTACTTAATAATTTCACAATATTGATCTGATTATTCATTCGTTCGATCGTCCGCATAATTTCTCAAAACCGGCTTAACTTTTTCAAATTCCGTTTTCGACAATGGTTACTCAAGAACTTAATCTTAGCTCCACTGAAGCAAAATAAAAAATTAAACAGTTTGATTGCTTAAATTTGATTGTAAAAAAGTCAAAAGTCAAGGGCAAATAAATTTTCTATAATACAGTAAATCAACTAAACTTTTTTAAATTCTAATTTTTTGCTGCATTACTTAGTTTCATCGTTGCGATGGTTTGTTGAATAAATATATATTTACTATAAGCAAATGTTCAACAAGTACTACTGGAAAAAAAACGTGTTAAAACTTAATAAATTTTTGCCAGTGTATAATTATCTTATTTGATATAAGAATATATAATTTGATAGAAGAAAAATATAGAATATATTTTTGGTAATTTTAGAATACGAATAACTTTTCGGTGTCGTTACATTATGCGAAAAGTACGAACATTCGTCTTATTACGTCTGCTTATTTTAAGGTTTCGAATCTAAAGGCTTCTAATCGCACCGGTTATCACCAAGACTCGAGAATATTCCATGTGCAAGGGGACTCAAGTAACATCGTTCGCGGACGTTCACTTTACTTCTCGCCGGCCGCATTGCGCTCTAACGCGTTATTTTGATCCGCCGTGGTATCAACGCGCGAAGTGATATCGCGGTGATATCGCTTTCGTCGCCGCTCGAGTCGGCTATGTTTCGAGGTACCCGGTAGCTAAGGCCACAATAGACATTGCATTTTGCAACCGGTGTCCTCGTCGATCGTCACGTGTAGAAGGTGCTGGTGCCGAGCTCCGATAACGCCTCCTTGGAAACGGTTAACGTCATCAACGATGAACATCGCACACCTTCGCTATCTTCCAAGATAACACCGCATCATACGGAGAAAGGGAATGCCGGTTGCATCGGCTTTTGCAATTAGACTTTCCTAAAATTCCGATCTGATAAAAGATACACGACGGGAAATTGCGCGCGATCGGGATAATCCTTTGCAGATTTCTGGTTTAATCACGCGTTATAATGTCGCATCTTCTTTTTCTTATCTTTGGAGATAACGAGATCATGCGAGGAAAAGAAATATTCAATAACGGTTGCAGCATTGCAAACGATTGGCCTGAAATTCTGCTGACTGGAGATTAATTTACGGATTACCAGCAATATGATTTTTCACAGATTACGAATATTACAATCTCAAGAAGTCAGACAATACAACAACACGTACATAACATACATGCCTGAAAATGAAAAGATGTCTCAAAGACATTTTTAAAGATGCTTTTTTAAAAAAATGTCTCGAGCTTGGACTTTTTATTGTCTGGGTACATCATCATGATCTTATTTGTTCACTTATGAGTTCATTTTCGAATGACAAATGACGCAATAATAACGTTCTATTATATCCTTACGATTCTATGTTCTACCTGGGATCATATATATGAATTGATCATACCTAAATCTTATCCAGTATCCGTTTGTCATTTTTTATTCTACATCTATTTTTCTCTTCAATTGGGTATATCTTTAGTAAATAAATATCAAACGAACAGCGAATGTTCGGACATTCATGTTTGTAAGTTGTTTCTTTCGTTTGTTTCTTCTCTTAATTTTACCGAACACTAGATTAGATTTGATCAAATTAAGTGTTCATTACTTATAACAATTAAACTTATGATATTTGTCAAATACGAACTTACGCGCTCGATATTTATTCGTAAGTGTATATCCGGCATCAAATTCACTTACTCACACAGAGAAAAATGTAAAGTAATACGCGTTGGAATTCTATTAAATCTAAAAGGATGAATTTTTCAGAGTAAAAAGTAAATTTTAAAAATAATTTGATTATATAAGAATATATTTTTTTACTGACCAGTTAATAATTTTCTATCAAGTTGAAATATAGTTTTTTTCTTCTTTCTTTAGAAACTTAATTTTTAAATTATGTCATTTTTTTAAGTAAAGGAGCGATATACTGATCTTTATATTTAATATTGTGTACTATCTATCCTGAATTTTCTCATTCAACTGGAAGTGTTCCATTATGTTCTATCATTCGAGAAGGGTGCGTTCTTTCCTTTTTTATTTTAATAATATGTAATGCTTATAGAACGCATTACAGCTAAAATTTATCATCGATTTATCTCGATAACTTTGGTCTCTTTACACGTCGACTTGCTCTCGTATATATCATCAAAATTTGAAGAGAGCTTTATAAAATTGAAGCTGAATCGTACGGACAGAGATAAAGAGGCATGTGCCCCTAACAAGACCGGGTGCTAACATTCAATCTTCGTCGCCTTTCCGTGATCGGCATTACTGCGTAAACGAGCCGATTCGTCTGGCTCCGGTTCCTATCGCGGGCATCTGGCAATGTCGTAAACGAATATAGACCCACCGGATCTTTTGTCATCCGTGACGCATCGGGAAAAGTCAATATCCAAACGATCCCGGCTTCATCCGGGCCGAACCACGATTTTGGCATAGGTTTCCCCCATGCCAGTAATGGCCAGTACGTGACGAGGGTGTCCCATACGGCTCTGCTTCATCCCCCACGAGGCGTTTTGCATAATACACGCATTGCCGAGGCGCTCTTCAGACCATAGCACAGATTTGCACGATATCAAATCAAAATTCCACCAAACCGTGAGAAAAATTCTTTCCACGAGTTAAAGCGGTGCGATAACCAATTAAAAGGCATCTATACTTTATGTTTACTAACAAATATTTTCTTACTTTTTCATTAAAAAATTGCGTTGTTCTAAAATTTGTGTCTTTTTTTGTTCTTTTAATAAATTAAATTTGGTTAGAATAAAATTTAATTTAAATTAATATTATAGTTATTAGTATTGATTAAAACAAAGAATTTGGTTAGAAAAATAAAAATTGTGATGTTCTAATTAAATTTTGGTTATTTTCATCCAACTTTGGTTAGAATAAAATTTAATTTAAGTCTAAGTCTTGGTTAGAATAATCAAATTTTGATTAGATCAACACAAGTTCTTAATGAAAAAGTAAAAAAGTTTTTGTTAGTCATTTCAACAAAGTAAACGGTTATAAAATATTTCTGTCAGTATAATAGAGTCAAGAAGATTTCATCAAGGATTACATTTGTTATAAAAGAACAACATCAAAAAATACTCTAACAAAATTAAATGATTTTAATTTAAACCTATTTATATTATACAGAAAGATTTTGCTGAAGTATTTAAAAATTTAGTTAGATATAGATCTGAAAAATAATTTCGATGGATATTAAAATAATTTTGGAAACTCAATAATGAGAAACGTTATAAAAAATTGTTATCAACCAGTTTGAGTTTCCAACAAAATTATATTTAGATCCTTTATATCCAGCAAAATTTTATATCCAATAAAATTTCCAACTATAAACAAACGTTCAACATAAATAATTAAACGTTTGACTTAAGATTATTAAAAGATATCCTAGGACTAATCCTAACTAATGAATTATGTTATATTACGTAGTGTTGATTTTTTTTACCGCATGCGCATTTTTTTCACATGAATAAAAACTGAGCGTTCTTGCATCTATTTTTTGCGTCTCAGGTGACATATATTTAGCTCGTAAAGAACGATCGATCGTGGATTCTTTTCATTTACCTAAAGAGCCTCTCTCCTTCACAGCGATAAAGCTGTCATCCCTTCAAGCAGGTCGGGCTGGCAACCAGTAAAATGTTATTCTTCCGCGTCCGACGAGTAGCAACGAGAAGACTCGAGACACTCGAGACCCTCTCTCGAGAAAACGGTTTCTCGCCTGGTGGGACCATGCGTCTTCGAGGTTAACTGATCTCGAATGTTATCGCGTTACCTTCGACTACCTGCTTACGTACTTACTTCGCCTCGCATAGAAATCACCTATTTTAAGATCCTCCACGTTGTGCCGGCGACCCCACGAGAATCGCGGTGGGTAGTCGGCCGTATCGATTCGCGCGCGTTTTGCCTCCGGATCGTGGGGGAAAGAGTATAATTAATACGGCAGTTATTCTCTTAATGGAATACAGTACTTTGGGAGGAAACGCAATCGAGGAAATACGAAGCCACTTGGAAGCGAATGGAATCATCATTAATGCAAACGCAAAAATTTAATTTCCTGCATAAAATCTGATTTTTCGGAAGCAAAAGATATTTTGAAATTGAGAAATGTAAGAAACAGAGATAACAACATTAATTAATTATTTAAAATTATATTTAATTACTAACAATATAAAATAATGCAATGGAACGCAGTAAAAACTTATAGAATAACATCCAAAATCTGTAAAAAATTATAAGTATCATTTTATTTAAGAATATTATCTCCTACTTTTTTATTTAAAGATATACTAGGTGTATAGTTTCTGTGACTAGCATTGGAAACATACTTTCCGTATCAAAATAAATGTTATTTATATATACATATATATATATATATATATATATATATATATATACATAAAACAGCTTAATAAGATCAATATTTATATGTAACAATATAGTTTATAATTTAATTAAAAATTTTCTTATTTTATTCTAATTATTTTTTTTAAAGTTGCTTACTTCTTATTAAAATAATTTTCGATCCAGGTTCTAAATCGCCGCCAAATATATATTTATATTACTTTCAAATATAAAAAAATAAATAATTTTTTTCATAATTGTTCTATTTTGTTAAAAAATACATGTAATATAGCTTTAGATTAATTATTGGCAAGATATATTTTAAGATATAAACTTTAAGTTTAATAATATTCATATTATTCTGTATTTTACGTTGTCCAATTTCATCGTAGGCCCACCGAAAATGTGTCGATTTTTCCTCATCCTTGCCTATCAACGATCATCTCGTCCACCTCGGACGAATCTTCGTTCACGAAGACATGCGGGATCCACGGGGATACGTCACAACAATACATCTCTTTAGCGGCGACACAATAAATCAAAATAAACTCGCTGGGAGAGAGAAAACAGGTTGCCAGCGCCGCGGGAGGCTGCACAGCGATCTCGCTCGCTCGACTGTATTGAAGTTCCTCCTCCGTGTGTGCATGTTGCGTCTGCTTGGACGCACACGCTCGCAAACACCTACACACGTCCATAAGGATGGAGGATACTATTGGACTCGGATGCTGTGCGGCCGAGTGTAACCCTCGTCTTCGTTCTCTCTCTCTCTCTCTCTCTCTCTCTCTTTCTCTCTCGTGTTTAGTGCTATATTGGTGTACCTGCTCCGTTAACCTGGTCCAGCCTCTCTCTGACGCAGCCTCTTGCAACGAACCCTCTAATCCCGGACTCCACGCTCGAAATCTCGTTCACCATGTTTCGTATAGTGTTTTTAAAAAAGTATGGGTTCACCGCAAGGATAGATTTTTCAGGACGCTGAATAAGTCGCTTTTATTATTTCTCGAGCATTTGCGAATTGTCCGGCATTCTTTTGAGGAGAGGTTGTATAGAAATTCACATTCGTTTCGCTCGAATGTTTAAGCTCGTCATCGTTTTCCAGGTAGCATTTTGCCATTTTTGAGCAACAACCTAGTCGGCTGAATACAAAATGAAACGCTGCTACCGTGGTCAATTATATTTTCCTGTATTGGGACGGTCTGTCCCGACGGTTAAATCGACGGCCACGCACCGATTGACCTCGCAAACGAGACCCCTCCGGTTCATCGTGCTGCTCGGGAGGTCGTTGAATGGTTAAAAAATAGCCTCTATCCAGTTTGATCCATGATCGTTCGTTTGGCTAATACAGCACATACATAAAACGTAAATACACCCTTGTAAAATTTATAATGTCAAATTATATCGAATTTGAGTTATTTTTCATCATTTCTATATAGGTCGTCACTGCATCTACTCAATATATCATTAATTTGACTAAAACAGAGTTAAACAGTTTAACTCAAGAAAATGTAAACTTGACTTTGGTTTATCATTTACTAAGTGTAATGGACGTACGATAACTTTAAACCTAATAACAAAAATAGATTGGTTTACATTTTGAAATACATGGAAGTTAAAAAATAAAACATTTTTCAAAGGATTGGGTTATCTAGAAAGAAAGATTACCGTTTCTTTAGCGTAGGTGTAAAATAATTTGAAACTTCAGACTGTTAAAATGCTATTAATTCGCGATCGTGAAGTTCCTCGTAAATTGCAGTTTAAAGAATTTATGTTTGAAATTGGAATTTCAATCGTCGAGAGAGACATTTAGATTGACTTATTAACAGTCCATCTTGTGCGAAGTAAACGTGTATCCGGGATTGCATGAGCTAGAAAACCGAGCTCCGTCAACAAGTGCATAGACAAGCGCGAACCGTGAACTTTGCGGTCGAGAGTACGCGGGGGAAGAGGGTTCATTGAGGGTTGCTCGCAGTTAAATCTTGGAGTTGCATCGCGTTAGAGATCTCGCAGAGACTACAGTTTCGTCGTTCTGGTGTTGGTGCTTTCGGGTTCGGCGATCGAGGAGTGAACTCGGATGAACTGCGCCGCGCACGACGTAGAAGAAGCGGAGGAAGGAGACGGGAAACCACGAGAGCGGGAAAGGAAGACGAAGAAAAGGAAGAGAGGCAGGAGATTGAAGAGAAGCTCGCGCGGGGTAGTGAAGTACGATGGTCGGGAAGGGAGAAGGAGGGCAAGGAGGAGGTGAAGAGGTAAACCGAGTGTAGGCGTGTAGGTGAGTCGGAGCCGAGCCGAGCCGAGCCGAGCGAGTCGAGCGAGAGCGGCTGTCGGGTCGCCGCCGGGTCAATGTCGCCAGAGTAATTACCCCTCTCCCACCCCTTCCTCGGTCACTCTTTTCCTCTCACGATGCCCTCGCGGTCTCTCACCGTGTCATTCCCGCTCTCTCACTCATCTTCTCTATCCATCTGTCTATCCGTCTCTCCCTCGTTCTCTTCCACCCCTCGTCGTAGCTACTCTCTCGCTCTCGATACCCACGCTCTCTCGCTTACGATATTACTCGTTTCTCTCGTGGTTTCCTCTCTCTCGCCCATCCATCTCGCCTCGTCTCGTTTTGCCTCTCGGCTTCCACTCGGTGTAGGCTACTCTATCCGCCAAAGTTTTGCTCTCTCCCCCCCTTTTTCATTCATCACGCACGCACGTCTATCGGTGCGAGCCGCTTTCAATCTCATGTGCCTAAGGAGAAGCTGACAATATTACGATGCTATTGAAGTATCGATAGCATGTGTAGTCTCCATCCTCGGCACACTTCTCGCTGACACTTTGATACCTGGATAATTTCTTGCTGTTTATTGATTCTATCGTTTATCGATCAAGTACTATCTTGATCTTACATATAGTAAACAGGGAAGTATGTTTGATAAGATTATATGTTCTGTCGTTGATACAATGTTTAAAATGAACTTGATTAATGATAAATCCTGTGTACCTAAAATTTAATGTAAATTCTGAATAAGATAAAGAACGATTAAAATACGCATCTTCGGTGTGATTCGATTGCAAAAGAGATCTTTAAATTTTGCTAAAAAATTTTCGGAAAGAGAAAGAGAGAGAAAGAGAAGAAAATAACGTTTGTTGCGGATTTGCTGAGTAAGCTACAAACAACAGCTACAAGCTGCACGATAAGGAATCGATATGCTGGAGCAACACTCGCAAAAGGAAATATGAATGAGTGCGCGTTAAATTGAGTGAGACGAACGGTATTGCTACTTGAGGAAGCTGCGCAGATTTGTAGTACATACCGAGTGCAGTGAAGCTTCCCGTGGATTTTTCCTGAGGGAACGTTCGAGAAAATAAGGAACGGAACGAATAAAACGCGCAGTGATTCAACGAGTAAATGGATGGATGAGAATTCGAATAGTAGAAAGTTTCTAGAAAATTAAAAAATTATGTAAAATTATCTCATAACTTATCGTTTTTATGTAAATATCGATGAATATTTAATTTTACACGACAGTTAGTTGTAGAGACATAAATTTTTTAATTTATATACTTATAAATATTTTATCAAATTATTTTGAACTAACTAATTATAATATTAATTATTGGAATTGCATCGAGATTCTGTACAAAGAAGATTAATTACTTTTATTTAAAATTTATAAATATGTATCTTATTAAATTATTTTAAACTAGCTAATTATAATGTTAAATCAATTATTGCAATTGCATCGAGATTTTGATAAAAAAACGAATTATTTTGTTATTATTTTCTAATTGTTTCTTTATTATATCGATAAAATTAAAAAAGAAATCAGTGCTTTGAGGTATTAATAGACGGTATATGTTGTAAGAGAAAAAAAACTGCGACTGTCACAGATAACTCTGATGCAGACACGTCGACGTATTCCATTTCACTCGTCGCAATCGATTACGTTCTCGTTACCTTTCATGTTTTCGGACGCGTGGCCAAAGAGCAGACGGTGTGGCCACGTGGCATAATCACGCGAGTTTTTTTTTCACAACGACGACTGATGCATCTTTTAAAAGATTCATGCCAGGTATAGCGCGACCATCGCGACAATGTATACGTGATGTAAGTCGGCGAAACTACGACACACTTATTTGTGCATTTGCGATGTTTAATTCAAATTACATCGAGGGTTCCCAGGAAGGCGGTTATTATTCGCTCTGATTGAAGTTCTGTATAACTTTAGCCTCGACTCTACTTCCCGGAGACGGCTGCACGACACTTGTAATTTTCGATCGAGTTTTCTTTCGACGCATCTATGCCTAGAAATAATGTCAAAACGACGGGTATTATCCTGTAATTCTTTGATTCTTTTCGGAAAACAGTGTTCATCCATTTATGTCGGATAACTTATTAACCGCATAAACCGCGATATATTTGAAACAGTTCTCCTCTGACATAATACACATTTATAATTACGTACTGAAAACTTTATTGCAAAAAAATTATCGTCCTGTCACGTGAATCTCTCATGCGAATCTGAATGTCGCACGTATGCGTAGCGTACGTGTTATTAGTGCTGTTTTAAGAGATTAGCAAAGATAAACATACACGTTTTCAATACTAAACTGATATTTTTTTTTTTTTTTAATTGCGCATTTGTCGCTACGGTTTCAGACACGTAACACGTACACACTGTCTGATTGTTTGTGAGAACTATAAAATTGCAAAGAAAAAAAAAAAGATTATCAGCATTAGTCACGAACGGAGAGGAGATAATGTAAAGGACGGCTACGTCAACAATTGTAATTCGCTGTCTATTTTTACGCTTGCGAAGCATTTTAAGCCATATGACGCAGAATAAACGTGTCAACGTAATTTAATAAATCTAATTACGTATCCGCGACAGAGAAAGAAAACGGAATGGGCGAATGGTTGCGAAAAACGCAATTTTATGCAAAAAAAGGAGGCCTTTACCGTTAAAGGTTAAACAGACGACCGGAGAAGATTTAACGGCTAAAAGGCGGAGATTCGGTGATCGTTATTTCCGTTTTGGGATCGCCTCCTTTCTCTATCTCTCCTCCTCATTCTCATCCTTGCCGTTTCTCTGTCGCTTATTCCGCGAGTTGTATCGGCGGAGTTTATGAGGAACAGGGCGGTAAGGATACTTGCTGTTTACTCCGTAGAAGGTGAAGTGCACTAAGAGCTGTCGAAGAGCGCGGGCTTTCTCGCGGCGCGGCAGCGTGGAGAACGGAAGCGTCGTCCTTCGTTTTGTTAGCCGCAAGAAACGGAAGTATGTTACCCATTATCCATGCTGCGGGCCGTGCAGTAAATTATGATTGTCGAGTACATCATCGGCCGCGTGCGCATTAGTTCCCTGGGGAAGGCAGCAGTCTCTTTCTCTCGTACAGTCGTTCGCGTGGCGCTCAAATTACGTTGTACGCCGTTGTTTTTCGTTGAAATGACGTGCGACCTGCCGCACAATCGAGAATCAATATCCTCTCGGAAATATCACAAAACGCTCCGGCATAAAAGATGCAAGCTTCGAATGAGTGAAAAGCAGAATTACACGTAACGAGACAAGTATGATTACTCCAGTCTGTTGAGACCATCATGCTTTTTGTGGCGATTGTTAGAAATTGCCTACGAATGATGATAATTGAGTAGGTAGGTGATGGTTTAAAGATACGCAAGTTGGTGGGATGCTTGAAACATCTCAAAATTTTTTTACTTCATAGTTATGATTTTTTACTAGTGTATTATGTTATATTTAAATTTACATTTTTTATATAATTAAACTTATGGGATAGAGAAATGTAAAAATAACGAATTCAAAGACTTCTAACTAAAGAATTTCTGGACGATATATTTTCATTTCCTCTTTCAAAACAAGATTAAAAAAAAACTGAGGTGCTGGCCATCTGTCCTGATATATTTGTAGATTAATACAAGTTCATAAATAATAGTTCATAATGAGAACCATTCGCCCAATAACGTCCTGATTCAAGAAATAATATAATCATTGTTTTCGAGCAGTCATCGTCATGGATTGAAATGACGAAAACCTCTTTTGAATTAATTCCACTTTTCTCTCGAAAATATTTTTAGTGCAGTGAAATTTTAAACGAAATAATCCAAGTTAATCATCGCAGTGATGCGCAATCCAACGCAGCTCATGTCGAAGACGTTATTTTCCCACGTGGGCATGCGGATTAATTATCCCAATGATTTAATTGATTAACGGTAATGCCGCGTGTGACATGCGATCGACGGCACGTGTGGCGCTGTCGATTTTAGCACTTGACAAAGTACACTCGGCACTTTGCACCGACTCGCGTGTGTCACAGTGAGTCAGTAGTGAATCACGATTCGCCTGCCATGCTGTCAGGCTTATTAAGACGCTACGTCGATTGGGTAATCGTCATAACCCGATTTTGCGGATAAGGGAACATCGATAATGCGCATTCGATAAGACGATAAGACTCATCTATTCGTCAGCTGAACGGATGTATCACGGTCGTGCACTTCATTATTTTCTTTTAGATAAGGACACGATTGTATTGGAAATTAAACAGTAGAAAACATTTGTATTTCTGTAAAAACTAGTTCTTGTTAAAATTTTTGTATTAAATTAAAATTTAACATAGCTGAATGTTAATTCAACATAATAATAATGTAATTGTGTCATTTGAATATTTTGTGTATTAAATCAATACTTAACATTTCTTGGTGTTAAAATAAATCTTTGGAATGGATATAACGAAACGCAGCGAAAAAGAATTTAAAAAAGTTAAGCCGTTTGGTTTGCTGTGCAGGAAAATGAAAATGAAAATCTTATTGATTTTGACCTTTGATTCTTTTATTATCAGCTGATTTGAGTCATACTTTGCTTTGGAGCTATAAGATTCTTAGCTCCATTGCAGAAAATGGAGCTTAAAAAAATTTAGCCTTACACGTTTCAACTTTTAAATTATTTGGGAATATAATATGAATACATATAATATGAATAATATGAATTAATTAATAAATAAACAACAATGAGTGCATTTCATTGTTTAAGTATCAACGTGTATTCATATTTCTCTCTTTCTCTTTTTCTCTCTCTCTCTCTCTCTCTCTCTGTTTGTCTGCTGTTTCATATACGTCAATAACTATTGTACATGTATGCGTTCTCTTATATTGCTAATTTTAATAATATTGTGTATAAACATATGTGAATGTTCCTTGAAAGATAAATCGTTGCATGTGATGTGTTTGCGTGTGAAATCCATGAAATGATACATTTCGCAAACTCGATCTCGATATCTCAGACTACATTAATTTTATTCAGACTGGTCGTAATAGAGGAAATTCGTTTATTTTAAATTTGCTTATTTTTTGTTGTGGAAATCTGTTTATAAATTGTATCAGTGTTATTCTTAGCATTAATTTTTTTACATAATTGATAAATTGTGTTATTTCCTAATACACGTAATCAAATTTTGTGTTCAATTAACACGAAATTTTGAATAAATCAATTTGCAAAATGGAGTTAAATTTTAACACAAATTTTTCAACTATATATTATAGTATTTTTAAAGGTCATTCTTTTTTTATGTATGAAATAACGATTCCTTTTAATTAGTTAGTTCCATTTTCGGTTATTTTGGCATTAAACAATTTGGCACTAAACGCAAGAACAATCGCTCAATGCAAACGTTCAATCTACCATGAAATCGATGGAACGCGTATACATGATAATGGACGCAACGCAATGAAAAGATAGTATCCACGCGAGAAGAGTTACACATCCTCTCGCATAAAGCTTTTGATACAGCGGGCGACATGCGCGGGTAGTTGCCCAACATATTCTCTCCATAATTGATAGACTAATGACATCGCAAATAGGTTAAATGCACAACTGTTGTAATTTCGACGGGGAATGAAGCAATTACTGAGAGCAGAGGACTACGATAATACCTGACTCGGTTCAATTAAAACGGGAACCAGCTGATAATTCCACGCGCGGCGCGCGATTGGCAAATCGCGAGCGAGTGAACGAACGAATGGCTCTGCCGTTTTTGCGGCCGTTCGTTTACCTTTAGGATTCGCGCGTCATGTCGCGCAACGTCGCGAAATTAGTTAATCAGTATTTAAGTGGACGTTGCACGCACGATAAATATAATGCGGCTGGCGCGCGGCCGCTGATAATTAATAATCCTCACGACGACGTTCGCAAATTCGGGCGAATGGCACGTGCAGACGCAGATATATCTATAAATTTGTCAACTGTCTATCGCGAATTTACACATTTAGCGAGTTAATCGACACGCTGCGATATCGCTGCGATCGACGAAAGGATCACTGATTAGTTGTACGTGATTATTATGCAGAAAAGTTCTCCAGTTCTTATGATTTGTCGAAGATCAGTTTTAAGGCTGTATTTATTTTTTAACAAAATAAAGAAATTATGAAAAATTACAGATTTTTCTATAATGTGTGAAAGTAATACAAAAAGCTTGGCGACGAGATTTACAACTTGGATAAAAATTATTAGGTGTTGGAATTAATTCGTAGCGTTTTACAAGTGATGGGAAGTACTTTCATTAATGTATTTTTTAATGCTCATGTGAAATAAATAACATTCTTTCATTAAAAAACGCTACGAATTAATTCCAACACTTAATATTTCAATGAAAAGTAGACACGTGTTAAAAAATAATTACGTTAAAATAAGAAAATTTTCATTTCAATTATAAAATTATATTATTAAATATGATTATTGATCTTGTTGAATTGTTTCATATAATAATATTCATTTTTCAAGTAGAAAGTATAAGTATTTCCAATTCTGATCACGTTTTGCAGAGACTATATACACCCCTGATATATCTTTAATAAATAAAAAAGTACGAGACGGTATTCTTAAATAAAACGATACTTATAATTTTTTAAATATTTAGATTTTATGTTATTCTAAAAATTGATACATTATTAAGATAAAATGTAAAAATTTTCATTTAAACTATAAAATTAAATTGTTAAACATAAATATTGATCTCATTGGTTCATATAATATTCACTTTTATACAGAAAATATAAATTTCTAAGTCAGTAGAGAGTAATTTTTGTAGAGATTATATACCCGGGACATTCTTAAATCTGCTAGCAGATATTCTTTCTTCTGCATCTCTGCGTGGAATCACCAATTAAACATAGACAAGAAGACGCTCTCGTTATTATTGATACATAAGATCGGGGCGTAGCTATAGAGACCCTCGATGGAAACAGAACCGCGGAGTTAATGACGGTGATGTGCGAATCGATATATAATGTGCTCACCGTCGTGTTGTCGTGCTGCATTTTGCTGCGCACAGCGGAGCGGCGAGGAGGGTCAATTAAAAGCTGTTACCGTCGATTGCGCGGCCGATTGACTGTCTGATACACCGATAATAGGACGTTCTCGGGATCGCGCTATGTCGCGATGAATTAATTTCGTGTACGCTCGTGCGAAAAAACACACATTTCGTTAACGACGAACGACGGTTCGTTCTGTTTTCGTTTCTTTTTTCTTCTCTCTTTCTTTCAGACGATAGCCTCGGTAAGATGGAAAATTTTTACGTGACGAGTGTATTCCACGCGGAGAAGTCGCGTCGAAGTCGATAACACGCAACGTCGCGTTACCCCGCTATATCTCAACGCGCCTTTATCTTTTTCACGTGGCGTAGCGTATAGTATATGCGATGCAACCTAATCGCGTCTTATCCATCACGATGCATTACAATACGTGGAACGGTAAGGCATCAATTTCTCTCAACTTGTCACTTAGCGAATACGTGCGATTCAGTGCAATAGCACGTGCTTCATTCGGACTTTGATATCAAGGTAAATACGTCTACCACGTTAAAATGGAGAAATAGAAAAAAAAATTCTTATTAAATTGTGAAATTAATGCTACTTTTTATAGGAAAAATTAAACTGTTCTACGTTATTTTATAATGTGAGGATGAATAATCATTTCTGATATAGTTTTGCCTGCTGAACGCGAATCTGTTGTCCAAATTTGATTGTTAAGACAGAATTTAAATGGACAAGTTGTATAATATGACACAATGATTATATAATCTTGAATCAATGAAGATTATAATCTTTCTGCATTGCATTTTGTAAATTTTATATTGTTTTTCGATTTAGTGTGATTTGATTATATTATGAAAGTACAAAAAATATTTATTTTCCACATAATATAGTATTGAGACGCATGGAAAAAGTTTTTCCTATGTAAGGAAAGAACAATTTTACTTAAACTATTTAAAAATTTAACTAGACTACTGATCTGAAAAAAAATTTATTGGACTATCAAAATAATTATGTAGAAATTTCAAACATAATAAATAATGCTGCAAAAAGTTTTGACATTCTAACAACCAGTTTGAACATTCTACATAATTATTTTGACGATACAGCAAAATTATTTTCAGATCTGTATTTAGCTAAATTTTTATATATTTCAGCAAAATCGTCTTTTCTGTGTACATTACATTGGAAAAAAACCATTTTCAAATTGTTTAAAAAATCGGAAATGACTTTCGAAAAAAGTTAAAATTTTGTCGAAAAACAGCGTAATTTAATTTAGCCTAATATTATAAGCCTCATCTGACAATTCAAAATGTTCTATCTTAATTGATACATAATCGATTAATAATGCTGAACAATAATTAATAGATAACGATTAATAAAATAATAAATATAATATCACAATTTTAATGCAATAACGAATAAATGTTATTGCTAATTGCCAAATTAATTTCCTAATCTCCATAAAATCATCAGGAGTTTCAATCAAGTCTTCTCATAATTAAGTCCTCTTCACACAACTTCATAACGATACAAGATTTCGGTTCCAGGAGCATTGTCGCCAGTATCAGACGTATCCGATTACGCGTATTTCACTATTCCGAGCATTATCGTGCAGGTGAGTCACGTCTGCCGCAAGGCAAAACGTTTCTTCGAACCCGGTGACGATTTCTCAGCGAAAATTCAACCTATCGGTAATATCAACGTTAGTAATAGATAATCGCATGAGCACGTGCCGTGATAGTGCTGCGCGGTGCACATGTGCGTCTCGGAATATGCGTGCGCAAGTGGCACGCACTACGCCTAATCTTTCGTGCGATGGACATACGAGGGAAGCTGCAGGGAAAAGATCCGGGAACGACAAGGCGAGATAAGGATAGGGAAGCGGGGGGAGGGGGGGGGGGGAGAGAGAGAGAGAGAGAGATGACGACGTAAAATAAGATAGAACAGAATCAGCGTGGCGAACATCTGCGTGTCGCCGGACACGTCTCGCGGCTAATAAATCGCCACTTATCGATCGCCGCTTGTCGTTACGCAATAAGATGCATTAGCATAAGACCACCGAGATATCTATCCACTGGTGCAGATATTTTTTTCGCATCTCCGCCGGCTCGCTGGCTGCCTCATCGCAATCGCATAAGCGGTGGCAAATCCCTTCTTCGAAGGTGATTTTTTGCGGTTGCAACAAAAAAGAATATAAATGATATAGCGAAAAAGAATTTATGAATACAAAATATATTAATCACTTCGACTTGTGTAAAAAAATAATTGATTCTTTCATTTTTATATGCTTTTATAAAGAATGTTTTGGAGCTATCGTACAAAAACAATAATATTCTATAAATAAATTGCTTGCAACAAACTATTTTTATATGAAATCATATCACTTCTTATTAGTTTATTATAATATTTCTTTATTTCTAATTATACTATTTATTATTTTCTATCTTTGAACTTTAATCTCTCTCATATAAATATAATACAATTATACTTCTTTTATATTTTTCGTATGTTTCTTTAACATGTAAATTCGTCAAAATATGAATCGAGAGCATGTTTAACGAAAACAGAGTAAACTGTTGCGCGTCATCCGCTGAGTAGCGAGCTGGGCCAAAGTGCAAGACGCAATTACGGTACTCACGCCGTCTTTATCACGTCCCGTGAATCATCTCGATCTCGTTATTGTCTTACGACATTACGCACGTTATATCGAGGTTTTCAGGTCCTTCTCTCAGTGTCTTTCCTGCCGATTCTGCGTTTCTCTTTCCTACGTTTTCTTTGCATCCGCGATATATCACGCGCTATTATCGATAAGAAACTCTCGAGTAGTTACACTTGTACTTGGACGTTCAGAGAAACACCGATAAAGTGAAGAAAATGGAATCATCAAGCCCAAACTAAAATTGACTCGATGCTTTAAATATTTACTTGTAAAGTAAAAATCAAATAGTATTTATTAATTTTATCTCGCTTGATGTGCGGACCTGCCTTACTTTTAATTTTGAATATTCATTGCCTATTAATGGATGAAAATGCAGCAGTAATTCTGCCACCAGATATGTTTTCGTAACTTCGCAGGTATATCAAAGTGCAAATTTATATTTGATATTTTATATATATTATAACATGTATATTATATATTATATAATATGAATGTATAGTTGTACAATTGTTATTACATATCTATATATTGTATATATAATGTTACATATTTAGTATATTATATATACTAATTCATATTCAGTAAAATTTTTTCTAAATTTTTAACAGATACTTTTAATAATGCGAAAAAGCAGCAATTAACAGAACGGCGAGAGAGAAACAAGCTCTATCACATTTTATGACCAATATATATGTTGTTCTGTAATTGATATTTATCAAGAAGTCGGCAGATTAAGAAAACAATTTATTTTTAAATCGATAACACTCCGCGCTCTTAAATATAATAGTTTAATATCTGCGATACCGTGGCGTCGTCGGGAACACAAACCTAGCCATTGTCCGGCCGGCATCAAAATTATCGCGACCTGTCAAAACATATCTCAGTTCATGCATTATCGATCTCTTTCCAAGACGGGTGAGTGGGTCAGCCGTGGTCGTGTGACACAGCGAATATGCGGGCGGGCCAGACTCGGATCGCGTTGCGGCGTCGCAAGTCACATAAATGTCGATCAAATAACGATTGAAATTATTTCGCGTAGAAGGTTTTCTATTTATCTTGCTCTCTCTCCTTCAAGATACTGTAAATAATTTATTATAGCCAGCTTATTCTTATTTAGTCTGTTATATGAAATAATATCAATAATCGTCTATTATTAATTAATAAGATATTCAATAGCAACGCATGCGATTTACAGGCGTTTATATTTTTGTCTATTTTATTACCACTTTATTTACATTGTATCTTTGCAATAAATTTTTTCAGCTGCGCACACATTCTATTTTACAATACTAAAATTTTGTTATTTAAAATTTGTTCATTTTTCGCTTTGTTCATTTTAAAAAAAATATATATATATAGAAAGAAGTAATTTGTACGTGTTGAAATATATTTAAATGTACAAATCTAAAACGATATATTTTATTAATTCTTTTTTCTCTTTTTCCCTTTCTGTCTTTTCATCTTTCTCTATTATCGGATTTCGCGCCTACTGCTATAATATCACGCAATTAATTTTATCAATTAGTGCGTCCGATTGCAAAATCTTGCGAGCGGATGTCGAATACGCTTGGCTCGCGATGATTAAGTCGATTAAACGTCGCGTAAACAGGCCGCGACGTCATGAACGGGAAAGTGAAGTTGAGGAAGTGGGGATTGTGGGAAAATGCGGCGGATTTCAAGATATTTGGAATTTCTTGCACCGTACTCGGTAGATACATTTTATGTAGTAATGGCGGAACTCACGGCTAATCTTCTAGTACGGTTTTACCAAGGCCGTAGCTCTGACTCAGCCAGAACAGCTGTTTGTCATAAAGAGCGCGGGAGATATCCGAGTCCTGCCTTAGATAGCGACTTCCTGCTGACCTCGCTGCACTAGCATGTGCAATTAACGTCTCTCGGCGATACGCGACCGCGACGCGCGATTTCGATTTTGCGTAATTATCATATCTTCGTCGCAAGATCATCTGTATGCAGAGCGTATCGCGCCGGAAATACGTGAACTGCATGTCCGATGCGTCATCAGAATCATCTTAAAATAAGAAGAAAAAAAAAAAGATTAAATAAACTGAATTATAGTAAATTCGATTTGGTACCAGAGAACCCTCTACAACAGAATCTGGCCACGAAAGATTTTCTTAAAATTCTTGGAGACAAAAAGGTATATACTTCTTGTCTGTATATAGTGTATCTCACTTTAATTTACTTTGTCTCACCCTATAATTTTAATTAAGATTCTAGAGTGAAACAGTATACATTAGAATGATGTATACCTACACTGAGAAATAGATACTCTTAAAAACTTTATTTGTAGGATATAATATTTATTTCAATAAGTGCTTATTTAAATACGGCAAAATAAAATTTTTGATATTTCTAAGAAATAAATTTCTATTTTATTTTTTATAATTAATAGATATAGTTTCACAGAAATGTATATATATTTTGTTGTGTCAAACTATTTCATAAATATTGAAGAATATATGACATTTGTTTACTTTGAATATTTCTCAGTTTATATAAAAAAAAATTACATATAAGAATCAAGCAATATGAGCAATACTACAAAAAGCCTTGACATTCTAGCAATCAGTTTAATCGTCCTATATAATTATTTTGATGGAATAATAAAATTATTTTCAGATTTATATTTAGCTGAATTATTAGATATTTCAGTAAAATCTTCCTTTCCATGTATAAAAATGGGTTACACCGTGAAATCCTCAATACATTTTTTGTGTGCTTTTCAGTAAAATATGTATCCTGTAATTCAAAATACTTGTATTTTTCTATTCAGATTAAATCAGTATACCGGATTTAATATACACCAATAGTGCGTTCAATCGAATTCGCTACTAAATAGCTGGACCTCTGAAATTCAATGGTAAAATAAATAGCATTGGTCTGAATAGAGGGAACGGAGTGATAAAATTAAGTGTGTGACTTATGTCAAGCTCATAATTTCAAGATGATACAAGGTTTTATTGCTGCCGCTCATATTATGTGGAAATATTATCGCATTGAATGTACGCAATTAATTGCTCCACGCAAATTGTAACTGATGAAAGTACAAATATTAGTGGGACAACGCTTCCGCCCCGATATTCGAATATGTTTATGGCGCATGTAAATGCAAAGTGTTTGTCGATTCGAGTTCGCTAATGAGGACAGAATTTAAATCGCGTGTTAACATCAAAAGCATAAGTATCGATTAATTTTACTGTATCATTACTTATTTCATGATAGAAACTTTTGCAAAAAAATAGATATTTAATTTTATTCTCACAATAAATTATTTATGGTATTTTATGCTAGCATCAAATTGATGCTTAATTTAGCTGTGATATGTATTATTATTTCAGATTCGATTTATAATTGCGTTTCAAGTCTGACAATAAACGGCGCGCAGTTTATATAACTGAAAGATGTATTTAGAATTTATATATAAAAAATATTAGATACTAAAATCTAGCTCCGATTGATGGTCTTATGTATATGATTTAATTTTAAACTTTGAATTTTTCATTATATTTTACAAGATTTTTTTCTTCCGGTTAAAACGTTTTTAATTTTTACTTGTAGAAAAAGAGTACAATTTTTATTTTGCCTTTATGAAATTTCTATTCATCTAACTGAAAAAAAAAAGAGAATAATTATACGCCAAGATCCAATTACAACGTGCTAGAATTGCACATTCGAGTGTTTCTTGACGGCAAAGATCGATAAAAAAGGAAAGAGAACGAAAAAGACAACTTTTCTCGCAGCAATCGAGATCTCGCAATCGAGATCTCGCAATCGTGTACAATCGTGAAAATGTTCGAGTCACGCGAGCCGCGTATCGTCCGCATCGTTTCGCATCGTTTCGCGAGGACCCGGTTTTCGCGGCAATAAAGCCGCGTTGAGTATCGCGTTAGCGCAGACGCGAAATCCGTGGGTGTCTTAACGAGGTAGCAGAATTTTCGACGATTGCGACGCGCGACGCGTGTTACATTCGTGACATGACGCGTACAAACGCGACGGAGAACGGCAGAAGAGGCGGTGGTGGCGGCGGCGGTGGTGGCGGCAGCGAGGGCAGCAACGGCGGTGGTGTTGTTGTTGGGCCCACGAAGAAAACCTTGATCCACGTAGGCAAGTATCAGATGCTGGGGCCTCTTGGCAAGGGAAACTTCGCGCGCGTCGAAGAGGCCATCCACACCGTCCTCGGAGTCAAGGTAAGTGTGATAAACTCGAATCGCCGCCGGGAGCGAGTGGCGGCTCCGAGCCTCGCGTAAAACCCATCTCCACGCGCTTCTGCCTCGCCGCGCCAGCACGAAAACGGAGAACGCTCTCGTCCACGCTGCATTCTCCTTACGCCGTACGTGCGAGAGGCGAAAGCTGCTCCTTCGCGGGACTGACATAAATCTTTCATCCCGACGCGGAACGTAACGCGATCGTGAGAACACGCGCATTGCGCGTCGAGAGGATGTTCACCCTTTAGAGCCTTTAGGATAGCTCTTTTGCGTAGAGTAGTTTCTAGGATTGATTGCAACTAACAGAGTTGGTTTACTTTTATATTTGTTACAATTGAAAGTAACACTGGTACTTTATAGATACAGTATTGTTATTGTATGTATAATTTATGTTCGACGAAATAGGCCATTCTTAATCCTTCGTCTGCAATTACATTTTATACCCGACGTCTGTAATCTGGGTCTTTTTGTTCAAGTTCTTTTTACCAGTTCTTTTTTTTGGTTTTAAAACTTGGCAATAAAAACAAAAAAAAAACAAAAAATGCAGAGTTACTTTTCAATTCTATTACATTATAAAATAGTTTTTTAACTCAAATATCAAACGTACCTTTTTTTAATAAAAATTGAAATTCAAACAAAGATAAAGAAATTTGAGAAATTTTGCTCCAAGATTTTCATACATTACATACTTTTAATAACAAAATATTTATAATGTAGACCTTTATAATACAAATCACCTAATTCACTATTAAATTATTAACTAATTAAAAGACATGAAAGAATACTCTCACTATCAAATTCAATCGTGAAATGATATATTATTCATTATTATATTACACCTATAATAAGAAAATTAGATATCTGAATTGCAAAACAAAATTATCTGTAATAGTATTCATATATAAATCCGATTGCACTAATATTTCTCATGTACTAATAATTGTATCATACATACAACGCATATTTACTAATAAAATATGTAATGACACAAAACTGCTTAAAAATTGAAATCATTTATCATGCTCTTTATTATAATACTAACCACTGCTAATCACTACAAGCCTAGCTTAAACCTCGCTCATTTGCATGTCATTTATGTATTATAATAATCTAGGGTTAAACTTATTGCAGAATATCGTTGTGAAGGATTTAGATCCGATTGTACCAACGTTTCAAATCCCCTCTCTCTTCTCTCTTTCTCACAAAACTTTAAAGGGAAAAAGAGAGAGAGAGAGAGAGAGAGAGAGAGAGAGAGAGAGAGAGAGAGAGAGAGAGAGAGAGAGAGAGAGAGAGAGAGAGAGAGCTTTGCTTAAAGTCAAAGTAATATTGGTGCAATCAGGCCATAGTTCTTTTTATATTCTTTTACGTTAGAACACGTGGCCGTGAGGCACGAGTGGTTTAAGAACGTGTTTTTCTAAGATCTTTATAATTATTTTAACGCAAGTTTATTCCACAGACGTCAGGTGTGAATTTATGTCTTTTGTGAATTATGCGTAAGAGCTCTAAGTCTGTCTTCTAAGACATAAATCTGCCTGTTCCACGTGTATTCTTCTGAAGCGATAATCTTTCCAAGTGACCGCAGTCGTTTCAATCACGCATAAATTACAAAAATTACTCTGCATAATGAGACGTCTAAGTATTAACACTCGATCTAGAATCATGCCAACATGCGTGATATTTCAATGAATAATTCCGATATTATGTAACACGTGTCCATCGATTGCTCTGTTTTTAATTTCTGAAAAAGAATCGTTTCGGGCTTACGTCAGATGAGCAAGCAAAGAACGCTGGATCGTCTTTTCGTCGTATTAATCACTTCGCGATGCGCATCACACGTATTTCCGGAGCGAGCATTGAATCATTCGTCTGGAATCCGTGCACCGAAAGTCTCACATAAATAACAGAGAGAGAGAGAGACCTTCCAAAAGAAGTAGAATAAGATACGAATAAATAATAAAAAAGGAAATAACAAAAAATTTTACCATAGCTACGCTTCCATTCGATTTCTTCGTACGTTTCACACTAGATAGTTTCTGAACACAAAAATGACAGATTTGAGTATTTGATATTGCATGCGATGAAAGACGAGAGTTAGGTTTCCGAACGTTTCCTACTCTTTGTGCCATCCTAAATACCAACAAAAGAGATTTCTCTCTCTAGCTCATTCTTTTTTTTTCTCTTCTATGTGGGAACCTTTCCATTAAAATATTCTTCTCGAAGATTATCTGATACCCGATCGATCGATGATCACGGAATTCAGACTATGTCGGAAGACCGCTGTCGACTGGGATTCATTCCCTGATTTATTCCGATACATGATTTTAATTTGTATATTCAGCCGCTAGAACGAATAATTTATTCCCTAAATGGTTTAAAGTAAATCATGAAAATAGATCTCTCATGATAAGATACAATTGTTTATAGCTCATCAATTTTTAATCTTAATACGATAATCTTGGTAATTGATAGATCTTAAATTGAAATCCACTTCGACTTGACCGATAAACAAGAAGTCGTTTATTGATATCTTTTGGTTTATTTTATATTCTTGATATTAGAATTACTTTAACTCTTTTTTATTGAAATTCTGATCCTTTAAATTGGTATGTGAATTAATTAAAAAATATATGTCTTTGGAATTTTACGCATTTAATCATAATAGTGTTCTACGAATATAAATCTTAATAGCGCGAGAAATATCTTTCTCAATATGTGCATCAATTTTTTTATTATTATGACGTATCGCTTCTTTTAGCCAAGATTTTTTTTGTCTATACAGAAAAAATGATTATTGAGGTGCTTATTTAAAAATTTAGTTAGATATACAACAAAAAAAATTGTTCAAGATAAAGATTATCAAAATAATTATGTAAAACGCTCAAGTTACTTACTAGAATGTCAGAACTTTTTGCAGCATCGCTCACATTATTAGATATCAAAGAAATAATGGTAACCCAATCCTTTGAGTTACATAAAATTTAATTTTTATCGTCCATGTACGTCAAAATATAAATCAATCTATTTCTGAGGTTAGTTTCAGAGTAAACAATGTCAGTATTAACGCAAGTATACTTAGTAAATAATAAATCAAATTTTAATCAAATTTACTACATTTCTTGAATTGCATTGTATAACTCCATTGTTTTAATTAAAATAACAACATATTGAGTAGAAGCAGTGACGATCTATAGAAATGATTAATTGAAAAATAACTCAAATTTAATATAATTTAACACTATAATATTTTTATATTATGCTTGAATTTCCTACATCTATTTTGACGGCTGAAATTATTTTCAGACATGTGTCTAACAAAATTTTTAGATACTTTAGTAAAATCATTCTTTCCATGTACCTTTCTTGAAACGTGCAAATATAATTGAAGTACATTCTGCGCGGACATTATATATTTTTTTTCTTAAAGGCGACGCGTCATCATCGTGGAAAGCTCTTCGGACGCGGTGGAAGATAACGTTCGAGCATCTGGCGTCGTTTACCGCCGAGAAAGACGAACGGGGTGATTAAAGGAGGCCGCGGGAACCGCGGTGGTTTGCGCTGTCGGTGGAAATATAGCAGGGATGCGAGGCGCGGGGAACGTTCGTGGAACGATAGACACCGATCGCTACAAGGAAATCGTTTGCGGTTATCTCGTGCCGAGAAGCCGATAACATGCCGCCTCCGTGTGGTTTTCTCTCCTGTCTCGCATCAAAACGGGAGCCAGCTACGCTGACGACTCCGCGTCTCTCTGTGCGTTTTATAGAACGCATAAAAAAAAAAAAACCGAGTCGCACGCTTCCGATCGCGGAACCGAGTTTAACGAGGCTGTTCGAAGTCCGTCTTCTTCTAGACGTTCGACGCGATCGAAACATATTGCGCATCCGGCTATGAGCCGGAATCGATTTTGCAGCGCTGCAAACGTAACTAGACGTATGCTTTCTTGTGTATCGTGAAAATATCCCAGGGGAGGATTCGTCGAGAACGAGATTACTGTGCGGATATTCTCTGAAAATAAAGATGCTCCTTCGATATATTCCGTGGATATCGTCTGACGTTGAGAATATTTTGCGGTAACATTTTGAAAAATATATGTCTTAAAAAGGAAGACATGCTCGCGCGACGATGCAAGAATATATTATAACATTACGCAAGATCTCGACAGTATTGACGGAAATATATTTAATCCAGAAATAACCAACCTGGGGTGTTTTTACATCCCAGTTGCAAAAAAATATGAATTATTTTAAAATATTGTTTAATATTTTCTTCTTTTTTTAATAATTATTCTTTATAAACTTTTAAACATACAATTCCATCGAAAACCTATGAAAAAAGTGTCACGTTAATTCAAATCTTAATATTGTTAGAAATATTGCCATAATAAACTACTTAACGTGTTTAATATTTGTTTGGTTTCTACATATTTTCTTAAAAAAAATTGTGATAAATTCATGATATTCTCAAATGCTAATAAATCGGACAATCAATAAAAATATGCCATTAAAATAGCGATTTGAATTGGGTGTAAAAATATCTCAGGTAATCGTTCGTAAGAAAAAAATCGAGTGACTACTTATTTCCAATAGTTAGTCAGAAAATAGTAACCTAGTTTTTATTATGTATTTTTATACTCTAATTAAAAGTCATTAGTATTGTATATTATATATTACCGATTATATATTCTATAATTTATTATTAGGTGTTGGAATTAATTCGTAGCGTTTTACAAGTGATGGGAAGTACTTTCATTAATGTATTTTTTAATGCTCATGTGAAATAAATAACATTCTTTCATTTAAAAACGCTACGAATTAATTCCAACACCTAATAATATTAAAAATCATATATACATCTAAGCTTTATTTAATATTTCTTAAAAATGTAAGACAAATTAAAAAAAAAAAAAAAGAGGTATAGATTTTCAATCAGTAAAGAAATCTATTGTGAGAGACCGAGCTTTATTTTCTAGCTGTTAACACAACAGTTGTGATGTAAAAATCTCCCCCAGTGACTATTTCCGAGTTAATATCGTATTTTGAAGAATATATCGTAAGAGATTAAAACTGAAAACTTACTATAATTTATACGAATGCAATTCTATGATTTTTTTTCATTTTTGTGAAGGAATTTACGCTTAATGATAATACCGCGTACGCACCAATTCTTCAGTATCAGCATATATTATGCGATAATAAACAGCGTATCAATTTGCGCTTGTCGAGCATCGACAAGTGAAATGGAATTAATTGATTTATCGATTCGGTCGTGACCGATAATAGGATGAGACCCGCACAAAGCTGCGCATCAGGCGATTAGCGTAGAAACAGTATTATCGTTTGTCTTATGCGTGTCATGTTTTATATGCAGATAGCGGTTTTCTTTGTGCACTTAATATTCTTGTCGACGGATGACAGAGAGACCACGGACGAGGGGCTGCGTAGTATTGTGTAATATAGCATTTTTGCGACGTATACGACGGAGAGTCCGGTCTGATTTCTCCGCCTACAATGATGAAAATCAAAGGAAGGGATGTATTTTTCTAGAATCGTTATCGCCTCCGTCCGATTGCGTGCCGCGCAAACGTGCCAATTTGTCGCGGTTTCGTCTCTACGCAGTTCAAATAGTTTATCGCGCAAAAAAGTGATTACGCACTCGTGACAGTATAGCGAATACAAAGGAACGCGGTTATCGCAGATCAGAGCCCGGAGGTTTCGATTACCCCCGTTTTTCTTGTCGGCCTGCCAGCGCTCTTATCATCTCGTCATTTTTGCATGTATCTATTTTTTCGCCACGTAGGTCACTATCGTAGTTGTCGTTCTGCTCTATTCAGCGACATATGTATCATAATTATCTTTATTTATTAATAAAGCTTGCGTGTCAGATCAACAGATCGACTCTTTTAACGTTGCTTTGATTGATTATACTTTTCTGCTTGCTTCTCGTATCGCAGATACGATAGGTTACGATTTAGAGCGAAAGAGAATGACTAATTAAAGATAATTCTCAGAATGTTACGCATTCAGTACGCGCGTTGAGGGACGATGGATATTTTTAGATTCCTACGAATACTCAAACGTCCTGTAAGATATCTACATATTGTGAGACACAACAAAAATTCTAGTAACAGGATCCCTCGTACAAAATCATATTTTCTATCGTGATATATGATTCCGATCCGCTTCGATGCGGAAATCGAGAACTCTCATCCAGATTTATCTGGTTCTCGTAATCGCTCAATTCGCAACGATCGAAGTGTAGTTACATGGGGGTTCACCATTTACGTCGAGTTGTACGGGGTGTTCCTTTGTACCTTCCTCTCGCGCTGTATAAGGGGATATCTCGGCCTGTTGACTTTGAAATGCCATTTATGATCCGCACGAGCTTGGTACCATAATGGTACCTTCTTCCTGTTTTCTAACTCCTCTCTATGTGGCACCTTTTCACACTCATACATTTCTGCATATTCTGTAGGTTTTCCCTCCACGGTGGCGCTTATTTAGATTATTTTGTCAGTTACGAAATCTTGTCTCGCGTCCTATCATTTAATTATTTTACCTTCTAGGACAATTTTTTTTTCTTAACGCAAAAATATTACAATCTAAATGATGAATGTTTCAAAAATTTAAATCTTGCAGAATTTAAAATATTATAAACACCGACTTTTCACACAGCGTTTTATTCAAGAGATGATCTGGGAACGATCTCTCTGGAAAGACGTTCTCTGAATTCTTTAGAATGTTCCTTGGAAATCTGTGCTATATGAGTTTGTTTAAAGCTCCAGATCAAAACGCCAATTTTACGCACATTTGCTAAATATTGGCATTCATATGAATTCATTCAAATGGATAATTATGCATGTGAGTGTGTAATATTTGTTAATGTTGGTAGGTGTACATTGATCATGTCGTTTGAAGCTACCTTGACTGATATTAATCTAAAAAAGATCAAATTTTTGATGGATAAGTCTAAATTATGTGAGCATAAAGTAAAAAGAAAAGAGAAATAAAAAAAAAACATTTAAAATACAAATATAAGTCTATTATTTCTCGCACAAAAATAGCTTGCTCCCCTAAAGTTTATGCTTAATTGCCTTTCAGCATTACTTTTAATAAGTGTTATATATAGCGCGTTTTCAGATTGTCATTGTCCAAGTTTACATTGAAAATTCATCAGAAAGGTTTATACGGAATTACTTCAATTCGCGTGACCTTTGCTCGACCATGACATTAAAATTGAATCCATTGAGGCCACACGAGAACGTTAATCGACGGATAGGAATGGCTTCGCGATTTTGTTCACGTTGGGTACAACGCGGAAGCCTCACTAGAGCTCTAAGCAGATCTCGCTTATCATCACCGAACACTCGTCCCTCGTCATCAGTAGCGCATCGAATCGGTTCTCCGATGTGATGTTTCTCATCGAGATTCTGTGCAAGGGAGAGACAAGAAAACTCGTCGTGTCTTTCATCTCATCTGTACCGCGGACTGTCGTCAGACTATCGATCGGTTGTTATTCTCCCGCACGGTATGTTACATCGCCGCGGCCCCTCCGGGCTGTAACCTGTAATTTCGGTAACCACAAATAAAACCATACGGTGTGTGTAGATCGATGTGGTCCGCCCGGCCACACGAGAAAGCAATACAGCCCGAGCGGTATCGAATGTCTATAGGGTGCCCTTCCTGTTCTCTTCCACCTCTCTTTCTATCTCTCTATTTTTTTTATTTTCATTCTTTTTCGCTCTCGCTCTAATCTTCCATCGATACGTCTCCGTTCACCTGGCCACCCTCTCGCACCTCCTTACAGCTCGATTTACACGGGACCCCCGATTTTGTCCGCCGTCTTACTTCTCTTCATCTTATTTGCTATCCTTGTTTTTTCCATCCGTTTTCTTCGGCGTGTCTTTGTCTCTCTCTCTTTCTCATCTCTCGTAATTTTCGTCTGCTGTTTTCCAAGTGTAATTAACATCGATTATGAGATGACAATAGACCTACCGGATTGTGCCCTGAGACCGGAATTTACCGGGAACAAGCAGCAGTCTGGTAGAATGGTTGATCAAGAAAGAGAGAGGGGGGGAGGGGAGGGGAGGCAGAACCATCGATGAAAAAAAAGGAGAATCAGGCCCGAAGTTTCGAGTTACTCGCGCACGGTGGGCCTCGCCATGTGGAGAGCCAAAATCGTTCAGGTACAGTTCCACGTTTCTCTTGCCTGCTCTCTCGCAGCCGCCACCTCGACGACGATCACAGATCCAATCCCCAGCGGATCTTTCCTTGAACAGCGCAAAGATTTTGTGGGATTTCTCGTTTGTCACGGAAGCCTCCTGTTTCGATATTCCAAGCGTGCGGTCACTTCATACAACGATGGAATAAGAAGAAATCTTGAAAATTGAGGAATGCGGAACACTCACTTTTGGAGCTGACTCGACATAACATTACATCGTCGCGATACTGAAATAAATTAGCGATTTGTCGCGCCTTTAATTTAGTTATTATAGCGACATCTTGCCGATTTAATTTGATTTGTAATGTCACTGTTCCCGACAAGTCGCTCTTAAAACGATTATTCATTGCGTCTTCCAAGAAACCGTTCAAAATCCTTGACATTTCGCAAATGTAATCCGCGGGATTTGAATGGTTCTCGCAGAAAGCCGATGCATAATTTCTCAGCTGCATACACGACTAGACTTCGCCACTCGACGTTTATCAGTCATTTTTACCCCGGCATCAAAGCGACCGTGGCCCAATGCCCCCGTTAAATCGCCTCTCGAGCACTGCTTTTTCTCTTCGCTGTATGCGCCAGCAGCTGCGCGCATTGTGTGTGCATCTCGGTGAAGGCGATGCACACTCGGATAAGAATAGTGTGGTGAGGGAGAACACAATTCTTCAAAACAGCATGTTGAATCTTTTCCAGCTATTCCTTTTAACATCCATTTTAAATGCACCGAATGCATTGATTGCGCCTTTACATTACGTTTCGTTAAATGATTTCTAGATGAAACATATATTATTGTTTCAATTATATTTATTATTAGGTATATAGAATTTTTAGTCTTTCTTTGAAATTTTTTTTTGTTTATTTAAATGTAATATGAATATTTGTCTTCTATTTTTTTTTTGACGAATCGGCATTTAATTGATGACAACAGCATTTGACATTAACGGTTTCACCCGATTTAAGGAGCTTTTAACACAATTTTCATATCTCATATCTCTAAGAATCATAAGATACACAAAAGAACCTTTCAACAATATTTGCATGTATCGTGAGAGACAGTAACCTCGCCAAAAATAGCAAATTAATTAATATGTTTTAGTAATTTTTTTTCTTTGCTGTAATTTATATCAAATATAAAGCTTTTCGTCGCTCGTCGTATTTACTTCATTGTTATTTTGAGACTATATGCATCATTATATAAGTTATAAAATGTGGTGTTTCAGATAATTTGAATGAGTCACAAATATATAAAAAGACGATATATTAATTAAATTTAAAATAATTACACCAGAACAAAAAAAATATGCACACACCTAGTATTTTATTATATTCTTTATGTTTCATCTAGACACTGTAATTCTCAATTTTCAATCAAATCGTACACTAATTTAGTCAATTATTATTAGTTCAATCTGACTTTGATCTTATCTAATTGTCATTAGCGACATGTATCGATTGCGTTTGACAAAATTTCTGTTTACAAGAATTGATATCTTATCACCAAGTAAGTCAAAATGTAGTGAAGATAAATTTCGTGAATTTTGTAAATTGGATAGCACTTTTTTAATTGGAACAACTGTTACGATTTTACATATGATAACAAGCGAGAAAAGGATGCATTATGATTAATTATTAAAAGACGTGATTAAAAGTAACCATTCAAGTTTCATTATTCAACGTCAATTTTGATAACGTGGTTTACTTATGATGCTAAAAATATATATATCGATCGTCACAAATTGGCATCTTATGGAGCAATAACACCTACAGATAAACCAATATTTTACATGTTGCAATATATTTCAAAGAGCTTTTGATTGACATAATACACTGCACAAACTCTCAATATTGCCTCCACGATCAATAATATTACGCAATATCAAATATTGTTCAATAATATTGATCGTCTAGAGACCGCTTTATAATCGTGAGATTAATATATCGCTACGGTTGTGCGCACCACGTAATTTCGATCATTTAAAACGATGTACGTACGTAATGAACGCCGCCAATAAATATCAGTGGGTGTTCAATGTTATTCCCTCTCCTTCGCGTAATGTAACCCGCGTAACGAATTGCAGTTCATTGAATTACAACTGCCGGCGAGCGGATAGATAGAGCCCACAATTTGCATAATCGACGAGCTCGCTCGCGCGGTTACGCGATTCTACCTCCCTCCGTCGCGGTAAGTGATTCTTTAACGACCGTTTATTAGTCTCGGAGTATTAAAAAGTACAGATCGATCGTCATTAAATCGATGGCGCAACCAGGCTGATCGTTCGACCGACCGACCGTTCGGCGACGCTCGCGTTGACGGGGACCGTCGGACTTAATGGCCGGGCAATTAACCGCGACAGCCGATACGCGCGGCAAATGAATAAATTTGTACTATTAGTTTCGCCCGGGCGGGTCCCTTTAATCATCGTTGGTCTGGGCCCCGTAAAAGGCTGCCGATCCCGCATCCCGCCCCGGCGCGGCGTTCACGTCCGCGTGCGCGCCAGTGACAAATACAAGACTCGTGGCGTGTGTACATGCGTCTAATAATTAACTCCGGTGGCCCCGAGGTCTTCTCGGAAGGCTCTCCGGCCTATCGATGGATATTCCGTGGAATTGGCTTGTAGAAGATACGCCTTTTTCCGGCAGTCGGAACGGAGCAAAAAATTCGACGTATTTCTGGCTCGATCCGACCGCGGGTAGGATCGAGCCTTCTCGCTTGGGAATCTGTACTCTCGGGGTCTTCCTGAGAAGGAAACCCCCTTCGCACCCCCCTTCGTAAACGTCGTCCTTATCGTAAACGTCGACCGCGCTCGTTCGATCCTTCCGATAGAGCCGCGGGCATCGGTCTCGATGAAGCTTCCTCACGAAATTTCCTATCTTTCACCTCTGTCATGACGATATCATTAGTTCTCTCTTCATCTTGGCAAGCGAGAACAAATAACATCTTCTGGAACTTGACGATAGCGAGATGTATCTACAACTCGAATCGATGTTCGGCAACTAATATTACGAGAAAACATCTTTCTTGTTGGCTTCAAATTTAGAAGCGTCATAAGTTGATGATGATTCATAGTTCAATCAAGATTTATTTGATATATTCGTTATCACGATCGATAGTTTATTTTTAGTACAGTTTAATCATCCATCTCTCTTTGGAACCTAATTAGATACAGGTATAATTTCAATTAAAATAAAAATCAACTGAAAATTAAACTTATTTACATAGTAGACTTTTTGTATATGTATATTGCATATTATTTATAGAGAATTCTTTATGTAAAGCTGATTTGCTTGTAAATATTTTCGACTTTTATACTGCTAATTAATTATTATCTTATTTATAAAACATTAAAAAAAATTGCGCTCTTAAAAATTGCAATATTTAATTTAATCAAAAATCGATTGATTATCAAACTTATGAAAAATTAACTTATTTAAATAGACTTCTTGTGTATATATTGCATGTTGTTCATAGATTTATGAAGAATTATTTATGTAATGCTTATGTAGATTTCCTGGCAGATTTTTTGAATTTTTATGCTAACTAATTATTATTTTAATATTAAACGTTGCAACAAAAAATTGCGTTCGTGAAAGTTGCATTATTAATTTAAATTAAAAAATCAAAATCCACTGAATTATTAAATTTATAAAAAAATCAACTTATTTAAATTTAAATATAATAGTAGATTTCTTGTGAGTGTATACTGTTTATAGAGAATTAATGCAACACTGATTTATATAGATTTCCTTGCAAATGCTATAAACTTTCATACCGCTAATTAATTATTATCTCAATTATCAAACGTTACGAAAAATGTTGCGCTCGTGAAAGTTACATTATCTAACGACTCACTGCTGACAACGAAAGTGACAAATGGAAAGTATCTTTCGATGAAAAGTCACTTTTCTTTTTAGAGATCCGAGCTGGCATCAAGATATATTCGTCCGACAGCACAGTGTAATTTCGCGAGATCGACGTTCCCGATGCTCCGCTATAAACTTCGCGATGTAAGATGTAACCGGTACCTCGCGAGCGTGGGAAGACCCCTCCTAAATATCGCGCGAGTCCCTTACGCAACGGAACAGCGCTGCGCGGTGTAGCGCAGCGCAGCGCAGCGCAGCGCAGAGCAGAGATTAACTTTGTATCCTGTTTCTCGGCCGTGTCTAGGAAACGAGGGGCGGGCATATCGAATCGAGTGCGTGCGAAACGTTTATCTCGATTGCTGCCAAGTGCAGGATCGTGTACCTCGGCGGAGCGTGTAGGTGGTGGACCCGAGGCGAGCTGGGAGCAACGAGATGAGGCAGGTATCCCGCTCACCGCACCGCGCCAAGGCTTGCGTGTCTTGTCTGGTGCATCTCGTGCATCCGCTTGGAGATCGTCGCGCCGCGCCGGTCATCGCACGTGCGAGGTGCGTTGGCCGATTTAGGCATGCCGGTGTCCTTGAGAAAGATAGATGAATCGAGGAGGCGCAGAAATTAATTCTGCAAAGGGATATGAGTTTTTCTGGTCTCTTCGTCCTTGGAAAAAATCTCTGTTTCGCTCCACCACTTGTCATTGGCAGCGAGGACTGCACTTCACCCTGGCGATCACTTGGTGATCACTCAACGAGCATTCGAGGAGTGGAATTGCGTTTACTCGCCTCAAGGGTTTGCTCACGGTCGTTTATACGAACGAGCGACGCAGTCCGTCGACTTTAGAAGCGGCGTCGAGAATTGACTTGAGACGCGAACACGGAAGCTCTTAGACGCCGCGCGTTCGCAAATATTACGGGGAAGATCGTAAATTTTCCGTTTGTAGCCCTTTGGGGACCGTGGCCTTTTTTTTTGTATCGTAAATTCAACGATTTTCGGTCAAAACGATGCCCAAGGGCCTCTCCTTCAGAAATTCCGCTGGCAATTTTCGCTCGCCCTCGTTCCAAGCCTCGGCTTTCGCTGAATGTCGAAATTGCCGCGAAATCGACGCAATCGGTTGCTACGTTAAACTTTTTGTCGCTGTAAACTTTCAGGTCGATATCATTATCGGCGATAGGCACAGTCACGTTCACAGCGTAACTGCGGATAAGCATACAACTCATGCATTTAGTGTTCTTAATGCTGTCTGTTTCAATCAATAAGATTAATTTTAATCTCGGTTCAACTTAATTACTTTTCATCCTTTTCTAATTCTAAGAATTAGAAAATGAGCAAATTAACCGAGATTAAAGTTAATCTATATTAATGGAAATTGATGTTTTTTTTTTTTCTCATCCGAGAATACAATTTTATTTCCAAAACCTTCACATTATTATTAATATCAGATATGTACGCGTGTGTGTATGTTAATATTACATTTTTACAATAGATAGAGTATATTATTGTATCTAAACGTTCCAAGAAACAATGAATGATAAAGATAGAATGACACGATAGTTCAGAATCTATTATCAGAAATCTATTATCCATTCAACATTAGCCAATTTACTGAAAGACAGTAAAAATCTAATTAATTATTATTTTAAGCACTGTTTTTCAATATTAAATTGGCCAATATTATTTCTGTGAAAATTTATTGTTAATTTTACATAAAATGAGTATCCAGAAGTATCACGATCACGTGATTTTTGATGCATCTCTGTATCCTTACTCTATAAAGTTTCTAATCACTCATATAAATGTTATGTACAATTGTTTTCACATGTATTTTATTCTACGCCAAGCAAAGTCGCTTTTATAATTAGATTAATATTCAAATAAGACGAATCAAACGCCGCTGTTTCTAATTAGAAAATTCTTCTTATAATTAAAAATTCCTTCTAGCATTTATTCCTCTTGATTTATTCCTCTTTCTTTCCGTTTCAAAAAAAAAAAAAGAGAAAAGAACGAACCGGACCGCTTCACATTCGTGACTTCTAATTCTTCCTTGCAACTACTTGATCGGGTCTAATATTTATTCCTCGCTCCTTATATTTTATTCTTATATTTCACCATATCCCGAGCGACACCGTGCCGGTGAAGTTTGCCTTCGACAAGTGGCAGCTATAGAAGCCGATTATGCTGTCGCAGTAAAAACCATCGCCGTGCGGATACCGTTCGGATAAGCGCCTGAGACGATCAGTGCCCACTGCTCCTCTGTGTATATAATTACCGAGATAGGCAGAAGACCTGTCATTAAAGACAGCTGAAATCGCGCCGACCTCCGCTGTTCATCCGTTTGGGATCTCTCGCAAAATGTTATGACGATTAACGCTGCCGTGATTTACGTAATTACATGGATCGAAGAATGATAAAGTTTCGATGACAAGATCGAACAGGGTCATCAGAATGTTTTCTCCGAACAATTCTAGATGATTTTTCTAAAAATAAGCGTAAATCTAATAAGCGTAACGAATATGCTTTTTAAAAGAAATGTTTTAATCTCTCAAGAACATCCGTTAAGATGAAGAATATATTACAGAATATAATTAATTTACTTCTTTATTCTATAAATACGCAATATGTGTATATACAGGGGATAGACAAAATAATGTGAACATTTGAAGAATGTACTGTCTACTTGTTTTATTAATAAGAAGTGGTTTATTAACGTTTTTAATACCAGATTTTATCCTTGTTGAAATCGTCTGTTCTTTATCGATAAATTCTCTGAACTGGTGCACACCGGTGTAGTAAGTTGAAGTGAATCAAGTATAGTTTGTTTCACACACTTCAATTTATTGCACCAATTCAGAAAGTTCATTTATAAAGAAAGAACAGATGGAAAAGTTATACGTGCTTGAATAATGTAGCAGCTGCTACTATCAAATCGTATTCTTCTAGCAAAACATCTAATTGCTTAAATGATATTAGAGGAAGAAATCTGTTTCTCCCTTTGCACTTCAAAACTACAAATGATATTTAAATTAGGAGATTGCACTGACCAGAAAAAGTAGTTAGGAGAACCTAAAGTTTTGGAGAACAAAGGCAATTTGAAAAATAAAATGGCAAGAATTTCTTCTTTCAGTATCATTTATATAAGCAACGGAAAGAAATTCTATCTTATATTCTACTAAAAGAATAATACAACATTTCACTTCTAACTATCCTAATAAGTCTTAAATGACTATTCTAACAAAGTGACTATTCTAAAATGTGTATTAAAAGCAAATAATAATTTAATCTCTTATTAATAAAAATAGTAAAATTAATAATACATTTTTCAGTTTGTTTATATTATTTTATCTATCCCCTGTACATACATAAAATACTTTAATGCTAATGTACGAAAATTTACGTAAAAAGATAGAAAGACATAAATAAAATATACAGAAACGTAAAAACATTAGTAAAAGCTTATTATTTATGAAACTAAATTTTAAACAAATCAAGTTAGTTTCTGGATGAAAACAATAGTTTCATATGCACTTACAGTAGTATGAAAGACATCGTAAATGTATAATAGCAGTGAAATTGTCATTAGATTATACGATAAACGACAGGAATGTATAACATGGCTTTCGTAGTCGTCCAGTTGACACGATCGTAAATGTCACAAATACTCGACAATGATCATTCCGTCCAACTTCTCGGCGTCGTTGAGATCGATTTTATCTCGTGGCATCATCAAAATGCAATGGCCTATCGGTAGTCGACGACCAGGTAGAAAATATCAGAATTTGTCGAATACGCTCGATTAGGCCAAGCGAGATTACCGAGAAATCATCCAGCCATTCTCTTACCGAACTCGGCAAAGGCGGATAATTGTGCATCGTCGGCAACAAATTGTCGGCAATGATGCGTTTCGACAATATAATGCAACGTAATACAAAATAATCTTAAAAATTCATGGAAGTGAAAGACGATATAACGGTGCTGTACCGAGTTATAAAATAATGAACGAAAACTGAGACAATATTACAGTTCGCTTCAACGACATCGTATTTCAAGTTTTTATCATTAAGACTCCTGAGTAGTCACTGCAGCCATATTCGTGACGTCAGAAGCGAGAAACGACACGTTAATTTTATTATGTACCATTTGTAAATAAAGACAATTTAGATAAAATGAAATGATGAGATCGCTTTAAAATATTTAAAAACGGACGAAAGCTATGTTTATTCCCCTGACAGTCAGTAAAAAGTGATAAAAAGCAAGTGAAAATAGGCTACGCATTGAATAAAAGCACTTTATGTGCATTTTATCACTTTTTACGATTATTTACTGACTGTCAGGGGAACAAGCATAACTTTTGTCCATTTTTACAAATGTTTTAAAGCGATCTCATCATTTTATTTTATCCAAATTGTTTTTATTTACAAATGGCACGTAACAAAAATTAACATGTTCATTTCTCGTTTTTAAAGCCACGATTCAATATGATTGTGCTGATGACTATTCAGAAGTCTTAAACTTTGTGATATTGAAAAAAAAATTGTACTTATAAACTTTTCCTTTTTAAGTTTCTCGTAAGAGAGTATGTTGGAACTCGCTGTATATTAATTTTTTTTTATGCCGGTTTCAAATAAATAATTTCATGAAACGTCAAAACACGTTTTCTAACGTGTAACAAATCTTTATTTCCGACGTCGAGCGAAACGATCGAAGCACCGTCTCGCGTGTCGCGTTCGCGGGCGTCGATATAAATCACGGAGTTTCGCGTCTTAATGCGCAGAATGGTGATACGAACAAGAACGAGTGTATATAGTATCGGATGGAGTAGCAAGCCTGAGGATTCGGCAGACCAGTTTTGGAAACTCGAAACCGTTCTCGACCGTCGTTAAACATTCGACACACGCGCCTGCGAGTAGAACGATAAGGAGTTGACGTGCCTCCGCTCTCGATCTGACATCCAATTCCAAGAAAAGTTTCAATCTCGGTGGCACTCCGTCTCTCTCCGCGCGCGTTCGCGTTCTCCATCGCCGTTGAATTCCTCCCGAGGATCCGGGAAATCAAAGGAATCAGAAATACGAGCTGCGCGGTCTGTCGGGAGAGTCGATCTAGACGAGGCACATCGAATGAAAGATAAGCAGGAGGCAGAGAAGAATTCGCAACGTATGGACTAACTCGGTATCAAGCTCGAACAGAGATCTTTTTTTTACATTGCTGTAGCTACGAAAGATAACGCTTTTTATTGCAACGAGAGTGTCCTTGCAGCGAGATGTTACTTTGGCCTGCGAGCCTGGGATTGTAATGGCATTATCATTACGATTACATCGAAAGAAGGCAAACAGACAGAATCCAATTAAACATGTGAACAACAATTATTATGGCTAATAGAAAATTTCAAAATCGCACATAAAATAATTAACTATACGCAATCTAGCGTAGGAATATCGTATGATCTTTTAGCCAAGATTGCGTACGTGTTCACCGTCAGCTCTGTCTTATGAAAATGTTACCGCGGCTCGCTTGATGCATAACGGTGTGCTGCTACGGTGTGTGTCTATTAATCGTGCAAAAGTTTACGCAGGTAATGGCCGTCGTGCAGAGGCTGTTTCACATCTCCCCCGGGTTCTCTCGATATTCCAATTCGCGCTGGAGATCACATGCTGCTCATTTGCATGAGTCAGCCCGCTCTGAGCTGAGCTGTGGGCACAAGGCGGCTCTCGGGGGTCCCGAGTGGGCACGTCGTGAATCTACTGGCGACGAGAGCCTCTCTAATCACCGCTTCACGGGACGATCAACGTCGTTCGCACTATGTATAGAGCGCCGCTCGATGTTAAATGGATCTCCTCGAGGAGAGGAGACTGGCGCTCGAGCCATCTCTTCCGGAATAATCTCGCTCTCCGTGAGAATGCGTCGCTGGTGCATCTATCTATCTATCCACCTTGCGGCGCGGCTACGATACGGTTTGCGGCTACTCCCGTGTATCTACCTTATTACTCTGAGCTTCCTAACAAGAGTAATCTTTGCTTGTGTCAATTTACCAGGCAAGCGGATTCGCTATAGCCATTTAAAGTAAATTACAGATAAGTGCAGACCGCGTGAAATGAATAATTTATATGTCGATTCGCTGAACATATGCTGATTAATTTATCACGTGTGTTTCGCATTAGATATTATAATTGTTAAAAAAAGAAATAAAGTGTTAAATATGCACTGTGTGTGTTATTAAGAAATAATGTTAATCTAATCTGTTGAGTTAAAAGTAACATTTTGTTATTTTTAATCTTCATGTACAGTGAGTGCAAAAAGTACAGAAAAAATGTTTTTTAAAAAAAAACTTTATTTTTAAAAAGTAAATATTATCCAGCGAAAAATGACCTAATGTCGATACGAAGATTTCAACATCAATTTGACGTCAATTCGTTTAATTGGCGATCATTTCTTGTGTTGGGTAATTAATAATTTATTCATAAAGAATAAAAGAATAGACTGTATGTTTCTTAAAATTATATATACCGAAAAGATGTGTATTAACTATAGAAAATATATTATCTGAAAAATAAGCGAAAATTAAAAATTGTATTGTTTGGATGTTGAAAAAGTACAGAGAAGTTTAGCTTCTAAAATCAGGAATACATGCGAAACTCGTTTGTTTATTTTAGAACAAAATGTATTCATTGCATAAAATTGCTAATTAATGTTTATTTTCTACAAATAAGACTTTTATAAAACATTTCCTTGTAGGAATACTTTTTGCTCTTCCTATATCAAAATGCAAATAAATCCATTTCTACGTTTTTGAAGTAGAGAACATACGCACTTATTGCTAGTAAATAATAAACTCTAAATTTTTTAATCATTTTTTAAATATATTTTCTAAAGTTAAATTGTTTAATTTAATTGTTTTCAATAAATTAACGATACACTGAGACGCAGACTTTTCTACAAAAATAATTAAAAGTAACTCAAACTGAGTATAATCTGAGTATAATAAATTTTACAATTAGCGTTTTTAAGAATATTATATCTTTTGGTATCGAAGAATTCTATAAACCCCTCCGGATTGTATTTGATAAACGCTCGACTACCTCCTGAAGATACATCGTGGGACCTTTGTTGTTTTGGATTTTTCAAGCGAAATCATCAGGATCGCGTTGTGTATTTTCTAGCCACCAAAACATCGAGGCAACTTCCCCGTCTTACACACCGCTTAACACCGCAAACAATTCGCGGTGACGGCGACGATGGCGATCTCTCGATCTATCCTAGGATCTGTTTTTCAGTCTGTGCATCCCCTTTAACTAATATATTTGGTGCCTGGGGCCCGCCATTGTAATACCCACCGAATACACAATAATCCCAGCTTGCCGCCTCTTGCTCCGCTTCCCATCAACCCGGTTTCAATCCTCCGTCTTCCTCTCTTTCACAGGGTGTACTACCCCTTCTTACCTTCTTTCTCCCTTGCGTCCTACTGCGTCACATCTACCTTCATCTCTTTCTCTCTCTCTTCCCTCCCCCCTCTCTTTCCCCCCATTTCTCCCTCGCTTTCTCATCCCTCGATGGCGGTCCCTTCATCGACGTTCTTGTTCTCTTTACCCTACGCTTTCGCTTCGCGAAAACAACCCGGAGTCAGCTTTTTAATCACAGAATAAACTCGCGGGTATGCCCTTCTACGGAGCTTCGCGAAAAACGAAAAGGTGACATGGGATGATGACACGAGAGATTGTATTGTGTCAGTTTCTCAATATATAAATCGCGGAGCTAGGTAGCAAAAATGTTAATGTATTAAAATATCTTCGTTTTAATAGATGGAAAGAATAATTTTACTGAAGTATATCTAAAAACTTAGCAATTAATTTTCTTGGATTATCAAAATAATTACGTAGAGCCCTTAATTATTTCTTAAATAAAAATCTTTTTAAGTAACCTAAAATTGTTTTTTAAGTAACTTTTTTTTACCAGAAATGTGCAAATAAAAATTTGAAATGTGCATATTTATGCAAATGACGAGCAATCGAATGGATTATAGAAAATTAATTTGTTCAAAAATTGGAGAAGCTTAACTTTGCACGGATTTATGTAAAACGCTCCAGTTATATTAGGAATTCTACTAGAATTTCAAAAATTTTTGCTTGAGTTTTCTACATAATTATTTTGACAGTTTTAGCAAAATTATATATTTTCAGATTTGTATCTATCTAAATTTGTAGGTATTTCAAAAATCGCTTTTTCTATGTATACAAAATTATAATAATTCAACAAAATCATATAAATAAGCAATTGGGAATTAGCGCTGTAGACGGTGTACAATTTGTTTATTTTTAATTATATATTATATCCTTACTTGTACATGTTTCGGCTAATCTTTTTAGCCTTCTTCAGCAAATTTGCAATACACGTTTCAACACGTTGATTATTCATGAATCTTATAAAAATTGATGTACATTGAATAGTCATAAATAATTATAATACAAAATTGGACCGCTGAGAATAAATCTAATTAAGTAAGAGAGATTCTATTTTCGATGGAAGCGAATTTTCATATAAATACAATATTTCGGTGCAAATTATATACCTATCCAATTTCGCAAATCAGAGTCGAAATCATTTTTAGTCTTAAAATGCAATCATGAACTAGACTAATAATATCACACTAATAATATTAAATGATAAGAAATGTAATATAGATCTAATAAATATCTCATAAGAATATTAATAATTTAATCTTAATATAACATCTTAATATAATAATCTCAAACGAATATCTCTACGAATAATTAATTACGTGTTTATTTCCGCTACAAATTGATTAGCATTTTATTTTCTAAAGCAAAAATATAATACGCAATAAAATGAATAATTTCACAGAATGTCATTATCGATTTTTTGATTCCTTTTAACTCGCTGAATTTTCCTCCGTTCAGTCCCGATGGACATTAGTTAAGCAATTCTGGTGATTCTTGTTGCGTAAAACTAGTCAATTTATCTACAGAGCAATATAGAGTCGAGAATAAAACTCGAGGAGGGCCAGAATTATTCCCCAAGCGAAATCCATTCGGTTCGCTCGCGGTAACAATGTGTTTTTTGAAAGCGCGATATCGAAAGAAACTTTTCTCGTAGAGAGGCGGACAACTAAACGCGTGGGCGAGCAGATGGGCAGAAACCGCCGCTCACTTTGGGATAAAGGCCGTTTTTTTTTGCGAGATTCTTTCGTTTAAATTTGCATGAGACTTTCCGTCTAAAGTGGACGTCTTGTTGTCGGCATGTCAGCAGGTAAATGGCTTCGCAGATATACTGGGTATATATCGTGGCTACCGTTAATGATATTTCGACAACTTTGAAATCGATATTTCCGTAGCGACGGAATTGGAATCTCACCGCTTAGCACTTAGTCTTCTATTTTCGATTCAGCTTGAACTTAAAATTGAAATTCTTTTAAAATAAGATTTTCATTATTAATACGAAAAGAACAAAAACACTTTTCGCTAAAGTATAAAAAATTTAACTAGATACAGATCTTTTTAAATTTTATTGGATTATCAAAATAATGATGTAAGTCGTTCAAATTGATTGCTAGAATGTCCAAACTTTTGATAGCATTGTTATTATGCTTGAATTTCCTACGGAATTATTTTGATAGCCCTGCAGTAAAATTATTTTCGGATCTGTATCTATCTAAATTTTTAGATCTTAAACAAAATCGTTCTTCCCATGTATTATTTAAAAATTTAGCAAGATCTGAAAATAATTTCTTGCTATCAAAATAATTATTTAGAACATTCAAAAGTTATTGAAATATTCAAACTTTTTGCAGCATTGCTTGAGCGACTCAGGTAATTATTTTGATAGTTTAACAAAGTTATTTTCAGATCTGTATGTATGTGTGTCTAGTTAAATTTTTAAGTACTTCAAATCTAAAATTGTTCTTTCAATCGAATATTGAGTGATATCTTGTTAATATATGAATTTCCCGAGCGAATCTCAAATATTCCGAGTTATCTATCTCAAAAAGTTTAATCTGAAGAGGTGAGATATACACCTGAAAAAAGGGGGGAGGAAGGGAAAGAGAGAAAAAGAAAAAAAGAGATTCCACATGGTAAAATGTATCCTATCCACGATTGTCGGCACGGTCGGAGAATCAATCGTCGACGAAACGCAGCGCGGCATTTAAATCTACATCCTCGAGAGAGACTCGGGAGAGACTCGGGAGACTCGATGGTGCGGTGCGGGGATCAGTGGGGGCCCGTTGGAGGCCCACTGGCCAGGCTGGCTGCGCACCGTAACACGCATAAATTACGATGTAATTACAAGCCTGGCGATCACGATCGGCGGTCAGAACGGCCGACAGATCGGATCTCCAAGATCCTCCAGGAGTGGGAGGGAAAGACCGAGGTAAATGCGAGCTGAGCGTGAGAGCGAAAGAGAGAGAAAGAGAGAAAGAGAGCTCGGGTAAGGACGAAGGCCAGGAGAACAACGAGAGTAGAAACACGATGCATACGAAAGACCTCGAAGACGCAGAAAATTCTGGAGGAAGAAGACAAACAGAAGGAGAAAAAGAGGGAAAAATGAGAAGGAGAAACGACACGATTCGCGATTGCTCGTGCGGATCTAATGTAACGACGGAGGAGAAGGACCGAGCTCATGGACGGAGAGAGCGCTACCCCAGGAGTTCCACAACGAAGTGCAACTCCAGGCTCGTAAAACTGGCCCGCGTCAGAAAGATAACCCTTAAACCACCGGTCCTCACGAGAGCACGACTAAGTAACACGGTAACCGGAATCATGCTGCGAGAATCAACCTCGACGACGATGATGGCGATGGTGGCAGCGATTTGTGTCCAGCCATCCACGTGATCCCGGTGTCGCTTGGTGGATACGGCTCGCGTATGATCGGCCGCTACATCGCCCCCCCCCTCTCTCTCTCTCTCTCTCTCTCTCTATCGTTTTGCTTCATCTATGGGGACGATCTACGGAATAAATATTTGTCCCCGGGAGTGTTTGCTTGGTTGACAAATGTTTGCGCGCCGTTGATAATCGTGTTTGCGACGGATCAAGCAGGGGAAATCGGTGCCGCGGCGCCGATCTCTCTCTTTCTCTCTCTCTCTCTCTCGGATTTTCATGAATCGCTTCGTTATTCTCGACCAACAGAAATGTCTCTTTCGCGAGTACCTTATAGCGTGCTTATTGAACTAGGTCAACAAGAAGTAACCATTAAGAGTCCATTTTTATATCTCGCGATATGTGGCGAAAGTCCACAAAAATCGAGTAGACATACGGCGGGATTGATCAGAGAGGGGATTGATTTTTGTTCGATCAACCGCAATATAAAAGTTCTTACTTCGATTGCACAAAAGGCGAATATAATCATGGAAAGAACGGTTTTGCTGAAGTAGCTAAAAATTTAATGAGATATAGATCCAAAAATAATCTTGTTTGGACCAGTCATCACTTAAACGTTGATGAAAATGCTGCAAAAAGTTTTAACATTCTAGCAACCAGTTTGAATGTTTTACATAATTAGTTTGATGATTCAAACAAAATTATTTTAAGATCAATTTAGCTAAATCTTTTAATATTTCAGCAAACTGTTCTTTTAATGTTGTTTTAATCACGAATTTAGTAGTTTTTTTCTGTTCAAACAAAGTATCAGCCATGTATCAAATAATTTCAATTTGAAATAATATTTTTAGATTAAAAACAAAATGTTTAATAAATACAAAAATGCTTAATAAATGTAAAAATGCTTTGTGCCTCACTTTTATTTAGTAAATTGTAGAATTAATTATAGATTCGCTTCAATACGGAAACCGCGTGTGTGTTTCATAAATTATCACGTTTCACAAATTATCTCCCTAACCTGACCGCAAATTAAGATACGAAAGAAACTGGGTGCCTCGCAAACAGCCGCTCATGAAATTCCAACGCAAGAGGTGGGAAATAGAGAATCATCGTTGCACGTCGACGATGTTTCGTATCCACGCCGAGTTAATGCAATCGGATGAACCAGAAGCGAGAGAGAGAGAGAGAGAGAAAGAAAAAAGATAACTTCGAGTTCATGCAGCTAATACGGCGGCTAAGTTAACCGGCAAACAGGACAGGTCGACTGCACGGGTGGGTGGATTCAAGAGTTAGTCAGGTTGCGGCGGAGATCTGCTCCAGTGAGTTTGGTCAGGACTCTGCGAGTCCTTCCGTCTCACTCCTCCACGAGTTTCATCATTCTCTCTTTCTCTCTCCCTCTATTCAACTTGCCGAACCTCCTCGCTCGTTTCTTCCCTCTCTTTCTCTCTTCTTGGACCTCCGCTCGACGTTTCTCTGTCTATCCGTTCGTCACTCTCGCTCTTACTTTCCCGTTCTCCCTCTGTCTCTCATTTACTGTCCTCTCCATTGGCTATTGTAGCCGTGTTCTCTCTCCTTCTCCCTCCCACCCTTTCTCGTTCATGGTTACGATCATCATGTGCATCGGCCTCTCTCTTCGTCCTACCAAAACCTCTCTTATTGTTTTACGCCCCCTTCCTGGGCCCCTCTTTCATCCTCGTCGGTCGATCGAGACCTCGGTCACTCTTGCTCGAGCAAGTCTATCCTCTCCTCTCAACTCAACTCACTAGTAGAATTCCTATATCGGACGAAATGTCAATACCTCACGTCTACATCAATGTTAAAAAAAAAAAGGGAGATATCAAATTTAATTTATATTTTCTACTTATCAAGAGAAAAAAATGTCAATGTTAAAATACTAAAACTGTGTTCAATAATTAACTGTTATCATAATAGAGCATCCTACTTCATTTTGTTATCATTGGGATGTTGAAATATCAGATACTTACTATTGAAGGTAGCGACATGTTACATAAATAAAACAGCGATTAAAAAGATATATAAATTTAAGATTAAAGTTTAAACATTTGAGATTTTTTTCCGGAAATCCACATCCGATTTCTCTAATTTTAATATCATCTAATGTATTTGTGAATGAGTAACGATAAATGTGATAAATATAATAAATTATGTGATAAATATGATAAATTGCAAGTGCATATAAAACAAGATACTACTCGAGATTTATTCATAAATACTTAAGTTAGAAGCAATAGTATTACAGTCGCAGCATCAATCAATGTGAAGTTTTTTTTATATATTGGGTCATCTAAAAAGTATCCGAGGTTTTTAGATGACCCAATATATTTCTAATTCTATTTTTTTTTTACCGACACTCATGTCCAACAAAATTTTTATTGATACTCAAGTAACAAAAATTAAAAAGTAGTAATAGAATTTAGTAATAGTAGTAATAGAATTAGTAATAGAATTTAAAAAAAGACTATGAGCCAAGAGTTTTTGGTTTCAATATTAGTTGAACTTAATAAGTTATAAAAAGAATGATACTAAATGGTTACAAAGAATGATATTCGACAAACGTTTCGACCTTTATTCGGTCATCTTCTACAACGTATATAGGCTGAGTCATAAATACGTTTTAAAATTTCATGAGTGTGTTTCTGCATAAAAAAGAAACAAATGTTTGTAGCAATATTTATTCTTTCTTTTTCAGGAACTACTCACAAAATATTAAAATATATTTACGATTTAATAAAAGTATATGTAATAAAAGTAAAAATGAAATGTGTTTTTAGATTGTTCTTTGTATTTCCGCTATTTATGATTCTTTTTGTAACTTATTATTAGTGTTTATTATTCAATTAGCATTAAAATCTAGCATGACTCCTAACTCTTTCATTCTATTGGTAAAATTTTAGCCCATCGAGCTTTTTTCTATATTAATTTAAATATCATTAATATAATTTTTTTACATTCTGCTTAATAGTATTCCCGTCAGATATTCTATTCGCTCTGAAACATTGGTAGAAAAGGGCAACAACGTATTACGATATTTTGATATCACTGATACAACTATTTCTATTTGCGATATGGCGCTTCAGATCCGCGCGAAACTCGACTGCGCGCGCTTCGATGGATCCGGAACATTTTTGTTTGCGCTTTACGCATCGGCGAAGCGCATCCGTGCGTTTACATCGGTCACCACGACCTCGCTGCAACGCCTCGATTAAATGGCAAGCGAACTCGATTCACAGCTTGGTGCTGGCAAGCAGTCGTGGCGTTACAAATTCGTTTGCCACTTCCGTGAGAAGAAAGAGCGTCCTTACGACGAAGACGCGGTTATAATTCCGTATCTTTAATAAATTACGTCGCAGTCGTAATTATGCAATATATACGGAGTTCCGACCGACCCTTGCATTATGCGAGGCATGCCGAATCAGCCCTTCGCTATTCGGAGCATTTTAGGGCGGCGATCTATGACCGCGTGCGCGGTTTTCGGCTCTCTCTTTCCCTTTCTCCCTCATCGAGCGCTCCGTTGTAAGTGTTGGAACTGTTTCTAAGAATCCTGTACAAGGGACTGATCCACAGATATTAGAGAACTAAGAGAAATTACGATTGCTTTAACAACGAAATAACTCTCAATAATTATAGAGCCATTCGATTGAAAATTAAATCGATTTTATAAAATTAAATAAATGAAGATAGTAAGTTGATAAAAATCTTATTTCTAAGATAAGTTAAGATTTCTTCGTAAATAATATTTAGATTAATGATTTAACTCAATCATATTTAACTCAATAAATATTTATGATAAAGTATTTTTTTTTAAATTGTTCTTGATTGTAAAAAGACACTTATACGTTCATCAATCAGCGATTGAGAGAGCATACTGCAAATTCAAGTGTATAAGTGCCTTGTATGAGCGATTTGGTTCTCCGAGTAAAACATTATACTAGATTTAAATATGCACGGATAATTTTGCTGAAACATTAAAAAAATTGAGCTAAATACAGATCTAAAAATATTTTTGTTGAACCAAATAATTATGCAGTATGCTTAAACTTGTTAGAATATATCAAAATTTTTCGCAGCGTTACTTATTATACTTAAGATTCTTACGTAACTATTTTGATGATCCAACAAAATTATTTTCAGATTTGTAAATTTTTAAAACTACAACAAAAAAATCGTGCTTTCCGTGCTTTGTAAATCCATTTTTGTGTATGTAATATATATTTTATTTTTATACAGAAAACTAAATTTTATATATATATATATATACACGAAAATACTTATTACTTGAATTTGCAGTGAATAGTGTTTTGAGCATCTTGAAAATACATTCTTGTAGTAGCTACTTTTAGTCTTATAGGTCGTGTTTGTCCGGTCGTATTTAAACATTTCGCAGAAAATATAAGTCGCACGCAAGGACTTCGGGAGAAAATCAGGCATGCGAAACAACCTGCTTGGACGCTCCGCGAGCTTACTCGAGTTTAGTCGCCGGAATGCACGGTCAGCGGTTCGGCAGCTCGCATGTTTTATCGCGGAAGTCGCGCCTGTTCTCATTTCCATTTACACAGTCGTGGACGTGGCTCTGAGTCAGAGTGCCGGAAACCGATAAGACATCTCCAGGCTTGCTACAATTGCATTTCGACCCGGTAACGGTGCGCTCCGGATTAATACGCGCTGCGATCTTAGACGCGATAACGCCCGAAATCTTTTTGTTCAGGACACACGCAACTATTATAATACGGCTTGATGTGTATATTTTCACTCGGCAGGAAATGTACGGAATGCGCGAAAATTACACAGTGTATTTTGGAAATGGAAACGCGAAGATTGTACAGTATGTATTTAAGGACTAATAAAATAACACGCTAAGTCGCGTGAAACCATTTCTACAAGCAAGCGACTATGAACGATATGAAATTCCTACGTAATTACTTTTATGATCCATTAAAATTATTCTCAGTTTTGTAGCGAGCTAAATTTTTAAATACTTTGGCAAAATCGTGCTTCCTAAAGGGTGTAAATCCTTTTTTTTTTTTACTTAATGAGAATTTCTTAGAAACAACTTAAACGTAATGTCTTAAGAAATATTATGATTATATGAGATAATTAATTCCCAGTATACATTCGAACATGCACACGGATATGCACGGACATTCTCTTCGAAGAATTTACAAAGGTCGGAAATAATTCATTTTAATTTACGAGAAGGAACTTCGGTCAGTGATTCTTATGGCCCGATCATATGCGAGCGTATGTAATTTCGGCCAGAGTCGAGGAAAAAGAGGAAGAAAGAGAGGGAAGGCAAAGCGAAATGGAATCGGAGCGAGATGTACGGAAGGGCCGAAACTGCGGAAAGGTACCGCGTGGCCGCGCAATAAATGCGGATTGTGCAGAATTATCGCAATAAGGGACGCGGGTCACACGCTTGCGGTCAAAACGATGTCGGCGAAAAACGGAGAGTGAGTTAGAGAAAGGGCCCTTTAATTACTGAAATTCTCAAGGCAAATTGAAACGAGGACCGCGGGTAGGACGATTAGTCCGCCGGAATGCGTTTCAATTGTCGTAAAGTTTAGAAATTTAATTATTTTGCGGTCATACGATTCTGTGCCTCTTTCTCTTTCTTTTTTTTTCCCCTTTCTTTTACTGTCTATTCAACAGTTTAGCTTCTTACTTTCTTAGTCATGCGAGCGATATTAAAGTCATCGGTCATCTTCAATGTTCTGCGACGACGCCGTTATCTCGCACATTTTAATTCCGTCCTCTCCAATTTGTTTCTCCCTCCGCCGATTATCTCGTGCGCGTGTCGCAACACGCTCCGTATCGCTCTCGGTGTATTATTAACCGTAGTATCTCGGTTTGTGTGTCGCATAAGGACTCGATTCTTCCGCGCGCAAATCCCACGATAACGAAGAGAGTGTCAATATTTGTTAGCTTTATTATTACCATTCGCGTTCACAACATCATCATTGATATGTATCGGCGAGTAATGAGGAATGTAATGAAGATGTAAACGCGCGATAAATAAGATTGAATATATTAGGTGTTGGAATTAATTCGTAGCGTTTTTAAATGAAAGAATGTTATTTATTTCACATGAGCATTAAAAAATACATTAATGAAAGTACTTCCCATCACTTGTAAAACGCTACGAATTAATTCCAACACCTAATATTTTCATTAAACAAGAGTTTTATCTTTAACAAAAATCATCTGGAGAAAATTAAAAAATTATGAATTCTAAAAAAAAATAATTAATTGTTTTAAATGATAATTGTAGAATAAAGAGAAAGATGGGAGTTCTATAGACAGGACAGTTTTGTTGAAATATCTAAAATTTGACTACACTGAAAAATTTACTTAATATTAATACATATTTGTTTGAACAGTACTATTATTTATTTATTTACAATAAATAAATATTTACTGAACAAAAAAAGTGATAGTTAAATCAAATTAATAGTTCTTACAAATAAATATTTACATACTTAGAACTATTCAAACAGATTTATTAAAATTTTGCATTTTTCCCAATGTAGATGCATAAATAGTTATGTAGAACGCTCTAACTACTTTCTAGAATGTCAAAATTTGTTACAATATTGTTTATCGTATTTAAAATTCCTACATAAAATTAATACGTAATTATTTTAATAGTCCAACAAAATTATTTATATCTCTACATCTATGTGGCTAAATTTTTAAATACTTCAGCAAAATCGTTCTTTTCATGTAGACTATTGTAGATTCCCGTTTAATATCTCTCCTTCCTTTACACGTTTCTTCTTTTCCGCAACGCACGAAATATAATGCAGGACAACAAGCGTCGTTTCCGTCGCTTCTGCGATGAACATCTCGCGACAGACACCATGCTCGCAGGTCACCTGGTAGTTACGGTCGTCACGGTGATCGTGCGACCGCAAAATAGTTACGCCGTGATACAGCGCGGGTGGACGAACGTGGAGCGATGGTACGGCTTACACCACATTGCCAAGCCGATCGTGAAGTGTGATATCGGCGTGTGTGAGAATGGAGGTCAGCCCAGGCAAATTTTTGTCTCCGTACGTCGAGCGAAGAAGTCTCGCGGCCTCGAGAATAACGCGAGCTAGACATCCACCAATCAAGTGCTGAGAAATACTGAGGCATTTCACGTCGCGTTATCAAGTCGACGCAAACCTTCGATCGTCCGGTCGATCCACTCGCTCGATTATACGAAGACGGAGCCGCTGGCTGCGACGGACAATAATTACTCGTCGAATGTCCTCTGTGGGTTATGCCTGCGGGAATACGCTCCACTGGGCCAGACCAGACACACCTGGGGTCGCCGGAAAAACTCTCAGCGCGTAAAAGCTGTCCGTGGTGAGATCCATCCAGGAGCCGAGGATTCGCCAGCCATTGACGCGATTGACGGCCTGCGTGGCTGGCAGGTTGGATTTACGTCTGACATTTGGATGATTTTTATATGAAAGGAACCACACTTCTATGTCGAAAATGAGAATTAAATTATAAGAAGGAATCAAACAGTGGAAGTAAAGGAGAATTAAATATGGTCTGGGCTAGATTTTAGTGTTTAATAATATTTATATGTAACTTTAAATACATTTTCCAATTTATATAATGCCGATTACTGATCAGACTTAATCAGACTTGAAAATGTAATCGTAAACTTATATAATAATATCACAAATTAAATTCTGATTGTTAATTTAATCTTTAGTACACAAGAAACCTATCTATTGTTAATTTTTCATAATTCCTTGCAGTGTTTTAAGAAGCTTAACGAGTCTTAGGTCCGATTGCACCAATGTTACTTTGACTTCAAGCAAGACTCAAAACTCTCTCTGTCTTTCTTTTGCTTTAAAATGAGACGGAGAGAGTCTTTTGAGTCTTGCTTGAAGTCAAAGTAACGTTGATGCAACCGGACTTTAGATCTATTCTTTATCGAAAAACTTTCTGAACTAGTGTACATCAATGCAATAAGTTGAGAAACAAATATAATAATATTACATAATTTGTTATACTTCACTTATTTCACGCGTGCACCAATTCAGAAAGTTCTTCGATAAAGAATAGATCTAAGATGTTAATAAGCTTCTTAAAACACTGCAAAAAATTGCAAAAAATATAATATCCCAACCAGTATTTAATGTATTTAGCTTTTCTTAATTATTTGTTTACTTTTTTTATTTGTATAACAATTTAAATTTGCTTATTAAATTTAACTATTAATTTTTTATTCATATTTATTTATATAGTAATCTACAGATTACTTTATTAAATTAAAAAATTAAATTAAATTACAGCCTTTTTTTCTTTCATATATTATATAAAAAAAAATAATGAGAGACATAAACTAACGAGCATAAGCGCACAGACTCACGTGTATGAATAATTACAGCGTAAGACGATTAAATTTCTTAAATGGATAAATGTATGTTTGCGTTTTAAATTAATATCTTCAGTTAAAAATGAATTAAACTGGCTATCAGATAACCTCCATCGCGATGACACTATCACCACTTGCGGCTTGGATTTCCCGTTGCATATCGAATGTATCCAGAACATAAGCTGAGACAAGAACATCAGCACAATCGCTCCCAAGGCGACGCCCTGTATATGTAATCCTCCTTTTTATTTTAAAATCGCGGGTACACGCGCGGACCAACTGGCGCTCTCGATTTACCGAGGGGGAAGGGGGAGGGGGGTGGAGGAAAAAAATGAGGAAAAAAAAGGAAAAGTGATCAAAGCAACCTGAAAACGAGAGTCTCGTATCGCTCTAAAGGGACCAGTTTTATGGATGTTTTGCCGCGAAATGTTTTTCCTGTAATGAAAAGGCGAGAAAAGTCCGGAGCTGACCAAAGGGTGATCGGTAGGGAAACGCGAGCAAGGAGGGTTCGACAGGAAGAGAGGAAAGGGACGCTGAAGGGAAGTGCCGGTTGATATACGGTTGGGGACCGTTTTGGTGCTTGTAATACCGGGCGCTACACAACGATAAGGCACGTCTATTATTGGCCGATCTCGTGTGCGTTTTGCCGGGACGCCACCTCTCTCTCCGCTCTCCCTCCCTTTATCCCTCTTTCTTCCGCCGAAGTACATTCCACGTTTTCGTGTATACGCCTTGTGCTGTATACGCGTAGTAAATTTACGAAGGGTTTGCCCCTAAATCGCTGCCGCTGCTGGAACGCAAGATTGGGTGACGGCGTTATTAAATATATTAAGGAGCTTCCTATGGCTATATATATATATACACACACACACACACACACACACACACACACACACACACACACACACACACACACACATGAATTTTCTGACCAATTTCATTTAGCCTCGAACTACCGATCGTTAATCAGATAAAAACAGCGTGATTGCGTCATTTTGAAATATGTTAATACTCGATAATTAATTTTTCGTATAAGGTCCCGGGATAAATTTCATTTAGAAAATTTCGGGAATTATTTTGCATATATCTCTCGCTTCAATAAAATTCAAATACTTATTTAGAATTGTCGAACGAAGGATTAATCGTAAATATTTAAGTCCAAGTTTTTTTTATCATTTTCTAGTTAACTTTTGATTAGGTTTAATCTGATGATAATGAAAAAATTGTATTTTTCTAGCTATAGTTAATCATTAAACTGGATTTGTAGTGATTAACTATCAAAGTTACCACTACAAAATTATTAGACTACGCTTAGATTAGTGATTCATCATCGTAGCTAGAAAAACAATTTTTACATTATCAAGTTAAATGAAGTTCAGTTCAAACCACAAGTTAACCAGATAATGAAAAACTAAATTGCCGCAATAGAGAAATTATGTAAAAATGAATTTCGTATTCCACGTCGATGATCATAATAAATCGGGATTCTCGTAACTTGAACGTGGTTGCGAATCCGTGACGATCGGCAATGAATCTAGACGTTATCAGTTACGCGCCGGCAGAGAAACAGGCAAGTTGTTCATGTCGATGGCTTTTGATATTTATGCGCGATGTTACTGATCGGACAGCCGATGATGTTACCAGGTACTACCGACAATGAGCGAGCTCTTAACTCCGACACATCAAGCATAATACGAGACGGGAGAGGAGGATGTGGGTACTGTTAGTCGGTCAATCGTAATGCCTTTCGCAGAAACTCAAGACTTTGTTGCACGCAAGCACCTTACACCCACGTGATTTCAAGCCATCTCCGAGAATATATTCCCTCCGATGCGATATTTTTGTAATCGTAGGCTTGCACGTGCGTCACTGAATTTTACGAGGTTTACAAATATAGAGATTATACAATATAATTAAATTTCTTCTTTAAAATGATGCCGTGGATGGATAAGTTGAGCTGTAAAACGATTCATTTGCTTATTTGAGGAGAGTAAGAGATACATTTTTTATGAAAGGTAGTTACCTTGATATTTTAAGAAAAATTGAGCAATTTTCGAGCGAAGGGGAAATTTATGCAAATTATTAATTCAAACAATATATATCGTGTTATAAATTATAAGAGACTTGATGGATAATCTTGTTGAAGTTTTACGACTGTAGAATAAAAATGTGTCTTTTGGGGCAGTTTTTTCGCGTCTGTCGTGAAATTAGCTTCTCGAAATCCATGACCTTTCCAAAATAAGCGATTTTATTATGTAGACAAAGAAAGGCCACTCGCAATTCTCTTTTAAAGGGTTTCGGGAGAAGGCAAATCGTCAGAAGGGATAATTTGTCGCGATTGTTTCTCTATCCTAAGCTAAAAGCCCTAAGGATTCGCGACTCTTTTGATTATGAATAGGCGAGATTGGCAAGGGAGGGTCGCGAAAATAGCCCTGTAACCCCCTCTAAGGGACACAAAATGAAAGAGTCAGAATTAAAGCTCTCCATTCTACGTACTAGCTTCTGCGAACGTGCCAATGAATTTCTATTCTACGAGTTTGAGTTTCGAATGTTAATTCTCTAATATCAAAATATATATACATATATCAAGAATGGAGAAATAACATTTTTATATTCAACAAACACCAGTAAAAAATGTGACAATGGAAAAGAAATGAGAAATATTACATGTCACACAAATGTCACACAATAATTTTTAAGTAAATTCTTTTTCCAAGCCTTTTTCAACGAAATGACTTGGAAGCTTCCGTTCTTCGCAACGTAACTGCATTCCCACGACTTGTCAGTCATAAAAATGTTATTATAAAATGCATGCCATCCTGTACTCTTAACGTCGGCCGATCCATTGATTTACGCCCTCTTTTAATTCCATCTTCGTTCTCTTTCTCCACATCCCTTTCTCCCTGCGTTTTCCTACCGGCCCGCGGGGTACACCAGCGGCATAAGGGTGTTACTATGGTGAACGAGGTCAGTTGTTTATTTGTTCGTCCCAAAATGGAACGCGTCCATCGCAGTCTGATTTATCGCCCGTTGCAAAACTTTAATGCGTTTCGGTTCGGAAGAGAACTCTAAGGAGGGACTTCCTCTTCGAGTCCACTCTCGCGAGCCAATGTGTACTTTGTGTCCGCCCGAATGGCCTCGAAAGGAATCGTTATTCTCGCCGAAGAATTATATCCGAGTCGTTTATCTTGATTCGTGACGATACCTCGATTTTCAATCGTGTATAACGTAGACCCATAAAAAAAATGACGTCGTATATTTTTATTAAGGAAAGATCCACTTTAAATTCGAAAGGAGATTTTGTAAGTAAAATACACACCTGAGATCTTTCGTATCCTTTAACTAATGTCATAAAAATAAAATAAATTGACAAGTGTAAATCTTTGGTTATGACCGAAAATAAGTTATTTTTCTTTTAATTAATTTATTCTCGGTCTAATATAAATTATAAATGAAAATCTTTGGATTATAACTAAAATATTGTTGGTTTAATTCTGCAGATTTTTATTTTACAAATCTGTATCAAAAATAAAAATAAATATGTTGTAAATACAGGGGACGATTTAATCAAAATATCTAAAAATTTAGCTAGATATAGATTTGAAAATAATATTATTGGACCATCAAAATAATTATGTAGGATGCTCAAATTAATTGCTAGAATGTTAAAATTGTTTGCAGCATTATACTCATGTTTGAGTTTATTCCCATGTAATTATTTTGATGGTTCCACAACATTATTTTCAGATTTGTATCTAGCTTTTTTAGATATTTCAATAAAATTGTTTTTTCCATGCATAGATTCGAGTCAATAAAAATGTATATTAGCAGAACTGTTACAAATTCTTCATTTTAAAGTTCCATAGTTTTTCCCTGATTGATAAACTTTCATGATTTTCAATATTTTGAAATTTTTTATTTTTCGTTCTGATTTGGAAATTGTAAATGTCTTGTTAATATATTATTATCATAGCAACGTAAATTATTATCAATGTTGCTGACTGCTAGTATTTTTAATTATTAAAATGCTACATTGAAAGAAAAGATTGGCTGAATATGGCATAGCATTTTTTTGCAGCAGTCAATCTTTTCTTTCAATGATCCCAAAACTGCGAAGGCGTGACGTACGTATATTAAACTTCTTCAAAGCTAAGAATTCTAATTTTCCAGAAAATTTTCCTAACCCTTCCCTGACCGTTTTTGAATTTCCTGATTTCTCTAATTTCCAGTTTTGTAGTAACCCTGATTAGTAATCCGATTGATCAAAATTTTAAATGCTTCCGAGCGTGAAAGAGGATTACTTACGTCCTCTCTGACACATGCATCGCATTCTTAGGTCGTGTTCCGAATGTTCCGATATACTGTCAGCACTGAAAGTCTACAGTATACGTAATGTAAACTATAGGTTTCCAGTACTGACAGTATATAACGGAATATAGTCTTAATAGGCAATAGGAAATGAAAAAAACCAGGATGCCGTGCATCAGTGGATTCTACCCTAAGTGAATGGCGCACGCATGAGTCGGGGTGAATGCATGGTCTAAGAGGATGATGTAAAAGGGTTCGACCCACGGTACGTCGCCTCGAGTGAGGGTGGTTTTCTACCAGGGCCGTAATCAAACGCACCCACTTCGATGATTTTTTTTCTCCTCCCTGCACCGTCTACCAATGACATAACGAATCAGGCGAGACGAATTGATTTCGTCATGAGTTTCGAAGGCATATGATATGCATTCATTGCGGTGGTATTGCTAGCGAGAGAAATAATAGAGCTATTATTTTGTGGGGCCATTAGGTCGTCATTCTATGCATTAAGTAGCGGCGAAATTTTATACATCGCGTGATCCGAGTACAGATAAGTCGCGAAAGACAGACATCGCATAAAATACAGTCATTATCGCAGATTATGGTAAAATATTGTTTATGAGATGTACGATGAATGTACAATGCCAGCGAAAGCGACAAGTCTTATTCATATTCAAAGCTGCGCGTAGCGATTTATCAAATCATGAAATATGCATTAAAATCATGTATATGTACCACGATACAAGTGTAATAAATATCACAAGAATCATCTCACGGAGCGTCTCACACAAAGTTTCGCGGAGGATAAACCGTCAATGTTTCGATAGCAAATATTTGGCAAATAATTTCGACACGCGTTCGTTTGTGTCGCGCATTTCAAAGGGATGAAAAACGACAGAGACCGGCCCGGCCGTTGTCGCACGTCACTGATGAATAAGGGTTGACTGGCGGAAGTCGGGATGGCTGCCGACCGTGGGAGATGACAAGAGCTCGGGGGGTTGCTTTGATTGCGATTCAGGAATTAATTAACGAGTCTGAGCGGGATCCAGTCGCCGGGAAATCTGACGTGACTACCGGCAACGATGCGAGCTTAAGGTAGATACGAGGAGCCGCCCATGATGTGCACGTACCACTCGGGAGAAGGGCTCACTGGCAGATAATTAATAATAGGCATTATTCGAGAGATCGAGTACAAAGCTCTCAGACACCGACGATGGACGGGGGGGGGGGGGAGGGAGGGGCTGTTACGACTGGTCAGTTTGTCGAAAACTGCGAACGTTTTTGTGCGAGCAATATCACTCGATTTAGTCGCCGTAATATTACGCGTTTTATTATAGACTGTCTATAGACGGGTAGAGAGCTAAAAGGTGATATATCGACTTTGTAACTATTTCCGTAACCCGTGCTAGACAGGGGCTGCGAGACGAAGGGAAAAATGCGAGACAGGTCTGTGTGAATAATGTGGAGTAAACGCTCCTTGCTCTTATTTAAGTTGACTCTTTTGCTATGCAAACCCGGTATTTTGTGGAATACGTATGAAAACAATCACACTTGCGATACACCGACGACTTAACGTCGTCGAAGTTAAAATAACCGACTTTCACGAGTAAGAGTTCTGGTGTTACGCTGATATTACGAAAGCGTAGATGAAAGGAGTATTTGTTTAATCTCATTTCTCTCTCGATTCATCAATATCGTTAGTCGTAAATCTTTCCCGTCACGAGGTCTTTTCTTAAAGATAGAGCAATCGTAAACTTTAACGTAGAGTAAACGCTGATTGTGTTTGAACTCTACATGGAAATTGGTTGATTAAGGGTACGAAATAATCACCGATTTGTTTCTGTTCGAGGAAGAATTTTAATGTAGAGTAAGCGCTGATTATGTTTGAACTTTACAAACGGAAATTATCTAATCAAGGACATAGAACGATTACCGATTCCTGATCAAGAAAAAAAATTTTAATTTTGATGTGAAGTAAGAGCCGATTGTATTTGAATTTTATACGGAAATCAGCTGATTAAGTGCATAGAATGATTAGCCATGTTGGAGAAAGAATAAGTGAAATGAATATGAGCCAAACGGAATAAGCGTGATAGAACTCGGTTTACGATGTGTAATCTCTGATTAAACGCAGGCCTCTATCGCATCGGACCCCGTTCGTGTTTAGATAATTAGAACGGAGCTCTCACTCCCGGCACTTCAAAGGGAATCATCCCGCTCGCTTGTCAGGCCCGAGCACGATCGATCGCGTTTTGAAAATAAACTCGTTCCCGCTTTTATTGCAAGCGTGATGCATGCAGAACGCGTTTGCGGATCTCTTTTTCCATTTGACGTGTATCGATTGAGGAACGAGATCGATATTGATCGACGTTGATTATTGTTTGACGGATAATTATAGTTTCGCCAATCCCTTTGACTATTTCTAACAAAAGCTCTTTCTTTAAATAATTTCCGATTCAGGAAATATGAATAAATCACCAATTATATTTCATAAATGAGAGAGAGAGAGAGAAGGGCTACGAATTGGATTGTGTAGATTATTCAAATTCTTTAACACACATATCTACGTGAAATATATCTCCTCGACTACAATATTCTATCAAGGGGCGACACATTTCTTAGAAAAGGCAGATATTAAAAATATTTTAACAACGAATTCGCAGACATCAACAAGTGGCGTAAGTTGTTCCCGCGATTTATTCTTGTCTCTCGAATGTTCCACTCGGAAGAGTCGTCAGATTGTCTCCCTTCTCGTTAATTCTCTGTCTTTTTTTTTTACACTCATCTCGCAGTAACGCCGACGTTATTTCGTAATTTTCGTCGAACGCGATCGATGTCGACGGATCAGGCCGGTCGCAACAGAGGCGTTCTCTGTTCGCATTTAAAACGGGGTTCTCACACTCGCGTAAAATCCTTCAAATATTGGCCTATGCCAGTGACCCCGCTGGATACACGAGTCTCCGGTAAACCGAGATACGAGCCGTTCGAATAAGGGACACATTGTTGTCGGGAATCGCGTGACGTGAGCTTCGAGAGTCGAAGAATCGCGAAAGATGCCATATGCGCCGGCTCTCTATTTTGTATGACATATGCCGGATAAGAACTGACGTACTCCACATTCTACGCGGCACCTACAATATTTTAACAGCATGGACTGTACTCGTAGTCGTACTCGACCGTTTGACAGCTCATTTCTCTCGCAAACACTGCTCTATTTCTGAAATTTAAACTGGCAGCATCCTGGAATATGCATAACCGGAAGTTATGGCAATTAAATGGCATTCCGCAGCGTATCTTTTCATTTCCACGGAGTATTTTTCTGTCCTGTTGTAACATTAATGACAAGTTAACGAGCTTCGTTTGTGCCGGTTAAAATGAGAAATTCTCAAAATTAAGATAGTTATGAACTATATTTCAAGGTCCATTAATGTGAAAGGAATCATTATTGTAACGATGCAACGCACTTGATGAGTCACGATAAGAGCAGCACGTGTGGACATTGACGAATGTATTTGGGCAATTGTATATTCATTGGGTAGGCCTTCGGTATAAAACCGCGTCGACGGGTAACCTACTCGAGGAGATATCCGGAAAATATTTATAGACCTCCGCGTCAAGAAAATAAACGCTCCTTCTGGGAACCAGCGAGTTATGACGATTTAAGTGCCCATTTCAACGGGGTGCCGAGCATTGCCGTTACGACGCTGGATGTCGATCCGAGTTTCGTCTATGTACTCGCTTTCCTCCGAACTCGGCCGCTCGCGTGTACAAATCTATACGGAAGATGAATTTATAGCCTTTCTCATTCTTTCCCACTTCATCGGCCTGAAGCGATTCCAGCTCGAAAGCGCTCAAAAGATATATCGATTTTTAGAGAGTTGAAGCCGTTAAGTTACTCCATCAAAACGATCTCTGAGAGTACTATACTCATAAAAAATTGAACCAAAGAATCAAAAACTGATTCTCAATTAATCTAGCCTTTAATGTGCCAAATAAATCGCAATTGAAAAAATTATTCCTGCGAATTCTATTTAGCACGCATTGCCAGAATAGATGGGTCCATATTTTAAATCTTATAATTTTTCCTTAAAGTAAAATTTATTGTAATTCATTATACTTTTTGTATGATAATATCAATATTAAGAATTTGACAAATATAATAATTTATTATGAGAATCTTTTGGATTCGCTGAATCAAATTTGATATCAGAAATTCAAAATGACAGATCTAATATAGCAGCTTGATAATCGAGAAGATGTATTGTTCGTGAAACTAAGATATTTTTAACGTCGAAAAATAATCAAAAAGTATATAAAAGCTTTGAAAACGTATGGAACAAAATGACAAATAAAATAAGACATGTACAGGGTTGGCCATATTCGACGGAAAGATCTGGCAACACTGTAACTTTTGACAGAGATGATTTTTAAAATGAACAGCAAAAAATGTGTTTTTTTTCCCATGATTGAAAAAAAAAACATCTTTCCGTCGAATATGGCCAACCCTGTAGATATACTACAATATATACAGAAGCAATGAAGCGCGAATAAAGTTTATTAATACATAAAGACAAAATGTAGGTTTTATTTGCTAATATATATAGTCGTTGATAACCATCAAACGGTTAATTTTAGATTAGTATTAGTATTACGAGTTCGGCAAAACAAATATTAACAGTAAGAGCAAGAAATTGCAACATAAAAAATAGAATAGCGTCACTATATTGGCGTATAAACTTTAATACTGCAAGGTAGCAATTTAATTACTTATTTGAGTATTAAAAGCACCTGTTTCAATACTCAAAATATAATTAACCACTAACTTTTAAATTGGATTTCCGTAAGGGTATCAGGACACGTCAACTAAGATATATATGCAATATATATTCAAATTTTCTTAATGAATTAGAACATATGAATCGATAGGCAAGTCGCACCCCGCGAACACGCTGTTGGTATCGGGCGATAAATTATGAAAATCCAGCGAAAGAGGAAGAGACGCGAGTTCGCTCTAGGTGTCCGCCAACGCTTTACTTCTACGCGACCCAGTTCGAGAACTCGATCGAGAACTCTGACGCAAGAACGCGAGACACCCGGCGACATACGCTTGCCCCGACATAATCGATGTCGCGTCATTGATTTTCGTCGATAAGCGTAAAGTGCGTCCGCGCGATAGATTGCGGCACGTTCGTGCGTTCACGTGTTTGTCATCAGCTGCGGGAGCTGACCATCACGCACTCGCGTCAATGACATACATATGTATCTTATATACTTCATACAACACGCGTTTCTTTCTCGACGCAAGCTGCTGCAGCAACGTCTTCGAAATGAGATAAGACCGGGCGAACCTCTTAAGAGCTCTAATGGCATTCAAGTCATCCTTCCACGAGAGCGCTTTGAGGACGCTGTTTCGAAGTCGCGTGTGTATTTGAAACAACTCGCGACGATGCTAGAGATTGAAAGCTGCGCAACTACAATTACGGTGAATAATATTGACACAAATTCTGACGTTCGTTTTAACATGAAAAAATAATACAAACTTGATTTTATGTTAGTCGTCGTAAATGTCGTAAAAGGATTTTGCTAAAATATATACTAAATTTTAATAAAAAATGGTTTAAATAGTAGATACTAATATGACATTTATTTACGGAAAAAAAATATTTGCTAGATAAAAAAATAATAATAAAAAATCAAATTAATAGTTCTTGTACCAAATAAATATATGTTTACATTTATTAAACTGGCATTATCAAAACAAATATTTATCAAAATTTAGTACAATTTTCTTTCGGTGTAGATGCAGATTCAAAAATAATTTTATTCAAAAATAATTTATACTATCAAAATATATACATATAATTAAATAAGACGCTCAGAACTGATTGCTAAAATTTCCACTATTGTCAAACTTTTGCAACATCCTACGTAATTATTTGATGGTCCAAAATTATTTTTCAGATCCGAGTCTAGCTAAATTTTCCTAAAGATACCTAAAGATACCTAATCAAAATTCTTTCCGTGTAATTTCATAGAAAGTAGGAGAAGACACCGTCGCTTTAAATACAGAAATATATTTCGTGTACAGTCGCTCTTGCTTATTCATGATAAGTCGTAGAAGATTAACGATGGCGATTTAATGTCATCCAGATATTTCTATTACTTATGTGAAGTCCTAATTTCGAATTCTATATCGTCTTTTAGATTACGCTCATGATAGCATGATTTATAACGCTTAACGTTAATCAATGTCGATGTATAAGCAGTCAACCACGTCGACAGCCACGCGTTCGAAGATTGGATATCGTTAACGCGACTATGATGACGCGTCCATCGCGCAGGTTCGGCCTAATCGAATAATTTCGATCGGTACCAGAACCCGATCGGTGAACCTGATTTATGATATCCTGTAATTAATCCGGGTCGGCCACTAGCGGGAGGAAGAGGAATAGAAGGGAAGGGAGGGAAGGGGGAGGAACAGGAGGGCTGTAGAACCGTTGCGACCATCGTGTAAGGCCATCGTCCCAGGTATCCCCCAATGGGCCACTAATGATCGTACCTACGATTAATCAACGGCGTATCGCTCACATAAGCAACATCGTGTGCGCCCCGTATGTCATCGCGGGCTCGTTCACGCCGTTCGTACGGCAGCCAACTTGGAAGTCAAAACGAGCGCCGTGGAAACGCCGCTATACTAATTCCCCCGAGAACCCCGGCGATACAGGCCGGATTTATGGTCGAGCTCGTACTGGGAATTTTCGGGGGCGACGCGGCACGAGAAACACTAGCCTTCGTCGTAATAGACGTGCATCGTGGTACATGTAAATTTATACGACGAGAGAATACGAGTTCGACGATAGAGAAATCACCGGCCTGTAATGGGCGCTTTAGTTTGATCGGTTCATCCGACGGCCCCCTCGACGAAACTTGCTCGCGTACTCCGATACGAGGAAGGATATTCGTAGATTTCTGAAATACCGTGTACATTGGAGATCTCTTTTTAACGTTCACGATTTCATTAGAAAAAGGAAAAAAAACGAGAGCGCGGATTGCTTCATGCGATCGTATATTAATAGCTTGTTCCGTACGATTTGTATCTCGCTAGGAGAATCTACAGATCTATATATTTACGGTCGTTAGATCTAGAGATTGTCAGATCCGTATGTTTATAGACTAGTGATTGCCAGGTCTATAAATCAATTGATAGATCTACGAGTCTCGCTCTCCTTCGTATTACGCATAAGGACAATGATCTCAGAAATCGAACACACAATATATTCTCTTGCTTCTCTCTCCTCGATTTCTTTCAATCTTATTTATGTGTAAATTATGCAGAGAAATGTAAATAAAAGAAGTAAAAAGCGTGAAAAAGCGAATTATAAAGCGTAATCAATCATACGTGACCCTGGAATTTTTAATAATTCTCGGACTCCCAGATTCTTGCTTTCCGAGAAATTTAGATTTGTTGTTTCTTCTAATTATCCGGTTCACGTTGAGCGACAAATAATGCGTGTATTTCGTGCAGGATCTCGCGTTATTGTATCTCGTGACACTCGTTACATGCTCGTTACAAGCCAGTCTTAATAGTAAAATAAGCTTTTCGTGTTAAGCGTGAATGCGAGGGACTTTCACGACACGAGGTGACTGATGTCCCGTTTCTCGGAAGGTCCATTGACACTGTCCCATTAAGTAGACGGACGACAAAACAATTTAACGTTAATTAATGTTGCGCCGGCGGGTCCTCGAGTGTAGTTTGTCGCCTCGGAAAATGTTAATACAGCCGATGTGCGCTATCCTTTTTTTTATCTTTATGGATACTGCTTGATTTCAGTATTTTCTAGTTTATACAGTAAATGTATTAAATTAGTTGCACAATTGTTACTTATCGTCATTATTATACAAATGGTTATCAGAGACGCAGATATTATTACGGGAAGAATATTTTGCTGAGGTATGTAAAAATGTAGCTGCATACAAATCTAAATAATTTTGTTGGATCATCAAAATAATTATGTAGAACGTTTACGAGTTAGTTACAATGCTGCAAAAAGTTTGAACATTCTAGCAATTAATTTAAGCGTCCTTCATAATTATTTTGGTCCAAACAAAATTATTTTCAAATCTGTATCTATAGTTGAAGTTTTTTTTAAATACATTTAGCAAAATCGTTCTTCCCGCACAGATATTATGACGTAATAACAAATATTAAAATTTCTAAAAAAAGAAATTTGTACAAACAAAAGTACTATTTTTTTAAAATACTTTAAATATTTTATTAAAAATTCCTATAATGCGTTGCGTATTAATAACGATTTCTCTGTGAAGTTACGGAACTTTAGTTCTACGGTTTCATCCCTGCTCGATCGTTTTTTTTTTTTTGTACTTCGAGTCAAACGGATTTTAAAGGGTCGCCGACAGATGCCCGGGTTTCAAGAGGATCCCGACTGAAGGAGGCAGACGCGCACGAGGAGGAGAGCGGATCTCGGAGCCGACCGGTCGACGCGGCATGAGGAGCGGATCGCCGGCTGGTCGGCGAGGCAGGTTCGCACGACCTTAGCGTTTCAGTGTTTGCCCACAAATCGACAAGAACTGGTCGGTGCAGGTTTTTCTGGGCGGTAACGAACCAACTGCAGTAGGTCGGCCGCAGTAGGGATCGCGGTGAAGAGATGGCGAAGGCACTCTTGAGTGCAGATGCCGGGAGGTGGCCTTGCCCTTCGGATGCAAGGCTAGAGTTCATGAGCGGTCTCCACTTGGTGTGCATCGAACGATACACTCGATACGCATTAACTCCGCCATAGTTTTCGAGATAAGACCATTCTCGATTATTGTACGGCGGCTCGAAGGGAACCCGGAAATTCGTGGTTCTAGGAACTCATGTTGAACATCTTCAGGATTTCAGTATCTAAAAACTATTATGTCAGGGATTCTAGCGCATAAGCGTTAACTAGCCTTGGGGTTTATTCCATGTATAATAACGGTATTCTAGATGATTATAGAGTTTCTAGATAAACAACTTATTTTCTCAGTCTTTAAAAATTAATAATAAGTTAATTTAGACTGTTATATGAATAATTTCCATTTCCACAGTAGATTAACTTTTAATTTTAGTTCAACTTGCTCTTCATTTTTTTCTAATTTCTAAAAAAGAGATGAAGAGAGTTACTTGAACTAAGATTAAAATTGAACTACATTGCCGGACTTGAAATGCAATCATAAACTGAAGCTGAAATAATTATGTCTCACAATTAAATAGATCGTCGATTTGATAATTATGCTATTAACATTTTAAAACAAAAATATATTTAAAACGAAATTTTATCGTGAAAAATAAATTTCTAAAAATTAATATAATTTTATAGCACAAAAAGTTAAAAAATAATTAAATCAAGCAATTTAATATATTTGATTTCTCAAAAATATGAAAAATTAGTAAATTACACAAGCATTTTTAAATTAACAAGATCTCAGAAGAATTATAAGTTCTAAAAAAAATGTTTTATATTTTTAAGATTCGCGAACGGATTTTACTCAAAGATATTGACATGCATTGCACAAACAAATAGATGCATTTGTATTTTACATGCAGTATCCTGCATGTAACGTCTTTAAGAAGTTTTAAAATCCATAGCTCAGTAGACTCGAGCGGATCAATGCGTCCGGAGTCTCAAGGACTCCGAAGAAGGATCTGAAGATCCCAAAGCCAGTCTCTACTTCGCGATCGGTCGAAACTCGCTTCGCCTATCAGCTCGCGTTGGATGTAAGCGCCGCGTGCGATCCGGCTCGAACTTCGAGATCCTTCAGCGCGATTTCTTCGTCGGCACAGACGACGCGGTGGTCGTACTTGTTATAGCTGCATCGGCCCTGATCCACCGAGAGAGAGTTCCGTGCCGCCTGCGAGCAGGCGACAGTGCCGTCGTTGCATCGGCAGTAAGAACGACTCCGGTCCGCCGGAGGTCGTCGCATCGGTAGTTAGCAGGTCTGTCGTTTGTGCAAACAGCCTCGACGCTCTGACTCGTGTGAGTCATCTTCTCTCAGAGGCTGCTGCGTGTACTTTCGATCGCCGTCGGAGTGCCTCCGGCGGGCGCGACGCCTCATTCGTCGCCGTTGTCGCCGTTGTCGCCGTCGTGGCCGTCGTGGCCGTCGTGGCCCGCGGGTCGATAAACTTCGTTATCGCTCGCTCGTAATTCGTTCACCCGCAATTTAAAGGTGCAGTTCGACGCTCGAAGCGCACATGCGGTATCGTGTGGAAAAGAGAGAGGATCGAAGAGAGAGGATTCTTATCACAATAAATAACTCGAGAGATCAAAAAGAGCCTTTATAACTAGTATTCATAGTCGATTCTTATATTTAAGACTGTCTTAAGTACAGTCTTAAAATGTCACGAGCAATCAAAGGGCCTTATTAATATCTTAAGGGATTACTTAATCCTTAACTGGTATCGTGAAGAAACTATCAATCTTGGAAACGTTTTTATTATATCTTTTTAATGTTTAGACTCTCATTTACCTATTTTTAATTAAAACTAAAAATAAGTATTGCATTGATTTTTATTTAAAGCGTAGTAATTAATAGATAGATGGAAAATTTGATACTAGTCCAATGGATTCACGACAGTTAAAGTTTAAGATCGGTCTTAAATAAGAACGAACTGTGAATCTACGATATCAAATTGCAATAAGGAAATTATAATAATTAAATTTGTTCTAGTAATTAATAATGTTATTAATTTCCTGAGTAATGATTATTCCGTAATAAAAGTAAATATATTACAAATACGTTTGCGTTCTCATTTGATAAGACAAGTAATATAACGTAATTTACACAAGCTTTTATCAAGTTATCAAAGAATTCTGTTACGGCTCTGTGAAACAGTTATAATTTGAATGTTGTTAATAATTAATTCTTAAGTGCGTTAATTGAAACCTCGACTGCAGGTGCGGCTTGGTAAAAAATCTTGATTGAACTTTCTCTAGCGGTACACTTTTAAGTTTGTATCGACAAAAATTGGAGGTACACATTGAAATAAAAACTTTACATTAATTACTAAAAAATACAAGTACCATTTAAATGTAAGAGGAAAAATAATATCTTGAAATCCAGAGTTTCCCATTGCGGGGAAAAAAATATACGATTACCTATCCGATCTAGACTCTTAATATTTATTTTATCTATATGATAATATCGGAACTGATATTTCATGATATGAATAATTTTATTGCTGTCGATTATTGTTTCTTTAAAAATAGTCGAAATTCTGGTATAGTATAGTACAGGATACATTTTTAATGTCGAGACGTACACGAGGATACGTAAGAGAAGTCTTGGATCTCCAGAAGAAAAGTACCACAAGTTCGATCAAATCGTTATATGTTCATTATTATCTGTCTTTCATATCTCGTGCTAATAAGTCGAGAAAAATATATACGAATAAGAATATAGAAAAAAATACCTCCTATTAACTTGAAATGACATTGTTATTTAGAAATTAGTACCTCGAATTTAGGAAGTACTACACGATACAGAGTTAAGAGCGTATACACGTTTATATCGTTTTTCGCAAGATTGCGGGCTCTTCTACGAGAAGTCGCACCGGTGCCGTAAAACACTGAGAACTTGTTGACAAATTCGCACTCTCAGCGGTCGTCGGCCGAGTGAGCGCGTTCGACCGAGAATATGAGTCACGATGAGTGAAGGCACGTCGAGTTCCACGACCGAACATGCGACGTATTTACGCGCGACACTCTCTCGCCCGCGTTATTATCATCCCGTTGAATATTCTCCTCCTCACCTCGTCGCTTACTTTCATTCAAATTGGCACGGAAGGATCGTACGAGGTCGTTCGCATAAAATCAGCATAAGTCGGCCGCGGCGGCGACGAAGAAAATTTGCGTCGCGCTGATTGCACTGCTGAAGAAATCGCGATACGAATACTATGATAATCGAATAAGTTTATTGCATGTGTAAAAAAATCAACTACTATTTGTTGCTATCTTAAGAACGCTTCACCGATATTTTAAAAATATTTACACAAACGCGCCGACAGAGAAGATTCTTGCCGCGATTAAGATTAATGTCGTTGTATTTCAAGTTTTATATATCGTCCCGAAAATATCACATGATCAATTCGCACACGAAAAAGCAATTTTACTAAAGAATCTAAAAATTTAGCTCGTTAAATTTATAATGTCAAATAATCAATTTAAGTTATTTTTAATCATTTTTATACGTGATCGTTGTCACAATGTCATTAATTTTTAATTCAATAGAGTTAAACAATTTAACTAAAAAAAGAAATGTATTAAATTTAATTCAAGTTTAGTTTATTATTAAATGCATATGTTAATATAATCGTTATTTATTCTCAAAAGAACTACAGAAATAGATTGACTTATTTTGATGCACATGAAAGCTAAATATATATAAAATGTACATACATTCATACAGAAATATTTAAGCACTAAAGTCCGCTTTTATCGAATATAGGAATTCTCTTATTTACTTTTCATTGGTGTCCAATTCGTATCATATTGTACGTATCATAAGCTGGTTGTTAAAACATTTTGCGGCATTACTATCCGAGTTTCATACATAATTATTTTGATAATCCAAGAAAATTATTTTCAAGTCTATTCTCTAAACTCTTTGGAGTGGAATTTTACTCTAAAAAAATGAAAAAATTGGGCTAGAAAAAGTGTGGCTCAATTTTCAATCTTTAGAAATGATATTTCGCTGCTCAGAGTGAGATTCATTTTAAAGAATTTAGAGAGTAGCTCTAAATTTTCAGATACTTCACAACAAAATCGTTCTTTCCGTGCAAAATCAAAATAAAATTTAATTAGCCAATCTAATAAATTCCTAAAACCATCTGATGTACGCGCAAAATTATACCAACAGCTAATTTAGCCTTGGCCACTTGAGATGTAGCAATGCAAATTTAATCTTTACTGAGAAATAAGGACCAAGTTTTTTCCTACGATATTTCTTCAAGTGTGCCCATAACTGTCTAGCGACCACGGTCATATTATTTACTCTACGTCGGCCGTGTGTGATATGCAAGGTGGAACTGTTTGCGATCTTGTTGCGAGTAGCATAACATATCGCATCACCACTAAAATGCACTCGATGCGCCGTTTAATCGCATATAAGATGTTATTATAGACCCACAAATTTGCATTCTGGAAGATGTTATGTTGACGTATAAACACTTCCGTTTTTTTTTTTAAATAAAAGAAGTATGAATAAAGAATCAGCTTTAACTTTCTCTATCTCTGCTCTCTCTCAAACCAGGTATACAGGTTTAGTTTCTATTTTTATTTTTTTCATTCTTAAATTAGAATATATCGTTCATTTTCCTCATATGTTAATTGCAATATTGTTTACAAAATATGTATACATGAATATAAAATATATATTGTAAACAAAATAAATTTTAATAAATATTTGTTTGAACAGTTCTAAATAAATATATTTTTACTAAATGTAAACTATTTTTATTTGATATAAAAACCATTAATTTAACTATCATTTGTTTTATTGAGTATTTCATTCATTTATTGTAAGTAAATACTCATTTACTACTATTCAAAGAAATATTAAGATTTAATAAATTTTTTCAGTGTATACGAATCTAGTTCCTACTTTTTTTTATTATTTTCATTCTTAAATTAGATTGTATATCACTTTTCCTCAAACGTTCGTTACCTTATTTATAAAAATATGTATGAAAGTGTATGAAATATATATATATATATATATATATATATATATATATGACACACACACGTATATAAATGCATACATGCGTCTGCAATGTATTAAGCTTGGGTCCGTGGGTTCGCTAAGCCCAAATGACTGTGCAGATCAGTCATCCCTGCGGGAACGAACGCTTCCTAGCGTCTTCAAAGTAGGTTTTATCATCTACTAGCGCGAGCGCTATCTTGACGTTAATGACAACGCGCTAGGCTCTCGGATCCTCGATTTGAGATTGGATCAGCTGGCTAACTGGCAAACGCAAGCTGCCTCGAGGCAGCATGAATCGCCAACGCGTTAAAAACATCGGTTACAAACGAGACATAATAAAATATGGGGGACAAGGTATATATGGAATGAGATAAAAATTTAAAGCCTTATGAGATCTTAAATGTACTCTGGAGTCAGAAAAATGTAAAAATGTTGGATACATGACACTCACGCGCGGCCAGTTTAATTTACTTTTACATTATATCATTTGCTATGTAATTTATTTCTTTGTATATTCTTTTCATATTATTAAATTGTCGTAAACCGTGAAACGCGAGGTCTCTTGTAGTCATTACCTTATTACAGTGTTGTATTTTAATGCCATTAGTTAATTCGTTAATGTCGGCCATTAAGTTTACATCTTGACATTATTCTTTATATTTCTTATTCACTATGTATCTTATTTTACGATTATTCATCTCATCTCGACCCCGATTTAAACTGTGTAAATTACGCATCCTCCTTCGCAATCGAGATGTCGCGACCACCCAGTGAGTAATCGTCGGTGCTTCCGATTTTCTTGTTTAATCAGTGACACGAATCCGCGGTTTAGGGACAAAGAAGAAAAACGATGTCACCGTTGCGTATGATTAATCGGATAAATAGTGTTCGATGCGGTCGGTGAACTTGCGAAGAAGGCGTTACGATCTTATGCAAAAGTTAGAACTGTATGTTGGAAGTTTCTTATCTGCGCGACGCCAGTTTCCTTCTGAATACACAAAGAAGTGTCTTTAACCCTTTCAGTATAGAGTCTTTATTTTTTAAGAGAAAAGTTCGAATGTGTGTTTAATGACTACCTGTTTCCATACCAGCTGACGCATAAAACTGCAGCATTCACATTTCTGAGAACTGTTTGTATTTAGCAAATATAATAAAACATAATCAAATATAATTAAAAAATATATTCCTGTCTTAATGACTAATCCAAATTTTTTGGGAAAGTTACACGCCTACGGATCCTAAATAATTTTTCTGTTAACTTCTTACACATGGAAAAAAAGGATATTATATATTATTAGTTGACAGTAGGCTATTTAAAAATAATTTTGTCATCTCTCTCTCTCTCTCTCTCTCTCTGAATGACAATAATAATAATAAATGACCCATACTCTTGCTTTAATAAAATATTATTTACTTGATTAATAAATTTGAATTAACAAGATTGTTTTTAAATCTGTTACCAGCTAATGCTGCTAATATATCATTTATTATATTTTTCGTATAGGAAATTAAGTGAAAATTTAATGTAGGATCCGTAGACGTGTAATTTTCCCAAAAATTTATATTAGTGTTAAAGAGAAAAGTATATTTTTATTAGAAAATGCTGTTATCTAATGCCGTTAGTACATCATTTTTTTTCCGTGTATGAAAAAAATTCAGCATCGCTTGCCATGATGCGGCGAGAATTACGCAATGTGTGCGCGACCATTTATTTTTCGAAGTTCGCTCGACACTCGTCCTCGACGTAGAAACGATGTCAACGTCTGCTGAATTCTCGATACAATTGTGGATTATTTGCGCTCCCAGCCGGCGCGGCGTGGCGTGGCAATGCACCGAACGCGCAGACATTTGCCCTGCAACACGAGGTCAGACGGTGACGCGAGGTGCGAATTTATCCTGCGATTCTCCTCTCTTTCCATCCTGGGAGACTAGTGTCGCTGTCTTTTTCTCAACAAACGATCACAAGCATCCGATCGCTGCCCCTTCTCTCCCACGCCTCTGACGACGCGAGTCCGTCCCCTCGATCGACCTCCGGTTTGCTCACGTCGAGCTGCAATGTCGAGCTGAACGATGAACCCAATCCGGAGAGGAGAGTCTGAAGCCGGGAGCTCAACGCAATAACGGATAAATCGAAAATGGCACGGAAAAGGATCCATGAGGAATACCTCACGTGCACCTGAGCGTGGTAGCTGGAACGATTGGCGCAAAACGGAAAATGAACTTTACGAAGCTTACTTCGAGAAATGCGATCTCTTTTTTTTTTCTCTTCTTTAAAATACATTACGATTTCCTGAACTTTCCTCGAGATAATCATTTTTACTCAATAAAAAGAAAGGAGAAAAAAATCTGTCTCTGAAACTCTTGGAGAAATTTCTGCAAGCAATCCCGTGTATGTTACTCGTGTCAAAAAGTTTAACGAACTTCCGCTTATTCCGTGTCTTGTGCCAGACCGTTTAACTCCAGTTACGAATATCACGGCAACCGCGTAACTCTGCCTCGCTCCGTTGACGACAAGAAACTTCGACCACTAGCGCGGTTAATTAACGCTCTCCCGTTAATGGAGCTCCGATCGGCGTATCCATTTAATTACCCTCGCGCTGTCCCGTCGTCTCTATAGGAGTTCGTAATTCTCGGTAAGTGTCTACCTTCCGTCTGCATCACATTATCCATCGTATCTGTCCTGACGCGATTGAGAGCGACAACTCGTGCAAATCTCCCGCAGACGCAGGTTTCGCCGATCAATTTGCGGCAGACAAGGGCGAAGGATACATTCACCAGCAGTTTGAGATCGTGAATTTTCAATTAGACTGCTCTTGCATTTAAATACATGTCCCATTTCTCAATCGTACTCAATCGTTGATAGAAAAAAGAAATGGTTGCAATTACCACGATTTAATTTACAGTCATTTTCAGTGTCAATATATATTTCAGTGTCTATATATATTTTTTAGTAGAACTATAAATATAATTATTATTATTAACACTATAGCAATCATAACTATAAAAATAGAGCTCTTAACTTTAATTATCTTACGATGCAATCGCTGTCACAAATACCAAACGTTTTTCTTTCTTTCATTTCACTGAGAAAAAAATTTATTTATCTAATCTTAAATACATATTTTTTTCAATAATACTAACTAAATTAATTTACAATAAATAAATATTTAATTTAAATATATTTAATACAAAATTACAGTTAAATCACAAATTAATAGTTCTCGTTCACCAAATAAATATACGTTTATATTTAGTAAATATTTACTTTACTGTTAAAACAAACAGTCTGTTTTGCGTAGCTGACCTATTTTCTGTAGTGTACACTTTTGAAACTTAAGCGAGATAAGTATGCTTGATATTTGTAAGTGAGGAATAGAATTCTATTGCAGTCTAGTACAGAAATAAGAAAACAGACCTGAATATTTATTAAAATTTAGTATCTACATTTTTTTCAGTATTCCATATATATATATTTGAGTTATATTTGAAAGAGTCCTCATCAACGAGCAACTTGAAAAGTTCGTAAAAATTGGCATATCCTTAATTTAACTTTTTTAACGATACGAGTATAATCAAAGAGTACAAAAACGACATACGGCTTACTCCGAATCTGTATCGTTCATATTGTGCATTCGTCAACCTAGAAACTTGCCCAGCTCTTACGCAATGCAACGCGCATGGTTCGTAAGTCAGGCTTTGGGGTCCACCAGTACGGTCGCCACGGGTTGCATATCCGGTCGCATGCACGCGTGTACACGTGTCCCGCTAAAATCGGCTTATCGGCCGCGGCGTGACTCGTCAAGCGGGTGAGCGAACGAACGAACGAACGAGAGTGCGACGAGTATGGACTTAAGCTGGTCAGCGCTGCGCTGCGCAGCGATCGACGATCGACGCGCGGCTGGCCGCTTTCGTTTATAGCGCATTAAGCTGTTACGCTCTATTACGGGACAGGAGGAAATAAGTAGTAAAAAAGGGATAAAAATATGAATATTGACCAATCACGCGCGCCGTGCATACGCGCCCGGGGGAATACCCCCTGGAATTGCTCAATTTACTCGTTTCCTTATTTCTACTTCTTGTGCCCTTCCATCCATTCTGTAATGGCTATTACGGCCACGTAGCCGCCGCGACGCGTTCTCTTTCTCTTGCGAGAGAACTATCTCTCGCGATTCTCTCTCTGCGTCTTTCTCTCGAAGCCGAGATCATAAGGACACGTCTTTTACGAGATAGCGACTTCGACGAACGGTCCTGATATTGCCCGATGATCATGACAATTTCACACAGTTTACAATCTCGCGTTGGTTGCTAATTGATTTAATTATAATATTAGAGAAGCACGTCCTGCTTTACGATCGATACTTTTCAGTTTTATATGCGTCATATTACTCGATAATAATAATGTACTTATAATTAGAGAACTATATCTTTCTTCTTAAATAATTATTTTCTATCGATTAGAATTTCTAATGAAAGGAGAGCTGGGAAAATTGCGGACATGGAGTGAACGCGAATATCATTGCAGTATATCATTGAGTAGGTAATGATAACCTCTTATCTCTCATATCCAGTGTATATAATCTGATATACGTTTATTGCCGCACTACAATACATGACCGTAGAACGCATCGTTTAAGAAGCATAAAGAGCATTTCATATTTTTATTATGATTTTTAGAGAAGAATAAGAGAATTTGCGAATATCTAAGAGAAAAGTTAAGTAAAGCCGACAATTATTCATCCATTATAGAAATCTTTATTCGAAAAGTAATGATTTTAAACTACAATAATAATTAATATTTGTATGTCATTAAAATATAAACTGTAATTTCAAACAAAAAATAAAATCGATTCATTGCCGATTCGCGTGGGGATGAATAATTCCAAACGACAAACGTTTTATTTTTTGTTTAAAATTATATTTATATTTATAAATGTTAATTGTAGTTTAAAATCAAATAATTGGAGTATTTTTTTGAATAAAGACAATTAATAAATAATTCTTCCACTCTCCTCTAACTCACATCATTTGATTGAGATCGATACTATTTAAGTATTTTACTTCTATATTGGATAATTTGACAAAATTGGAAAACATGTAAATATACATATAAATATTCGAGATCAAAATATTTCTCAAATACGAGTCTCAATCAGTTGTTTCCTTCACATATATCTTTCAATTTGCTTTCTATGCTTTCCATTTGTAAACGAACGCAGCGACGAAGCAGTAAAAAGCGGACTGTAAAACGCCAAGTGAAAAGCTGCAAAGTCGCTCCGTGAAATAAGGCACCTCGTTCCACAGGCGTCACGTTTTATCAACAAACGTCGAGCAGTCGACGCCGAATGGCATGAAAGACGAGAACGAGCCAGTTTTCCCGAGCTTCGTCGTGGATGTCTCGGCCTCAGGTGCCGGGTAACGGTACACGAAACTATACAATAAAACGAGTCTAGGATGTCGTAAATTCGGTCGCAGCTCTCTCGTGAAAGAATTATCACGAATCACGAGCCATTCTGTTCGGACGACGGAGTACCTCCGCGGCGCGTTTTGTCCGGTAAAGTCGCAGAGCGAGTTTCAATGTCGAGGGATTTGAAGCGGCACCTTTTACAAGCGCGTCCGGTAATTAGCAGGGATTCGATTCGAGCAAACTTGTCGCTGTGATAGTGGCTAAACGCGGGCGTCTCTAATGCTCGTTCCTGGTGAACTCTCAGTGCGTGAGTGCGTACGCACCTCTCTCTTTCTCTCTCTCTCTCTCTCTCTGTCTTTCTTTCGGAGAGGGGACAGGCGGAGAAAGAAAACGTCTAATTAATGGCCGACCCAGTCCTAGTCCGAAGCGTTACGGGATTATGACCAAGCGTCGTAATTGCTCGGGCAAAAGGGTGACTAATAGCCCGCACGGTATATGTGTGGGACACACACGTTCACGCGCGACCTACGCACGTGTCGATAAACTGGCGTTGCGTATACTGTTAAGTAATGCAATTAACGTCTTGCATTGCGATTAACAAAAGTGAGAAGATCGCGCAGAAATACTTCCGACGACATCACCGATAGACCTTCTCATGGGACTCACGCGTTTCTGTAACACGTGCTCTAATTTCTGCAAGGGGAATAATCTAGTGTCAGATTATAAAGGAACGAGAAGCGTGATAAAGTAAACGTGTGTAATTTAACTCTCCGTCAGCTAAGTTGAATTTTGAAAACCCTGTCGCATTTTGATTGTGAATTTTGCCCTTAAAGAAATCTAATTAATTGGCCAATTTATCAAAAGGTAATAAATTAATTACTTATTAAAATGAAGTATTAAAAATTGAAGGCAAATGGAGCACAAGATACATTCGATTTAATAGTTGACGTAAGAAAAAAAATAAGTCCATCGTGGCAGATTTCTCAAAGATTTATTAACGCGTTCTTCAGTACATATCTATAATTTTCGTATCAATGCATTACTGCTCGACAAAGTGTTAATGGCTTTTCGCGACGGGAGAATGCGAAAGAGGCTCTTTCTCATAAGTAAGACGGATCGTTCCTCGCCACTCCGGTTGATTACGTGCAAATATCGATAATTGTGAGAGCGGTGTCGAGAAAACGAAAGGGGAGAAACCCGATGCCGGGTCAATGCCGCCCGAATCTCCAAGATCCGAATGATTTGCGGGTGTCCCGACGTGAAAGGCCAACCGAGGGGTCCGACCGCACAACATTCAAACTTCCACCAGGTTCGTAGGAAGACACACGTACTCGTGTACACACGAGAGAGGGTAGGTGGAGTCCTTGCCAAATCTCTCCTAAGTAAACAGCCGCGCGCGGCAGGTTAGATTTGTTTTCCAGATTAATGCATGGTTAACTGGTCGGGCCTCCGCTTTCCGCTTTCCGCTTTCCGCTCGTCGCTCCGCTCGGCTCTTGTAACTCGCCTGCGCGACCGCTCTCGCGCGCTCCTAACTAAACTATAATTCTTGCCCGTATCTCTCGTCGTAGGAGCGTTTAATTAATACGGTCTAGTGGCGCGGGGCTATTTCCACGAAATCTCGTAATCTATAGCGTACTTTCATGTCGCGAGCGTAATAACGTTTTAAGCGTATCGTCCCACCTCGTACAATCTTGTTAGTAGCCGGCCAACAGTAATTTGCCCGCGTGCGAGCAAACGACACGCTACACGGTCAGCCTGCAGCGATACGTTTTTCGCGAAACGCGAGAGATCGCTTCTTGCTCCCTTTTCTCCCCTTTACCTCAAGTCGAATTAAAATCGCGATGCTCTCGTTCCGGCCCTCGAGCGAAATCGCGTTAAGACTAGTAGCACTCTCCGAGAACTCACTTAACATAAATTACCCAACGTCTTGGGAAAATTGACTGGTAATATTCGCTGCTATATATTGGTTTAAAGTTAACTTGTACATCGGTTACTTATATGCCGGATAGATGTAGATATTTTTTAATAACTGAGAAGGAAATAAGAAATGAGTGGAGTTGTTCGAACTTTCAAGATTACGAATTAAAGAGGAAGATTTTAATGTATTGGAATAATTTTAAAGAAGCTACTATTTTGCATTTATTATCAGTATCTATAATTCGATAATAAATAAAGATAAGGGATAATAATTTCTTTAATTTTAATTTGCTATCACAAGAGATTTAATTGTCAGCTGACATCGTGTTTAACCTTCCGCAATTTAAAGAAGCGCTCTTTGCTAATTTCATCAAATTACTTGAGATCTTTATATTTAGCTCCTAATGAAGGCATCTATTAGATACCTCGCGTCATCACGAAATTTGAGACACGCTTTAATATCGCTCTTTTTAAGACAATAGAAATAAATCAACGTAGAACAGTAGATTTATCATTTACATCCGGTTTGAGTCATTCAATAGAAACAGTTTATAAAAACAGCACTGTTTCTACCATAAATAGCCTAAATCGGCTGAAAGTGACAAATCTACGACTCTACGTCAACTTGTTTCTATTGTCTTAGAAAGAGCGTTATCCAGGAGCGTGCCCCAAATTTCGTAATGTCGCGAGCATTGAACATAACCGCCTTATTGCTGCCGCAGCTCCAATAAATCTGTGGGAAAACGCCGGGTAATGCTAGAGTGTTGTGTCGTGAGTAGACGCGCCGTAGCAAAAGACGGCAGACGATGTTGTTCGCGCAGGCCAAAGCGAGAGAGCACGGTCATAGTCGCCGCGGTGGAGGTGGCGGCGACGTGATGGTAGCGTTGGAGGCGGTGAGGCGGAGACGAGGAGAGATACACAACGCCGCTGGAGGTTAATGCCGCGATCCGGTTCAGGGGGCAGCCTCGGTGTGCCCGCCTGAAAACAAGACCTTCCTGCTTGCCTGCTTACTCGTCTGCTAGCCGACCACGATTCCGTTACTGCGTTTTCGGATCTATATCCTCACCTTGTCCATTAATAAGTGCAAAATTATATAATAAGTGCAGAGAGGTTTTCATATTGGTTCAAGTGTGAAAATTATAATAAAACGAAGTCAGGAATAATAGGAAATAATATGAATAAAAAATTAAATTAACGAATTTAAAGAAAGTAGAAACCTGGACAGATTTCGATTTTGTAAACAAATTTTGCTCTGTAAGAACTTACGCTTTTATGGGATTATATGTGATTGTTAATCGTAGAGGAAAATGTGGATTCCTACTCTGATAATGTAGGCCTTATTTAAAATACTGTTTTAATTAAGAATATCTGTTGTGAAATATTTTTAATTTGTTCTCAGATAGGAATTGAAATTATGAAACAATTGCTGTTATAAATGACCTTTTGTTGACAATTCAGTTTATCACTATTGCGATATATCAAAGTTTCTTCATATGATTTTCAATGTCGTGATTTAAAATATATAAGTAATGATTTTACACTCTGAAGCAATTCTTAAAGGTTATTCTTTTATTACAAGTAAATAAGAATAACTACATTTTGAATTATAATTATGTAAATATGTAAATCTTATAAATGTTTCTAAATTGAGCTCCTTGACAAGTAAGAAATGTGGGCTTTAAAATTTATTGTATAATGAAAAATATTGTAGTATTTTTTGTTAAAAACCTTTGTGGTTGTTCAAAAATGATCTTAAGAAATTCCTAGAAGAATTTTCAAAGGGAAAAGATATACGTGGTAAACATTTATGAGAATAAAATCAACACAAGAATATTGCCAGGAGAACGTGTCCATAAAAAGAAACTTTTGAATCTGATAATATCTCAACACATTCAAAATTTTCTATGAATTTAAGCTATTTGGACTTCTCATGGGAAGTTCAAACAGACTTGAGGAAACCAGATTCTGTAAAAATATAGAGTGAGTCCATTTTTCACCGTCACATTTCAGAGAATTGCATCATAAGTGTATTTTACATTAAATTTACATTAATAAATTACCGTTTGTGAGAACATTGACTTAAAGATAATTAAAAAATGAAAAAAATAACAATAAAAGAACAAAGAATAATGGAGGTTCACATTAACACCTTTTTCTTTACTTAAAACTGAAGTAAACGATATCTCACAAAAGGTGTTTCAGTTATTCATTGTGACTTTTACTTTACGTTTGTTTATCGAAGAAGATCGAAGAAGATAACAGCATGTATACGCAGCTGTTTATAATTTTTGAAAGCTGCCACGTCTGGCGTTTCAGTTGTCGTGGAAGTTGCTCGGCTAATAGGGAAAATTGTTGATCGTCAGTCGCGACAGGTGCGGTCCGCCAATATTGGCCTCCGGTCAGACCTTCGTCGCTGAACTGGACGAAGTTACCTCGGTTCGTGGTTTCCCGCCGTCAAGGCCTCTTAAAGATGGTTTTCGTCCTCGAGTTTATTACTCGAATACCATGCATTTATGCCGTCGCTCGTCTCCCTTGGGTGTGTTCGTTGACCCGTGGAAGAGAAGCGGTCGAGTTAACGCGAAGCGAAGCGCGTGAGAGACGGACGGCGCGAGCACCGAAAGACAGTAATTGGACTAAACGCCTTTGCCCGGTGTAAAAGCACTTGAGAGTAGCCTGAGTCGAGAAACCAAGAATCCGTGGGCGTGAAGATTTGACGATCCGATAATTAAGTTCGAAAATTCAGAGTTACAAAAATATTCTGGAACCCGTAGCCGTAAAGGAATTAAAGTTGATAAAATTTATGAAAGATTAAACCTGTTCTTCTTTTTTACTGAATATTCTTTACCAGGTGCCTTTTAGGTCATCGATTCTCGAATTCACGATCTCAGTTCTTGTTAAAAATTAACATGGTATAACTACATCTCAAATTGTATAATTTTATAACCTTCTTTTATATAAATCATAAGAAAATAAAAACTTGTAATTATATAATTAACTTTGAATTTTTATTTTTATGAAATCTTCCCGTTAATCCTTCATGTCACTAAATTTCATTACTACAATTCAGCTTACAACTATGTTGTAAACTTTTCGGATTTATCTATTACGCAACTCTCTCTGTTCTTTCGACATTAAAGCGACTGTAGTTTTTTTTTTCATTTTATTTTTAGTGCCTGTATAGCTTGTGGGCGAGCGTTATATAAGATACAATAACACATCTTGCATAAGATCTTATGAAAAAAAATTCTATCGATCGAGGAACACGAACGGATCTGAATGCGTCGGTCCATCGTTCATCTCGTCGACTAGCAGTCGGAGTGGGGACAGCGGAAAGACGGGTTAAATGATGTCAACTCCGGTATTTAACAACATACACGAACGGAGAGAGCCGGCTCTTGACTCGTGTCAAGGGCCTGGGGTCTCGATCGCGGTAATGACTTTATGAGCGACATCAGTCACCATACGCGGTATTTGCGAACGCCGATATCACCGATCAAGATACAACCCTAATAACACAATTATTGGCACAATATTAGTCAAATATTGGTCCAATATATCCAAAACATTAAACCAATGTATCGCTAACGAATTGCTATTAGGAAACGCTCTGATGAAATTGAGAGAGAGAGAGAGAGAAGGAGCGCAAGAGAAATTACATTTTAAATTACAGCTGTAAAAATTCATTTTTCCTTAAATGATAAAAAATGTGAGTGTTAATTACAATTTTATTTTCTCAAGAGATGATATCGAATCGTATAAACAAATTTGTAATTAAATTCGGGAATCGCAATCTTGTGCTCTGTCGCCCAATAAAAATATCTTAAAATATATTTCAGCAGGATTTTATGAGAATAAAACGCGTATGAAGACCACGAAGAGTAGCCAGTTGAGGTAGTAAATACAACGCGTCGTCGGTAGACTTAACCGGTTGTAATAAAGAATAAAGTGTAAAGGCTTAATTTAGAAGTGTATAATTCGAGGGTTTCGGGACCGACGTAACTGGGTGCGTACGTAGTTCCGCAGGGCAGAGTCGAAGGGCAGAGGAAAAGCTCGATTTACTTGGTACTGTATCGCCTGTTGAACTTGGACGTTTAAAATTACTCTGCTTAACGACACCGTAATTGCACGCTGGGTCCGTGGGAACAGAACGACGATGGATCTCTTGGCGGAGTATAGGCTATTTGCGAATCTACGATTTCCACGACGGAATTCATAATGCCAGTTTGATCGTGCAACGTAATAATCCCGCGTGAGTCGGAAATACGTCGAATGATACGCTAAAGATAGCTTCCGCCTTGATCGAATCCTGTGGAGAGACTTCACCGTACGATGTCCGGAAGCTTTAAATTCAAATCGCACATTTAAATACAATATATTGTATCGTTTCTACTTCGTCAGCCGCTGTTAGCAGACATCAGTAGACAATCGATTTATACTAGTATGTAAATTGAAGATTCATTATTTCTATAGACTGTACAAAAGTGATTTCAATGTTAGAAATCGCGTTTCATATTACTAACATACGGCAAAAGTAATAAAAAGAAGAATGATTATTATAACGATGAATATAAGTGTATAGCTGAATCCTTCATTTGCATTAATGGTTTGGGATTACTACCGATTTCTCTTGCGGCTATGATGGTTCAATCAGCTAATTAAGAAAAAGAATGTTTAATGCTCCATAAGCGCTGGTTAAGAGAAAGACAAGATCCCAAACGTGCCGCCCCAAGAAACAACTGATGTTCTCGACACATCAGCTTTTATTTCCTCCTAAAATCTAGTTAATAATACCTTTCTGCGTTGCGACGAACGCTACACAACTCGGTCGTGTTTCTGACTGACCAACATCGATCGAGATTGCCGGATGCAACCGGATGCTACCGCGCGAGAGACCTGTTCCTCTTTTTTTTCTCTTCGAGGCGAACCTGCTCCCGAAGGCATTCGTTCTCCCATATCCGCGGACCGCATGGGATAAATCCTGACGGTAGCATCATCAAACATGACGAAGCCGGCCATCTCGGGAGGAGAGGGAGGGGAGGCGCGCGAAAGATGCAGCGGCGGCATAAAGATCTCCTCGGCAGCGAGAAAGATCGCAGCATCGATTACACGCCTGGTAAGGTCAGAGACCCGCGATCTGGTTGGCAGGCCATGTGTACCGACCCCAGTCGTTCCTCTAAACAATACCACGCAACTACGTGTGCACCTATGCATGCAAACGGTACCCGTGCGAATCGCTCTGCGAATCATCCGCGAAACGCGCAGATTTCGTTTTAACTCAAATAATTGCGTCACCGCACGTCGGAACAACGTTCGAAATCTTGAGACGTTTCTGGCGGCTTTCACATTTTACTCTACACGCTGCAGTTTCGCTGGTTAAGGGATGCGATTGCAAAATTCTCATTTTGACAAATGACGTGGACCTCAATTACACAGTTTTCGTTCATAACAAAATTGGCAAATTGATATTTATTTCAAGGAGTGTCCTCGCGCCTATTTTTATAATTGCGAAACCTCGGCAATCTATACGAATGGGAAAAATAATTTTACTGGAGGAGCTACATAGAAAAAACGGTTTTGCTAAAGCATCCAAAAATTTAACGAGATACTAAAAATAATTTTGTTAGATTATCAAAATAATTATGTAGAACACTCAAACTTTGCCAGAATATCAGAATTTTTTGCATCATGCTTGATATTCATACGTAATTTATTTTAACAGTCCAAAAAATTATTTTCAGATTTATGTAGCTGAAAATTTTACATTATATAGGAAACTTGTTTTTTTTTTTCGTAAAAAATGTAGGTAGCTATAGATTTAAAAACAATTTTGTTGTGCCATCAAAATAATTTTTAATAATTACGAAGAAAGGCATGACGAACAATGTCGTATAAAATTTTAACATTGTAGCAACCACCTCTCCTACATAATTATTTGAACACTCCAACAAAATTATTTTCATATTTGTATTTATCTGTATCTATATGTAAAAGTATTTTATTCTATGTAAGTATTTCAGCACAATGTTCTTTTCATATAAGAAACGGATCGCGATCGGAAAGAAACGCGGCAGCTCCGCGATGTGGTTTATACGTAGAAAAATAGACTGAAAAATTTAATTGGAAAATATGATTACGCGACGCAGTTTCGCGTAAGCGCTAATACGCATATAAAAATAGGGAATCGGGGACGTGATTTTCACAGTGGAACCGGTAACTTTACTAATCATCGGTCAGACGCAAATCGCGTTATTAGCTCTCAGGAGATTTTAGGGAGAAATAGAAGTCGAGAGAACGGCGAGCACGACGTAGTCTCTCTCTATGGGGCGCATGCCTACGGTTCGTAGGGTTTTACGATCCGTGTAATCGATGCTGCGATCAGAACGCGAGGTCTTACGTTGCACCTTCCGCGCTGCTCACGAATGGCTTCGTTGTGCCTGTTAATCCCGCTGCTAAATCTTATCGTTAGACAATTTCAGCGTAGGAAACCCTTTATCGACTTAGAAGGTCTCTCGCGGGGAAGTGTATCTGAGACTTTGGAATAAAAATCATCTCGATAATGTTAACTACGGTCTAAGAACTCAAATCGTTGCGAAGATTAACCCAGAAACAGTCTGAGATATTTTTATTATACTCCAGCAGCGAAGAAGTGCGAATTGTTGTAAAATATTATTTTGTACTATTATTTAAAGTATTTTTTTTATCAATAATTACTTTTTACAACCCTTTGAATATGTAATTTCATCAAAAATCCATAATAAAAAACGTTATATTAATTAATTTCTTTAGAAATTCTATTATAAGCACTTAACGTACTTATTTTGTTTGAGTTCTACTTATTTCTTTCAGAAAATTGTAATTAAATCTATAATATAATAATGTAATTGTAATTATATTATCCACATATATAATATTTTCAAATAGCAATAAATAGAAAAACAATCAATAATATACAATATCAAAGAATAAAGTTGGGCTCTTGAGATAAAAATTAAACAATAAATGAAAACACGGGCAAATAAGAGCCTAAATTCGAAGTAATTGGAGCGATTATATCAAATATATAATATATTTCTCAGTCAAATATATAACAAATATCGAACGTTTCGGCTTAATTCAAGCCATCTTCAGCAGTCTAGTATAATAAAATCTCTTGATGAATAATTCCAAAACATTTTGGTAGTCTCGTATAATACAACTTCCTTAATACAATTCAAGTAGTCGTAAATCAAAATAATCGAGTGCAGCAAGTTCAGATTTGCTAATCTGGGAGACTCCACTAGATTACTTTGAAGATGGTTTGAATTAAACCGAAACATTCGGTATTTGTTATATATATGTATGCTAGTAACATTCTTTATTGTCCTTTAAATAAAAATAAATGAAAAATTATTTTATAAATTGAAACAATTTGAATTAAAGATAATACTATGTATGTACAATATAAATAGCATTCATATATTTAACGAATTTATAAACCATCATTTTCTGTTTTCTTGAATTCCACGCAAGTAATGAAAGGTTAATATAAATATGAAATATCACATTATACGTATTTCTTTGTGAAAGATATTTTTATATACAAGTATTTTATAAAAACTGAATCGTCATCGTGTAAATCTAAAATAGAGAGATAGAATGGCAACTTATTTTATATTTTCTTTTTGAATAAAAGATAAGACACACGTTTCTTGACGATATCGTTTTTTTTTTTTCATTTTATATATAACTTCTCATTGATATTAAATATTGAATGTTATGTTCTACCCAGCAAGTTCCTTACTTGAAGGCACGCACAATTTAAACTGACGTTGTCCATTTAAGTATTCACGCTCTATTAAATCGAACTGTTTCATCAGCAGGATGAAGCTTTATTGATCTGAGATACCTTGCTTTCTTCACTCGCTTTTCGAGATCGACGACTTATCGCGCGTCGCCATTTACCTTGATGTTTCTTGTCTCGCGTTCATGCGTCGATCGACAAAGTACACTACACGTCCGCGTAGTGAAGAGTACGCGTTATCTGTTCAATACTTAGCCTAAGTAAAGCCGATTCGTTACCGGGAACAACCAGGCGGAATTTGCAAACGGATTGTTAGCGTTCGCTTCGCGGCGTTATCGCAAAGCCCGTGGGTGTCGGTCACGCTTAAAGTGCCTCTTTCTCCCATCGATTCGTCGTGGATGCGGCGCACGAAGGTGCATTCGAGGATGCGAAATACAAACGACCGACCAAGGCCGGTGACTCTCGGTAAGGCGGAATGAGTATTACGGTGGTCATAAAGCAAGGTCCTTGAGCGATACTGAAAGCCGTGAAAGAAGCTCGAAAAAGAAAGAAAGCGTACGCGTATGACTAACAATTATTGCTAATGGGAAAACCTCGGGGATTGTATGTTAATGCTGTCGTTTTCACTCTCGACTGCAAGCAAATCGTGGAATCTTAACGAGACCCCAAAGCCACTGCCACCTTTCTTTCGTGTCTGCTTGTCAAGTGCCTGTCATTCTGGCAGTCTCTCGCCAAACCTGAAAAATCTGTCTGGAAATTTCTGTCTCTCTCTCTACGTCCGAAGATATTGAATTAAGAACATCGGAGGATTGAATTTAATCAATCGTGTAGTAGAGCTGACATCAGTTTATCCTTCGTAAATAAACTAATTGGCGTTGCATGCCGATTCGACAAAAATATGAATAAGAATTTAATTCTGATCGCGTACGCAACAGCTTGAGCGTCTCGCAATACGAAATCTTTGCGGGATATTGAGCCGCGCCTATTTTGTTAACGCTAAGAAACTAGGTTAGCGATTAAACTTGATGTGCGGCATCCGTGCCGCAATTCACGGTGATTTTTACGCACGCACCCGTTGTGTTACGACGTAGTTAGTTGACTAATAGGAGCGAATCATCCTCATCCGCGATAGATTTCTTTCAATCTTCTCGTTCCAAGGTTTTCTTCTAATCTTAATCACACTCTAATGTTTACCTACAATCCGAATTACCAAGAACTAAGTTTTTGAATTAACGGGAAAATTCTGCTGAAGTATCTAAACACTTAGGCTAGGCATACCTCTGAAAATAATTTTGTTGGATTATCAAAATAATTATCAGTAATTAATCAGTAGTTTGTACTTAGTTTAGTCGCACTAAAGAGGATTCAAATTTAAGGTCAAAACGTTTGCAGTTCATTTTGTTAGTAAGTATATTCTAATTATATCTTAACATCTTATAAATATATTATTATTTCAACAATCGCGGAGGTTTATATTAAACATTTTACTTATATTTAATTTATTCTTGGAGCCACAAAATTATTTTTTTTTTTATATTAACAAAATTATGTAGGATTCTCAATTGATTTTGCTAGAATGTTAAAATTTTTTGCAGCACTGAGTGTGTTACATAATTATTTTAATAGTCCAACAAAGATTATTTTCAGATTTTTATTTGGCTAAATTTTTCTTACTTCAGCAAAACCATTGTTGCCATAGAAATATACGAAAGAAGTCAAGCAGAAAAGAGCCAAGAGGGATGGTAGCGTGGCTCGATATTTATTTAGGGCTATAGATTTCATCGTTTATGAGGGAACATCAGAAGTTTCATGTATGGATGTAAGGGAACGTCGATATATCTTCGAATGCACAGCGCTCCGATCTCTAACTGAGAGAGAGAGAAAGACGAGTTGCATACGTAGAATAACCGTCGAGGAAACGCGTAGGAAGATCGATAGGCACCTCGTCGACCGCGTGTATGCTCGTCCACACGCACTTATACACGCATGCACGCGTACAAGCTTTACAAACCGCTCGCGGTGCGTTATCGCAGGTGCAAATACGCGAATCGACACGCGCGCGTACACGCTCTTTTGCGTTCTCGCGAGGCCGATTCCCGAGTCGTTGCCATTATACGAGAGAGGTAGGTGAGTTCAAAGGTCTTTAAATCATATTTTATGCAACGTTACTCACACAGTATACTACCGATAGTCATAAATACGGTTAGAACCTCTGCATTTCACGCGCCGATACGGCCCTTAAAGACGGGTTTCGCAGCCTTCTCGCGTGTGTACACGCTCGATCGCGTTTTAACGCATAGAGACGCGCGTGGATGATCGGTCGTATCACGCCGCGAGAAACGCCGCGGCCAGATAGAGATGTTTATTGCGAAAGTTAAAGCGTTCCTTATCACGAAGAAACAGTCCCGCAGCGGTACTAAGTCCGTGTTAAGATTAGCGTAAAACTGTAGCAACAACGCTCGGTTCCTCCTGTTATTTAAATTGTAACATCATGCGTATCAACAATCTCGCCAATCTCGGAGAAACTAAAGGAAGACCCTATTTAGAAATCATTTTGTAACAAAAAAAATAATTATATATGGTGCAAGAATTCCATAACGATAAATTTTTCTAAAAACTTTTACATATTTTTAAAAATATTTCTTGTGTAGTTCGTAAAGATAAAAATATTTATATAATTGGTAAGACCAATACCATTTTTCGATCAAAGCGAGTTTGATATTCAAATGTAAATATATACATATACATACAATTATTAAAAATAATTACACATTTATCTCGTTAATTTTTTAGGAAATGTTTTACATAAATCTCTATGGAGGAAGATTCTGTAATCTTAGCTGCGTACACAAGTGCGATTTAATAGATCGTGTAGCCATTTCATTTATGAGGAAGATCATGCGTACGATTTTCTCCATTTTTTTTCTTGAGTTTCACGTGATCTTTGAGAATGCCTCTATCGTGATAGGTCATTGCTTAACCGCGCTTACTTACGAGATACAATCGACGACGGTACGTCCTACGATGCTTCAACAATAGACGCTGAGAGTACATTCGACACCTTTGTTGTTACGTAAATCAAATCTTACGGTTGATAATCGCGATCACACCTATACACAGTCGCGTTCAGAACATCCGACACTATTCCAAAACGGGTGAACGTTTAAATCTCTGTCTCTCTATTTTAGACGAAATGTTACGAGTGAGAATGAATTTGTCTATCTTCATATAAAGGCAAACCTTCTGGCGCAAACCTTTAGATTTTAACATTTCAGCAAGTGATGAGTTCTTCTCTCAAAATATACTATTCTTTCATTAATTTTTTTTATTATCAGACTACTACTATTCGAAATTCAAATTTTATTTACGATTTGCGTTTTAATTTATTTATAATTTACAGCAAATTTAAGAGGATTAAATTTATATCTCTTGCATTTTAAAGATGCAACTATCTTGGAATTAATGAAGCAAATTATTCTTTTGGTATTTCGATTATCGAAACTCTAAAAAGATTCTCAGGCCTTTTCATTTCCTAGTTAACTTATGAATTAAATTTAATCTCACTTAATCTATTGATAATGATATAAAAAATTACTTTTCCTAGCTATGATTAATCACTAAATTGATGGTTTTAAACTTTTAAAGCACTCACTATAAAATCATTAATTTAATGATATTAATTCTAGCTAGAAAGATAATTTTTGCATTATCATTAGATTCAGTCTAACCACAATTTAATTGGACAGAATAAAAATCCAAGCCTTAGTCAAATCGATGAAAATTGAGGTCGTTAGGGATTCGTCCACGCGATCGTGGTCCACAGGATGCATTCCACGGTGATTGGTAAGCATGTCGCACGATGTACATACGTCCACGTCCGCGCGTTGAAATTGACGTTGCGATAAAGTTTTACTGCTTTCTCGATAGTCCTGAGTCACAAAGCTGCGCGATAAGGCAAGGTCGGTAACCGACCCTCCTTCCCTGTTCGAGATACGTCGTTGTAATAGCGTACGTGACACACATGTATACATTTCAGGTCGAAGTGTATATCGCCTTCCTGTCGTTAGGAAGCCTTGCGATCAAGTTCAGCGAAATAGGAATTATTTTTATCGAGGCATAGCGCAAGGAGAATGCCTCGTCATTATTGCTTCCCTTAAGAAAGAGCGCTCGAAAAACCTATCACGCTAATCAACTCGCGATAACATCCGCGCGTTTTCCTAATCTTTAAATCGTGTCTTTTAAAATTATATCTTTTTTCTGAATATTTTTATCGTGTACAATTATTCCTCAAAATGCGAAGACTATAAGATTAGTATATTAATATTAAATTATACGGATTTACTGTATTGGACATACCTTTGAAATGATGAAATTTTTGAAGACACATTCTTCTATATTTTTCTATATTTCAGTTAACAGAAACAAAAATTTTATGCTTTTTAATATTATTTCGTTATTAAAGACGTTAATTAAGATGTGCTCTTTAATTTGTAATCAAAAACTTCCAAAACTCGCGATATATCCTTGTAAATTTTTGTCGTTAATTTTAAGAGATGAAATATAAAAGTAAATTATAGAAACTAATAATCTTCGCGATATCGATCTTTTAAAATTCGTCATTATCCCCCCGACGTATTACATCCCGCAAAGAGCAGTCGTCACGGTAAATCGTGATGATTGTGGTGAGTCGCGGTCGCGACAATGTATAAGGGCGGGGATTTATGGGATTGCAGATGCTTACGGTAAATCTCCAGCAAACACCATGGCGGAGAGATACGGCCGGATATACACAACAGCCACGCGGTGCGCGTATAACGCATAAGTCGCGCTTCCTCCGTCGTGTGCGATTCGTTCTACGCGATGGATACGCGCGCCTCTCACGACTCGAAATTCTCTCTCTTTCCACCGTCTTTCCCATAAATTCAATAATCTCGTCGTCCGCAAATACCGCCCGGTAAGCCCCGTTTTCGCACGCCGTTCACGTAGCGACTGCTCTCGGCGCGCGCGGTTTCGATCGACACGCTCTCATCCGGTCGTCGCCGATGGGCGAAACCGCTTTTCGACGAAATCGCTGTTCTGTTCCGTTCGCCAAAGCTGCGGCGTGCCGCCGAAATTATCGCGCCGGCACGTGCCGCGATTTCGCGATAAGCTCGGCGAGAAACTGTCTGGTCCGCGTGAGTTAAGGGCCGATCATGCGTTCGGTTTCGCGTTCCAATCAACCGACCGCCTATCGCTACAGCCGGACTGCAACTTACGATTAGCGATAACGATTCAAAAATACCGGTTCTATAGATATTCAAATGAGTCGTTTTCTAAAAATGCGCGTTTATGAATCATCAAGAAGGAAATATCTAAAGACTTCGTCAGCATTTTCGACGAATGACACATAGACGTGTATAAAAAAGTTTATACCGGTTATTATAGGCTATTGAAATTAATTTATAGCAGTTATGATTAGCAATAACAATTCAAAGGTTTTTTTTAATTAAAACAAGTTATTTTATTTAAAATTGTGAGTTTGTGAATCATCAAGAGAAGAATATCTAGAATTTTCCTTTACATTTTTCACAAATAACATTAGATATCAAAAGAGCCATGGTAACCCAATTCCCTGAATTAAATACATTGTTATTTTTAATAAATTTAATAAATTATGTGTGTCAAAATGTTAATCAATCCATTTTTGTGATTTTTGTGATAGTTTCAAAGTGAACATCATTCATAACTTATGCATTTAGTAAATAATAAACTAAACTGAGTCAAATTTAATACATTTTCTTGAGTTAAATTGTTTAACTTCATTGTTTTAATCAAGTTAACGATATACTAAGTGAGAGCAATAACAAAATGATTAAAAGTAACTCAAATTGGGTATAAATTAACATTACAAATTTAATATATATAGTATATGGATATGAATAAAAATGTTCCACTGGTTATAATAGGCTATTGAAATTAATTTATATGGCAGTGCAAAAGATCCCAAGATTTACGTCGCATATGTGCCGAGGGATTTGACGAAAGATTAAAGGTACTGACCGTATCGCGGGGAAGAGATCGAGGTCCTAGTTTAATATTGACATTACGTGCCAACCTCCTTTGTACATACAACATGTATGTCGGAATAACACACATGCTCATTGTAAAACCCAAGGGGAGGTAGCACGAGTAAACATACTTGCACGCTTCTAATCCTTAGGATGCGCCAAATATTCCCGAATACCAAAAACCCCGGCCTGTATCTTTGGTATGCCAATGGCATTTCCCAGAAAATGTCCAGCAGTTACATTTCTTTCAAACCCTTCTGTATTCTTTCAATTCGACGCAAGTCTAGGAATTTATCGACCCTTTTTATTAATTCCAACCAGCATATTTAATATCTTCATATTTGCAACGCAATATGTGATATTGATGATGAAAAAAAAAACAATTTTGCTGATATCTAAAGATTTAGTTATAAATCTAAAAGTAATTTTGTTGGACCATTAAAATGATCAGATTGTACTTTTCTTCTGCATTAAAGAAGACTCAAATCTACAGTCGGAACACTTGCAGATGATTGTTCATTACATATACTCTTAATTGTGCTTTAATTATTTGCGAATTATAATCTTTTGCTTTATATATAAAATTTATGCACTAACACAACCACGGAGACTCTTATAGATATTTTTTTTTATTACGTAAGATGTTCAAATTAATTGTTAAAACGCCAAAATTTCTTGCTTCAATATTATTATCAGGTTTAAGTATATATGATCATTTGGATGGCCCAATAAAATTATTTTCAGATTTCTATTTCTTTAAATTTTTAAATACTTCAACAAAACCATTCTTTCCATATATGTACGAAAAATGCATTATGCTTGTAAATAATTTTTATGACTTTCTAGTATCTAAGTTTATCTGAATTAAATATGAATTATATCAATTTTGGCTCCAGTTTTTGTCATATATTCCTCAATATATAAAACGACGTTATAGGGCTGAATGACCGATCGAGCGAATTAATTTATTAGATGAAGCAGAATATAGGGAGGGCGAATCACAAAGAAATGGCGCATATTCGGCCAGAATTTCATATTGATTGTTATATGATTTTGCTGCCGTTTGCAAAAGGGGACTGACACTCCCTCTTCTTCTCGGTTCCGTTCGCCGAATCAGAAATACTAAAATAATGTTCGTGATTATTGTCAGTGATTTGTCTCCTACTCTACCGAGTTACCCACGCTCAGCTCCAAGACAAATTCCTGTCGTAACGATATTTCATGATTGTCTGATTTATATCATCTTAAAAAATCAAATATGTTGGACATTACAGGAATGCATATTTTCGCTTATTTCGTTAAATATCGCGCGAATAGAATTATAGTCGTGCAAATAGTTGCAAAAATACGTTGGGGAACGATTACTTGCATCAACATTTTTTCATTATTTATGTACTGTCTTATTAGATACGTATTCGCTTTAAAGATGATAATTGTCTTGCCACTAAAAAAAAAGTGTTAATGATTTTATTCAAAAATATCTTGTAAGTAATGAAAATTATTAACAGAGTATAAGATTTGTATTGACGCATAGCATTTTTAGCAATTAATAAAAGTACTCTATTCAATGCTACGCATATTTCTATTTTCAGTTCTCAAATGTAACTAATCTACACGGATTCTGCATTAATATTTGCATTAATCTGTATTAGCATTTAGGCTTGATTGTTTCACTTCCCGATAAATTTAAACTTACTCATTCTCTTGCCCTTCGTCCTCTCTCTCTCTCTCTCTCTCTCTCTCTCTCTCTCTCTCTCTCTCTCTCTCTCTCGCTTTTTTCTTTTGTCCATTATATAAATTACCTCACAGTTTATTCAAAAGTGGAACAACTGATTCTAAATAAAATATTGTGAGCGGTAAAATCAAAATGTAGCAATCGTTGAACGACAATTAATTATTAGCGTTGAGAAATCTTCGCGTGCGCCTTTTTCTCTTTCAGAGACCCGAGGACACAAACATGGAATTGCGACATACATTATAAATCGTCGCAACATGATGGTGACCCCATCATTATGTCGTCGTATATATCGATGACGGTGAAGGATTAATTTTCCAGCGATCGTCCACACGAGAGGGTTGTTTCGTCTTTCCGGAAACCGTATTCGGCGATACGTGACCTCATGGTTGCGTTTTTACGAAGGCAGACACTTACGGATTCGTGAATGCATCGCAGTGAGTGAAGGAGAGTCGCTCGTTAGGTGCCGCTCGTTATGGCCGAGCCGTAAACCGTCGGTCTTAATTAAGAAATGCTAATTCAGTGATTTAATCCGCCGATTCGATACGGAAGACCCACTTTCAATTTTTTTCGCCCATCGGTGATGGCGCGCTCGCAAAATCGAGAAATGCATTAAACGCGTCCGCCGGTTTACTTGCATACTCAATTACTCGTCCTCGGAAATCGACGCGTCGCGTAACGCAAGACCGAGATAAATCAGCTTTATAGATCTTTCGCGTGTTATGGCCTGGAAAGTCTGCGGTTAACCGCCAAGTTGAACGAAACCTGTGATCTCGTGCGTTTTCCCACGAGGCGTGCCTTCTTCTCTCTGCGTTAACATTTAGGTGCAGTTGCAACGGTAATTCTGCGCGTGGTTACTTCGGTTAGCAACCTAGGCAATTCTTGAATGTAATTTCAAGGACTTGTACCACTGTGATTTGAATTTAATTTAAATTAACAGCTCCCTGAATTTTTTTTATATATAAAACGATATCTCCCTAAAGAGAAAGCGATTCATTCTAATTTAATGTCATTAAAACATAAACTTCACGAGGATTATCGCAAATTTCTGATCTTAAAATTTCATAATTTCTTTTGTTATTTTCAGATAAAATCTCAGTATTTACTTTCTTATATAATTTCTGTTACTTTGAACTCTGAAATTAATTAATGTCTTTTAATTATCATAAATTAAATAAGTTTCATGGACTTAGCGTCAATAGCTGTTACAAATTTTAGCGTCAACTTCGGACAGTTAAGTACACGAAAAAAATTATTTTGCTAAAATATCTAAATATTTAGTTAGATCATACATGAAAATAATAAATAATTTTGTTGGAAATCATCAAATTAATTATGTAGAAACTTCAAACATGATTAGCAATGCCAAAATATTTGACATTCTAACAGCTTAAATGTGCATAATTATTTTGATAATCCAAAATTATTTTCCGATACGTAGCTACCAAAAATTTTTAGATATTTCAGCAAAACTTTTCGTGCATTGATTTTTATTAATCGTAAAATTATAAACAATCAATGTTCTCCTAAATTACTAGCTTGTTACTTACGAACAATGTTACAACTTCGCAATCTCTTAATTACCGATGAAGGAACTTTCATGAGCCGTAAAGAGCTGTCGTAGGCGGGATTGGATGATACGCTTCCGTCTCCTTTGACCGCGGTTTCTCTCGAGTCTGTATCGGGGTCTTCCACAGTCACAAAATACACGTTCGGGAAAGGCTCCATTAAAAGCTATTAGCCATTAAAGCGTCGAAATATTTTATGCGCAACGGCGGAGGCGTATAGCGGGTAGTTATACAAGGCGCCCCTAAGTTACGATCGCTATCCAAGGCAACGCGCGTTCGAAAACAAGGGAAAATCTAGGGCACTCCGCCGACCCTATCCCGATCGATCTACGCAGCCTCCAAAGTACTTTTGATCCCATTTGGCTCCGGTATTGCGTTCAAGCACTTACGCTTGCTCAATCCGAATCGGGCCTGCTCTTTGAGATAACCGTCGACAGAATGTATAGACATAGGTGTAAACGCAGGACACAGGCGTAGACGCAAACTCCGGTTTGTTGGATTACCTTTAAATCGAGAATTTCCGGTCTTTAATATCCGACTGTGTGAATATATATTTTATATATATATACTCGTATATATCTGCACCGCGGTTTTGCAAACAGTAGCAACTAGAGATTATTTTCTTCGATCATAACCACAGAGGAATAATATACGTTTACATACGCTGCGATTCCCAGGGCTGATCCTGCGCGCGACCATGCAACACAGGAGCTGAAAAAACACATCCGGGAATTTTTTTCTCTCCGGACAACACAATGATGCGGAAAGACGGACGGGCGCGGCCAGTCCTTGTCTTCGCATTCGGCATACAACCGGACAAGCGAGAAAATTACGAGCGATACCGAGGCGGATTGCGAGCCTAAATAAATAATGTCGAGCTTTAACCTAAACCTGAACCTCGCTCGAGCGAGGAACCTCAGCTCACATCTCTCCGTCGCTTTTCCACCCTTCGGAAGATTGCTTACACTTTCCATTCGCGCGTATCCGGCTCCATGCGGAGTATAATGTTTGACTTGCTTCCGTTTCCCCAATGCACTAATGCAATTCGTTAATTAAATCCGTGGTGCGGAAGGTTTCAGAAACTGCGAAAACAGCGAACATCCAACGAACACCGCGAGAAGTCAATTAAGAGAGCCCGGCTTCCTTCGCCTTCTCTCCCTTTCTCTCTTTCGACGTTAAATTTTCTTAACGAAAATTCTGCGTTGTAAGTACGAGCTTGCCGTTTAGCTGAGACAATCTATTAATCATAAATTATGTTAGGGATAATAATAAAAACGATAATTTACCTTGCCATCTAACGTGTTAATCTTCATTTTCGTTAAATTAATATAGTTGAACAATTTTTAATATTTGTCAAGATAAGAATGCAAAATGTTAATATTTTTAAAAAATTGTTTTAAATTCTCAAGAATTTTTTAGCAAAAATGTGCTTTAAAATCTGGGTAACTTACATTTAAAATATTTCAAGTACATTCATTTTTATTCATATCGTTTTGATAAGTTTTGCAAATTTCTTCTCTTCATAAGACAAATACAATCATTTAGTTTCACGGTTCGTGAATTTGAATGACGCCAGCATTTTTCGCTTGACACTACTAATTATTATTCGATTGTAATCGCGTTCAGCCGCTGTATTCGGCAACGGAACCAAGAAATTTGCACGTCAGCAACACGAAATCATTTTGAGCGGTAATAAAATATACTGCGAGGTCCGTTTGTCGTAACAGGGCGCGACGAGGCCGAAGAATATAAGTGTGGGATCTGATGGTCGAAATAAATGGAAATAAATAACCGAGGGCGGGTCAGCGAGAGTGAGAGCGCCGGACGAGGTCCTTGAGGGTGGTATGGTGGAACGGCGAGGCGGAGGTGGCGGAGGCGGAATCGAGGGAGGAAAATAGGGTTGTTTCGGTGGGCGTATAGGGTCAGTAACATCGCGTCATGCATCACTGAGAGCGGATGGAGAGGAGCCGATGTCCGCTCGATATTTGCACCCTCTTGCCACCGGTTACCCCTGAGTACTCGGACGATATTTGTACGGGCGAATCTATCTTACTCTGCCTTCGCCGCAAAGTGTATATCCAGAGCTGCAAGTATAATTCGTATCTACGTGTATTTGTGTTCGATGATTTCCCCTTTAGTTAACTCTACAAAGTCTTGTACTTTCACCCTAATCCCAAAACTGGTCAGGACAATGATGACAATGATGATTAAATAGAATTAACATTAATCAACGTTCCATAAAAAATATATTTTCAAGATATTAATATTATATGATCATTTCAAACTTGAAGTTCTGAAGAAGTTCTGAAGAAGTTATATAAGATATTATTGATGATATTATAAAAGCAGCTTTCTCCTGGTTCGATATTCTTTAGCATCTTTTTCTTAATCCTTTACAGTACACACAATGATTTCTTTTACTACGTAATAATAATTAGTGATATAGCATACACAATGATTTCTTTACTTACATAATAGCTGCTTTCTATTTACATCAAGATACTCAGATAATAATTCTCATTTGACGTCATAACTTAGTTGAATGCACACTGATGTTTTCTTTTTATTTCAGTAAGTGAGATTCAATTAAACTTTTGCCTACAACCTACACAAGCTCGAGACCTAAATCTTGTTAACTCATATTAAAAGTCAAGTTACAAACTTATGTTGTTATACTATAACTTTGTTACCAAAGTAAGCAAGTAGTGACGTCATTATCTGAGCAGAAAATATATAACTTTAGACTCAGTATCACTTGTATGAAAATGGAAGGCAATTATTGAGTCGTTTAAATTTAATTTTCGTCATTTTGACAACTAGATATAAACAAAAAAAATTAAATAATTCTTACAAATATTAAAGTATTTTTTAGAAAGTGTTTATAAAGTTGTGTATTGAAAAAAGGGAAAAATAGAGATTCATTACTTAACCAAGTTAACAGAAAAAGCTACTAATAGAAAAATAATCCAAAGAAAAAATGCGCAAGACACAGGCTTTTATTTTTATCAAATGTGTGTAATTATAAACACTTTAGCACAGCGCGTTTAATTCCTTGATTTCTGATGTACCATGGAAGAAAATAAAAAATTTTATCTTTCTATTTATTTACGTTTATTTTATGATAGAGAAAGAACTTCCTAACTATAAGAACACCTCAATTATCCGACCAATAATTTTATCTTCGTTGAACGAAAGGCGCACGGAAAGAAAAAGAGAAGTCGGAAAGGAAAAGAAGCGAAAAGGTGTCGAGGGTTTTATCGTACGAAATTGGTACAAGTATCTCATTCAAACGCTCGTTGCCATCATCGTGGTACATTGCAGCGGACCATATTTCTTCTAGGACTACCGGAGATGTCCAATATCTCTCTATGAAGCGATCTTCGAGCGAAGATCACGGCGGGGGTTAGCGGCGGAACGGCTTTAATATTTCGCCGGGACAAAAGTGATGTCCCGATGAAGATTCTTCTTCCGTCTTTAGTCTTGCAAAATGGCGCGGCTCAAACCGCAGGTTACTGACTCCGCGGATATCTAATATCTCATCGTAATATAGATCATACCGGACCGACCGACGTGGCATTTACCGACACGCAATCCTTTTAAAAGCGAACGTCATTATATCGCACAGATAGCTCGGTCCTCACAGGATGTCTTGGGTGTCTCTTCCCTCCGTCAGCGTCGCAGTTTGGCGCATGCAAGAAGTCCAGTTGAGAAATTGATAGCTGTGTCTCGTCATAAATACGTCAATATAATTACGAGGTACAACGTCCGTCGCGCCGCCTGAACCGTATATTAATTTTACGAAAAACCGATTTTGCATTTTACGCTCATAAAGTAACGTCGCTCACCACTCGTCATACATAGACGTCCTTGGTAACGTAATCGAATGCATTTCGAACTGCGGTGCGTTCCATAACGCGGATGCGGTACACGTAATGGCCATCATTACATACGCAGGAGCCGTAGCGTACACACACACACACACACATACACATACGTAATTCGCAATTCCGAGGGATCGCGGTAATCGAGTGATCACCTTGCGAGAAGTATATCGGCCGGATTGCGGCTGGTACTGGCGATACTGCGTACCATGCGAAAAGTATGCACGCGGCCTTGCACACCCTCCGTGAGTGAGAGATGCCGCGCTTTGCGACCCTGAACGTTATGAGTCGAATTCTTATTGTTCACGGCGCGGCAACCGGCGACGATCGCGATCAACAACGGGACCGGGTACCGTCACGGAACCATAGACCTCGACATGCACGAGTGAGGCGGCGTTTCTTCGCGGAATCCGCTTCTGATCGCACAACGATCACGCGTTCGTTCATCATCTCGGTGTCTCTTTATATCCTCGGTTATCCAATTCGTCAGAATTATTGATCTCGCATCTCGGATGTGTTGCTCGTGACTGGGAGCTGTCATCGACGCTGATTGTCAGCCATTCCCAAAGCGACACGTGTGTCAGAAATGACGGCATCGAGAATAATGAGATCAGATGTATGAGCAATGAATCGCGGAAAAGATGATTTTATGCTAATGGAAATTTAATGGGAAGATTATGAGACAATTACGAGAGGTGCGTTTGCTATTCACGTTTCCTTCGAAATGTGACTGATGATGTTGACTTAAGAATGTTTCAATCTTTGTTATTGAAAATATTCAGGCACTAAGACAGAGGCTTTTAACGCTAAATATACTCGGTTATGCCACAAATTATGGTTGCTTTGAATCTATAAAATTTACTCGAGAAATTGTTTCTAATTTTGAGAATATCCATACAGAATGATTTTATTGAAAGATCTAAAATTTTGCCGGATCTAAAAATAATTTTGTTGAACCACCAAATTAAATTTGCTGAAAACTTAAAAGTGATAAGCAATGCTATAAAAATGGTTGATATTCTAACAATCAATTTAATTTATTTTATTGAAAATAAAATATCCTGGATCAAAAAATAATTTTGCTGGATCGTCAAAATAAATTTTGCCCACACTGAAAAATAATAAGCAATGCTGCACAAAATTTTGGTATTCCAACAACCAATTTGAATTTCCAACAAAATTATTTTCAGATTTGCATCCAGCAAAATTTCAGATCTTTTAACAAAGTCGTTCTTTCAGTGTAAAAGAAAGTGCGATACTTCCAAGATAATTTTATACGAGTTAAGTTTTCAACTTTGCTACATTACTACACTATACCATTTTACGATTGCGACGAATCGGACTGTGTAAAGTTGTACATAAAGTTGTACATAACGCGTCGCACATAATTGTTGCGGTCGTTCCGCAGCCAGAGATGGTCCATTCGCACGGAGAGTATGACTTTCGCCGTTCTTCCTGCTTGCTTATAGTACTCTTGCTCACGCGAGGGCGTATCTCTACGACGCAGCATTATCCGGAATATGTTTTAATACGACCGCGATGAGTGTCGGCACTGGCGACTCGTACTTTCGGAGAGACGGCAAAGAGATCGTGAGAGAAGTAGACTCCGGTTCCCCCCTCGTTTTCAGTCAGTCGTAAAGCCCGGAACGCCCGGAATGGACCTTTTGTGGGGTCCAACGAGGGCACTCGAGCGTTGCGATGCTCCCGGATGGTCGGACGAACAGACGAACGGACAGACGAACGGTTGAGAGCTGCAAGCGAGCAAAGACACTCATAAGCGATATCTCGAATTTTTACGAGGCTTCTCTCGAAAATATTTCAACCGATTGTGTCGAGAGAGTGCTTTCACGATGTGTTATATGGACCATCTCGATCGCCACCTCCCGAGGGAGAAATCTCGAGATTCTTGCGCGGCTTATTAATGCGTCACGCGATAGGGAGTTGACGCCTGCCTTTCCTTCTCTTTCTTTTGTCGTTACGTTTCCTCTCTTTCTTTCCCTCTTCCTCTCCCTCGCTCGCTCCACCAGAATCCGTCTCGAGAACGCGTAAAGAGGCTTTATCGGGTGTAAAATGGTGAGTACGGTGACAAGCAGTGAGAGTCAAGAGGATCGTATATGATGAACGGGAGGATATCAGCGGCAAGCCGAAGGGAGGGAAGAAGAAGGGGTTACATGCGGCGACACACGCGATCGATAAGTTTTGCTCCCGAGGTGCGCTTTCGAGGGTAGACGACCGGCAGAGAGTGAGGTATCGGGGTGTTGCTGTTGGTTGCCTGATCCCCGTGAAACAGCCACGAAAATTTAGCGGACCGGTTTCTCGATTACTTCGACCTTAGGCTACTACGCGTTACGTCTCGGCTGGATATCCCTCGGCTTGACACGTTAAGTGCTGCTGACAATTTGTTAGCTTTGCAAACGGAGAATGCTAAAGGCCCCTTCCCCTCCCCCCTCGGTACATTCGCCGAAGAGATAAAGGAATAACGGAACCGACCAAAATCTAATGATGCGGGAAACTTTTAAATTCCCTATCGAGTACCCGTAGTCTGAAGTCAATTGCGTGATAAAAGCGAGTAATTTGGTGCCATTACGTTGAGCGTGTAAGCTTTGCTAGAAGTTCCTTTAAAGTTGTGATATTAATTGTCTAATCCTCGAAGGACGTACCCCACTAATTATATAGAAAATTGGGTCCTGGTGGAATCGAATTTGTTTTCATCTATAATGCAGGCATATAGTAAAAGATGCTATAGATATAAGGTTTAATAATATAATCAAACGTCCTCGAAACTTCAATAACTTTTTAACTAAAGATGTGCAAACGAAAATTTGTCAATTGCTATTATTTCAAATTTGTTTCTTTTGAATTCGAGACAGTAGGATATGTTTTTACAGCGTAAAGTTGGTCCCCCATTTATTTGTTAATAATTTTTTAAGGTATAAAATTATGATTCACTATGTATGTGAAAACTCATCGAGTCCCAATAATTTCTATACGACTATTCACTAAATTCTTTGGAGTAAATCTCATTCCAAAAGAGTGAGATTTTATTCTTTTGAAGTGACATTCAAAAAGAATTTAGAGAGTAGTGCGGGTTTTTTTTTATAACATAAGTAATTGCCTAACTAAAATATATACATGTAGAAACATTGTACATCTGTCAATATTTAAATATTACAACTCTGTTCTACGCTTTGTATTTCCTTCAGGAAAAGTGATACTATAAATACTTGGTTTCACGTCTCCATCGGAAATAAGCGAGTTAATCATTTCGTGATCGATAAGCCAAAACGCCATCGATCATCGTGACGAAAATGATATGGTTAAATTATACCGGGTGAGAGCGGAATGGCATCGATTCGAATCGAGAGATTCATTCGATCGGCGCGCCCAACTCTATATTCTAATAGCTCTTGCAAAACGAATGTGACGAGAACACGCAACGCGCTTTAAAATATATCGCGGTTCAAAACGTATTATTCACGCGCAGGAACGTGCGTATCACGTCCGCCGCGAGTAAGAAGTCGCGCTGGTTAATTTGCATCTGGCCGGTCGCGAAAAAAAAAAAGAAAAAGAAAAATCTATTTCATAAATTCTCTCGATAGGAGATAACGATCCAGGACGAAATCAGGCGCAAAATCGGTCACGCTAATTACTCGCTCCATGACAGCTGACGTCATATGAGAGCAGGACTCTCGCTGTGATGTGAGTCTCTTCCAGAATAGTCTAGACATTTATTAGCAGTACGCAGGGCACGTGGTTAAACGTAATCCGATATTTCGCGATATCCGTCTAATCATAGTACCGATCGACCGTAATCGACAAGTCTGATTTAAACGGGAATTACCGGTCGACCGTAATCTCCACAGGAACCGGTTGTCTCAAGCGGCGCGAGTATCCCGGTGCGGCCGAGTGTGTCGACGGAACTTTCGGGACGGCTCGCCGAATTTCCGACCGGGAGTCGCGTTTATGCCAATCATCAGTGGCACGTTTATGCCACAGGGATCGAAACCGGTATATAATCGTCAGCTCAATTTTCGATGATAGGTCCGTTCATTTTAGTTGCGCCTCCTCTATACTTCGTTCCCCCTTATAGTTTCTTCCAAGTACATCCGCGGATGTGGAAAATTATATTTCACATCCGTTGTCCATAAATAAGCGTAGATATAAATTATTTTAACAATTATATTGACATTTACTTTGTCGTTTAATAAGAACCTCTAAAATTAATGCTCCAGCATTTAAATTCATAATTCGAATTATCCAATTTGAGTTATTTTTAATCATTTCTATAAGTTGCTTCTATTCAATATATCGTTAATTTAATTAAAACAATAGTTAAACAATTTAAAAATTAATTGAAAACTTAAATTGGCGTTTTTCGCACTCACTTAAATTTAGTTTACTAAACGCGTACGTTAGTACGCAATGTTAGTATGAACATTATTAACATATATTTCATAACTAGATAATTCAACCACAGAATTGGATTGATTTATATTTTGATACACATGGAAATTAAGAATAATAACGTTATTCAATTCAAGGGATTAAAATTACTCCTATGGTATTTAAAGCAGCTTTGAGATATTTAATATTATTGTACAATCATTATTTTTATGTTATTTTGTAATATTTAACAATCATTTTGTAATTTTATAAATTATTAATATCGCCTTTAATCTTTTCAAAGGAAAGCTGAAATGTCATATTTTGATGCAAGAAATACAATAAAATAATTAATTATAAAAAATCTTATTATTAGAAACAGAACTGCAAAATTAAAAAAATAGATATCCCCTCTAGAAATTAAACAATTCAAGATTAATAGTCTAGAGGCTCAATACAGTCCCAGACGATCAATAGTACGGTAATTTCAAATATTACGTAACAGTATTGATCGTCTAGAGGCCGATAGTGAAGCAGAGAATAAAAGTTGTGCCGATTATAACGAGAATTAATTGAAGCTGGTGGCACCCGCTCGTTGAGCATTAAGGCGGCAAAAAACGAGTTTCGCAGATTAGGGGGATCGCCTGAAAAATCTCGAGTGTCGAAAAGAATGTATCCGCGAAACGTCAGCGCATTAATCGCATGCTCAAATACGCGTTTCGCGTGACTCCCGGGATCCTTGCGAGGAAAACGAGCATGCAAACGGTGAATGATATATGCACGGTCATAATTTCGTAATCTCGATTCGGAGGAACCACCCATCGTCCCCGGAACTCTCCTGGCCACCCTATCCTTTTGCCTGCGCGAGTGAACATGGTACTCATAGGCAAAATATATGACTTCCAATTTCGTCACACGGCAATTAGTCGGTCGGTCGCTGATCGCAGAACCGTTTGCGAAGAAAAATGTTAAAGTTGCTTGCCGTGTGCAGAGTTGCGCATACGTACTACAAAGCAGTTATGTATTTACGGAAAAAGCGGAAGTAAAGTGACGTAGATTTGATGAGTTAAAAAATTATCCTCACCTTATCGGAATTGACACATAGAAAGCTTCGTAGAGTTTATAAATTAATTTAAGAACTAATATTTAGAATAAACAAACTCTTAGGGCGATATTCATATAGTTGGTTCTTATTTCAAGATCGTCTTAAATAATGTCTTAAAACTACTAATACTGCTTTATGACTGATATTCATAGTCGGATTTTGTATTTAAGATCGTCTTAAGTACAGTCTTAAGCTGTCATGAACCAATCAGAGAGCCGTATTAGCATCTTAAGAAATTACTTAAGACAGTTTTAAAATAAGAACGGACTATAAATCCGATCTTAATTACACATGGAAAAAATGGTCTTGCGGAAGTATTAAAAAATTTTAGCTAAATATAGATTTTAAAATAATTTTGTTTGAATCCTCGAATTGAAAATAATTACGTAGGACGCTCAAATTAATTGCTACAATATTAAAACTTTTTGCAGCATTGTCATTAACAATTAAATACTCTACACAATTATTATTTTGATAATCCAACAAAATTATTTTCAACAAACAAATAATGAAATGATTCACTGTGTTACACTATGTCATCTGTGTCTCTTGTTGGAAAGCATTTAAAATAATTGAAATAATCACTGCATTAAAACCTCAAATATTGGCATGATAAGACAACCATTAATGGCCCAACATTGTTTATCACGTTTGGCTAGTATAGTTACCCATTATCGGACCGAAATTATCATCCCACAGTATTCCCATTAGTGGGCCAGTCATGGTTGCCATTATCGCATCAATATAGGTCACCTGGTAACCAATCTTGGCCCAGTATCGGCCCAATAGTAAAATCCTATATGGAATATACGAAGCTCATTTGTATATGTTAGAATGTATTCATTGTATAAAATTGCTAATTAATGTTTATTTTCTACAAATAAGACTTTTTTTTATAAAACTTCCTTGTACGAATACTTTTTGCTCTCACTGTATAACCTCTTAGAGAAATGTCTGTAATATAAACTTCACCCTTCCGGTTTACTTTAGTTTAATTTCTGTAGTAGAGTAAATATTATAATAATTTATCGCTTTATACAGTGTGTTTATAATATTCTCTCTCAAAAGCAGATATAATTGAAAAGTCGACAACGGAAAATGAAAGGGGAAGATTTGAAAGTGAAAACGGAAATTAATATCTCGACACGCCACTGCTAACAGCGTGTTTACGCGGAGCGTTTAGCAGACGGCTGACCGTAAATCCGGTAGTTTAGAGCGACTTCGTAGCCTCCGGTGCATACCTAGGTTGGTTCCGCGTCTCATTAACGGGCAAATTGTTAATAGTCCGAGTTGAACGCCACAGCGAGGACGATAATTCGAGCTGCCACGACTCTCTCGTGCCGATAATTTGACTTTCATTAATTGTGTCCGGATATCCTGTTAAAAGCTATAACGTTTGTAGACTCTGGAGACATTACTGCTGAATCTAGTTAAATGGCAATATAGTTCTTCGGAAATTGCGATCTCGAAGATTGCAGATACAAAGTGAAGCAATTCGCGCAATTGTAAAGACGCGATTCACGTGGCTTTATCGAATTGCTAAAGGAAATCGGTGTCCCTTTAATACTCCGTGTGTTTTATTCTATGAGATTACGCCAATGATATTTAGAAATACTTTGGCGTTTAATATAATCCCTGCATGCGGACGACAGTTACTTTCCTTATCGCACACGTAATCCCTGCACATATTGGCTTTTACCGTATGCTGCTATTTTACGTTTCAGCATTTTCCTCTTAACATCAGTTCCATTTCGTTCTTCACGCTAGAATGCGATCGCAGTTTGCGCTTGACTATCAAAATTAATGAGCAAGCATTAATCCGAAATTAATCCGCCCACTCGCCATTTAAGCGATTACTTAATTGCCCGGGTACAATTTGTACTTAATTATAATCGTCCGCAGAAATGACTTCGTTCCTAGACTCCGATACGTTTTGTCTCGTGCTTATTAGTCTGTAAATTATTGACGATTGCTGTCGAGCACGAAACGAGGCATTTCTGATTGTCGTGCAAACCGAGTGCGCCAATAATTTGGCTCTCGCTAATTATACTGAATATTCCGCGAGATCGCAACGAGAACGCGGCAACTATCGAGACGAACGGGACGTTTCGCGAGTTCGTTAATTATTCCAGCGTTATCTGTGTGCCTCGTGTACGTGATAATTAAAAAGCGCGGTCGTGTATACAGTCGGTCAGAAGTAAATGTTGTTCTTGATACAAGCGCGAGTTGCAATTAACATTCACAGCAACAGGCACGTAAATATGCGTAATAATTAAAAGCTGGGCTGCATAATGTCTGGTATAAAACTTATGGTTCTCATCCACCATTATTAACTATTTTAAATGTGTGCGTTGATCTGATCGGTGTAAGGTTGGCGTGAGTAAACTTAATAAAGCCGAAATTGATATGAAATTATAATCGCGCATGGAAAAGAGGACCACTTGATTTGGTCTACAGTTCGATTTTTCAGTTTGCAATAAGTTACGCTAAATTGAAAAAACGCAAATGAGAAAATTTTTATCCGCGTTTACGCCGAGCTTCTTTAATTTCAATCAAATAAATCTGATACTTGAAAAAAGTGATTACTCGAAAATATATAATTCGTTCCACTTATTCGAGAGAGGAGTAATCACCTCTTTCGTTTTATACTTCGTATTATAATTTCTTATTGCTCCATTAGAAGTTCTCCGAGATAGAAAGCAGAATGTATCACGAAAGATAAAATTCTTTTGTTCTTTGGATTGCCTCGATCACTTCTAAATCTTCAAATAATCGGTCAATGTGGACGCGATTAATTCTAAGGATAAAGATCTTGTTTGCCGTTCATTGATATGCACGATGGGCATCCGAACAACCGCAAGTAGTCGCCGATGCTCGTTCAAGCGTCAGTGCGGACACACACCGGAGTTTCTAATATTATCGTCTCCGCGGTAAGGTCACGTACGCGTGCGACGAATAATACGAGAGGAACGGACGAATATAGCTGATTTCTTAGACCCAGATACGCGCATATGCTCGCATACGCGGTCCGCCGATGGATATTTCTGGTTGGGGTGCGAAGGGTAGCAACATCCGGTGCATCTTTCGCGTGCATTCGCAAGGGACGAGGGGGGTACAGTCGACTACACTCGAACGATTTTAATCTTTCGCTCAATTAGACACTTTTTAGAATTTGATCATTGTCGAATTTAAACTTTAAGATAATTTAATTCTCCACCGACAGAGTTAAATTTGAAAGTCACAATCGATCCTTCGTGATTGTCGTAGATAAATTTAAATCCGTGAAAAATGAGTAAAATCTAACTTCTGTGATAGCAAAACCTCATTACAGCTTTCACTAATATGTAAGAATTTTTTTCAGATTTTTATATATGTACATTCCGGAATGATACATATAAAAATCTGCATCTAGATTTTTTCAAAAACGTTGCAAATAAAAGATAAACATTTTACATTGTCAATGAAGAGTTAAATAATAATATTATTAAGTGGAAAACATTCCTTGGACAAACAATATGGGAAAACTTTAATCATATATGGAGCACACAATTCTATAAAAATATGATTTACTTAACTTTCCTGAGAAAATATTATATTTTTCCTCGAATTATACGTTGATTATTAAAAAAACACATAATGAAATATTTATAATAATTAAATGATCTCTTCCTTTCATTTCACAAAGTTAATTTAATACGGATGGCGAAATTTTTTGTAATATACCTTACAGTTCAAATATATTTCAACTTTATTTCATTATCAGATAAAATTAGCAGAGTATAAGTTAAAAGCATACAGTACATGAAAATATCTTTAATTAGGTGCTACTTGAGAATTAATGTACTCATATACGAAACCGAATTTGCCCATATCTACACGCACGGCGTCAGTCGTTCCGTTCAAATATCTTTTAATACGTAGCCGCGATGTTAAAAACGAAGGGATTAATTAATACGCGGGAGAGGCAGCGCTTACATATTAAGCCGTGCTCGTTGCAGGCGGTTAATAATTACCAGACCGCTTTTGAAAGCCGCGTTGAAAAAAAATGTACGACTTGCACAGGCCGCAACAGTCGCACACCGAAATTTCGCGAAAAAAAGCAAAGGGACGAAGGTAAACGAGAGAGGAATCAAAGGATAACGCATGCGCAACCTTTGACGGGCAAAGTATTTTTAGAAATGGACCCTCAAGCGCGAGCGCGACGTCACGACGAACGTATTCGCGCGGAATCGCGCCTATAGACACCCAGCTACCGAAAAGAGTTTAATTGCTGCCCTAAAGTGGCAAGGGAAGAGAGAAGGGAGTTGCGCTCGTTACTTTTGATTTTGCGAAACTGCAGCCGGTAATTACGGAACTGCAGCTCCACGTATTTCCTCTCCCTCCGAGTAATACGATGGCGTTTGTGAAAGGAGGAGACGACGAGGAGAGGCGAGAGGACGAAGGGGACACAGGGCGCATAAAAGTAGTTGGTCGAAGGAGTTTTACGAGCAAACTTGCCTCGTCTCTCTTCTCTCGTGCTCGGGATGATGACTGGTAATCGGGTAACTATGCGACATTCTCATCGTATGAATAGCGTAGCTCTCGCTTTCGCCGTTTACGGCAGATTTGCACGCGGCTCGTTTCTGACGGACGCGTCACTTTTGCGAATTGCACAGAGTGGAAAAAAAAAAGCGTTTAGGATGAATAATAGAGAACGATTATTCACATTGAACGGTGACAGAAGGAGAGTCGTTATCCAATTATTTATCTGAATAATTTCGCCGGGTTTTGTCAAAGATCATTTGTGCACATTTTATACGTACATTTGGATAAAAAAAGATAATTGATCCAGATGGATCAACTCTTCCCCTCTTTCTTTCTCTTCCTCTTTGCGTGACTCGTTCGAAGCGATCGGTGTGAACCGTGTCAATTCATCTTTACCCGCTCGAATCCAGGATCGTTCGCCGAGTGGACGCGCGCCGTTCGATGACGCTCGATATTTTAAAAATTTTACGGACGGTTAAGTCGCGTGTGCTCCGAAGCGCGAGTTCCGATATCGGGCTGGCTACGATCTGCCGGAGCATACCGGCGGCCTATCGGTCGGAGGGAAATTTACCGGAAACGATTCGACTAAAGTCTCACCCAAACTCGCGCGCACGGATATTTCGCACAGTCACTGCTCGCACGTTAATTTGCCTCTCGTCTTCATCGCGGGAAACGATCTCTTTATTTATTCAAACGCATCAAAGATTCCGTAGCAAATGTAGAAGTTTAAATATGCAAGTGGTATCGTTTCATTTTTTTAAATATAATAGTAATAATTTTATTGACATACAATACAAGTAAAATAGAACAATAGTAAAGCAACGTAATAAGTGAAGAAACACAGTCAAAAGGTATCATCATCAAAAATGCTGCCTAGGAAAATCTGAGAAACATTAGAAAAGATGAATGGAAAATTAGAAATGCATTCCACGCAGTAGATCACAATGTAATAACAAATTAAAAATATGAGGATAAAGAATTAGAAATATGTAAAGAAGAAAATGTCAGAATTTTTTTCTATAAAATCTAAATTATCATATTGTATAATGTGATAACACAGTGTTAAATATAAAAAAGGCAATGGTAACTCAATTCCTCGAGTTAAATAACATTTTGTTATTTTTAACTTCCGTGTGCGTCAAATTAATTCACTTCTGTGATTAAATTACAAGTTTCAAAGTAAACAACATCCACATTAACGCATGCAAGTAAATACACTTAGTAAATATTGAATTAAATTTAAATCAAAACTAGTTACATTTTCCCGATTTAAATTATTTAACTCCATTGTTTTAATTAAATTAACTGCACTTTAAGAAGAAACAATAATGACTTATAACTCAAATTGAGTTATATCTCACATTATGAATTTATATAAATTTAATGATAGAAAAAAATTCCAAAATAAAATATATGTTTTATGATAAAAGAAAAGTTTTCTAATACTGCTACTTTATTCGCGAATTTAACTGCTCTAACGTCAAAATTCCCGGGTTATATGTTTATTCAGCATAATACGAATTGCAAGATTGTACCACGCGCGAAAACAAATCACCCGTAACGAAAACCCCGAAAGTCAAGCGTGAAAATCTCCATCACGGCGCCGCGTTTGCGTTAACGAAAACGAATGATGGTAATAAGGCGCGCCGTTTTCCAAGCCTGCCTTGTCGTGCTATGCGTCATACAATTTATAGCGAGAAAGGGGACCACGTCGAAAAGGCGAGATTTTAAATAAACCACTATCGGCGCGCACGCGATGTTACCACGGATAAACACAGTTTCGCGAAATTACTGTAACTTGATTTATTTTTAAAAATCGGAGACTTTTTCTTCATTATGACGTGACGTAAATAATAATTCAACTCTCTCTCTGTACTATTGGAAACATAAAATGAAGCACCGAGGAACGCTATTGGAATCGATGGTACGAATTACGAGTGGAGCTTGCTTGGTAAATGAAATGAAGAAGAACGTCTTATTCGGCGGGAACAAACGGAAGGAAGGAAAGAAGAAAGGTTAAGACCTTATCGAAAATCCCGCGAGAACGTCCCCTTCGAGCTAAAGAGGAAGGGTGAGAAGGAAACGGTAGCAAAGAGGTTTATACGTAATCCTGATAGAAACTACCAAGGAAGCAGAGATAATAGATAATCCTCAGGAGGAATTATCTACCAACCTTCGATCGAACTATCGGATGCGTTTGTTAACACATGGCAAATTCATAGGGAAAAAAATGTGCAATAAAACGTACGGTATTTTTAAGATTTTTACAAGTGTTTGAAAAACCAAAAGGACGTATGGATTCGAGAGAGTGCCGAGATTTATGACGGTACTACCGTAATACCATCGCTCAAACACAGTAAATGGCATTGTAAAATAGATACTAGATAGTCGCCGAGGAATTATCCGCTTTCAGAGATACCGCCGGGTAGTAATCCATCAAAGAAGACGTAAAAAGCATCCGCTTTGCCAGTCTCAGATAAGGACTGCGCGAGAAGCGACGCTTTCGCTTCGTCGTAATGCACGTTAATAATACAGCGTGGCCTTGGAGCCGTGCAGGGTGGGAGACCTTTACGCTGCGACATAATCGGGTAAATAATTCATCCATCGAATCCCCGGGTGTCCCTCTGGTGTCCTGTCGCGTGGGAGCGACGCCACTTGGGCTTGCCAAATCCACAATCGAGTGAAAACGAAAGTGGGTGCATGGAGGGTGCATGGGCGTCGGAAAGCTGCGATGCGAGGGATATTCGCGAGAGCAAAACTATACGAGGGAGGAGAAAAAGTTAATCTTCTCGTGTCGTTAAAATTAAATGCGGTGAGATAAACGATGAAATTAGCGCAATCATGAATTCGGAGTGACTGTCAATAAATGAAATAAAATTATCATGAAAAGAGAGGTTTTTCTGAAAACATTTAACTTACAAACCTAAAAATAATTTATTAGACTTTATTAAAATAATTATGTAGAATATTCAAACTGGTTGCTAGAATGTCAAAACTTTTACATCACATTTGAGTTTTCTTCATTATTTTGATCCAACACAATTACTTTCAGATCTGTACTTAGGTATCTAAATTTTTAGATACTTGAGCAAAATCTTTCCATGCATATAAAATAATTTTGTAGGAAACTCAAGTAAGATAAAGAAAACTATGTTTAAAAAATTTGATATTCTAATTCTTCAATTAGGTTCAGCATTCTACATCATTACTTTCATAGTTCAACATTATTATTTTCTGTATCTATCTAAATTTTTAAATATGCAAAATACATTTTTTCCGTGCAATCGTTTCAGTGTTGAAAATAGTAAATATTTGAGTTAATAAAGATATTTAAAACTCTGAGTATTCCTATTTTGTTTTCAAAAGTCAATAAAATATGAAGTTGAATTATATATTTGTTAAATTAAACAATTTATTAATTAACAGTAGTATTAATAGCGTGCGTATCTGCAGCAATGTAGCATTACGATTTTATAAAGGTGACTCTATACGATCAATAATACTTCAGTAATATTGAATCAATAATATTGATAGTATGCGTCAATATTTTTAATATTTTTACAACCTTACACGATCAGTATTATTGACGATATATTTCACTTTATATATAATATCTATTGCGTTGTGATATATATTGTGACATGGATCCTGATAAAACGATACTGATACTTGAGAATCCAAATCCAGATCAGTATTTTACATCAATCCATCAATATTAACCACACACAATTAATAATGTTATCAGTATTTGTTAATACAGTATTATTGACCGTATAAAATCACCTTAAGATTTTTCGAATATATTTTAAAGTATGCCACTTGCATGATTATTATAAAACAAGCTCAACATTAAAGAATCTAAAACGTCACGTTACTAAATTGCATTTCCGAGGGGAAAAACGCAGTATCCATTTATGCGATAGTCCAATTAAGCGAAATCATGTTTATTCTGATGGTATAAAATTAATTAAACAACGAGCCACTATAATAGCGCAGTGCGATCTAGAATTTACAACCTATTTGCGTGTCCACGTCTACACCGCGCAAGTTACGTCGTTGCGTTTAACGCGGTCGTAAAATCAACTGTAATAACGTATCAATGTTTACGAGATGTCGCGCGTGTGTCGCTGATGATTAGTCGAAACGTAATTCCCGGAGAGATTGTCCATCAGAAAAATTCGTCGTTGCTCGGCGGTCCCTCTTATAAACGGAAGCCCCCGTGGAATGCCGTAATTGAAAAACTTCTAATGGAAGAATGCCTCGCATAATTACCGCTATTACGGAAAACGATTTAGTTCCGTCCGTATCGCAGTCACGGTATTCGCACGATGTGTCTCGAGGCCGTCCGGAGTAATATGGCTCTTCTCACGAAGCGATTGTACGAGCGTATAGCCGCGTGATTGTAAGGACATCGCTCGTATGAGCCGCGACTGCCGGCCAGGCATGGAGAAGGATAATTCGCGACATTCTCGCGCGGCTCTCGTACTTGAAATTCCGTGTGGCAGATCGTCAAGGGTAACGTATAATGCCATTAAAATCGATCTCCATCGTTGGGAACGAACGAGGCTATTCGTGACGTCGCGCGCGTCGTGTGCACGCGAACATACAGGACTCTTCATGCGTAAACAATGGTCCTCTGATTGAAGAAATATGATATATTGATAAACGTAATTGAGAAATTTTTATGGTATCAATACGAGAAAATTTATTTTTTTTTTTCTTAACAATTCCATTTTTATCGAATTCCATTTTTCAATCCTTACTTTCCAATATTGGAACAATGTCTTTCCATAAATCTTTCGACAAGATACTTTTAGAATATTTCTAAAATAGAATCCAAATTAATTAAAGAGAATATAAGGGCGATATTTGCCCGTAGTTTTAAAACATCCTATATAGCCGCCGGGTCGTAAGCGGCTAATCACCACGTTACCATTTATGGAACTATCGCGCGAAAAAATCGGACGATGTCCCGCAGTGTTCGCGGTCAAGCCGTGTCCCGGCAACGATATGCAGGCGCGATAAGTTACTACCGCATTATGCAAACTGCATCCGGCAGCCGAGTGCATCCGTGAATTTTCATCGCATCGCATCGCGACGCAGACGCACCGCGGAAAAGCAACGGCAAAAATACACCGACGGTGGGTACAAGGGAGGAAGTATCCGGCGGGCATAAGAAAAATAAATGCCGAAGTCGTCGACAAACAACCGAGGCCGCGTTTCCCCTCGTAAATTCACTGGGCGTGCTGCGAAAGTATCTACCGTTACCCTTTCGCGAATTCAACGTTTCAAAATTCTTCGGTACGCCGCCCGAGAATGTCTCGAAATGAAACTGGTAACAATCTATCCTGAGTACGATTGAACTTTATCTCCCCAAAATAACGTCTACAATGAGATTTTAAGACATGAAATTTAAGCTTAAGCCTTAAGAAACCGTAAGAAATTGACCAATCATAGTCGATTATTCTTCTTTCGATTGTGAATGGCTTATTTCTTACGGCTTAAGATTTAAAGCTTAAATTTTACGCTTTAAAATTTTATTGTAGATGCCGCTTGAGACATGATTTTTCATTATCTGATTAACTTATGGTTTAGACTTGCCTTATTTACTTGATAATATAAAAATTGTGATTTGATTTTCTAGTTATCATTAATCATTGAACTAATGATTTGTAGTGGTATTAAAAGTTATTCACTAAAAAACCATCGGTCATTTAGTGATTAATCATTATAAGTAGAAAAATACAATTTTTACGTTATCATCGAGTTAAGTCTAATCACAAGTTAATCAGCGAATGAAAAACCTATTCTAAATGTAATTAAACTTCATTTTCCTAAAAGATTTGAAATTAGATTTAATATGTTTCGTAGATATGTTTCGCAATATATTAATTAAACATATAGATTTGCAGAAAGAAAACATTAACAAAAAATACTGCAGAAAGTTTCAACATTCTAGCAATCACATGAGAAAAAATAATATTATTATATTGTAACAGCATTATTTTAATTAAAAATGATCTTATTAGTTCACACAATAACAATATCAATAAAGCAAACAAAATTTTAATAATACAACAACATAGCGTATTTTGTTTCAAAAATAATATTATTGAATTAACAAAATTATTTTCAATTAAAATATAATGCTATTGATATAACACATTTTTTTTTAAGTGTAGTAGCAAAATTATTTTCAGACGTAGTTAGTTAAATTTTCATCTCAAAAAAATCATTCTCCGTGTAACAAAAAAAATTATTTTTTCAGAGAAGTAGCCAATAAAGAGTATTAAATGTTAATTAAAATTTTTTATACAGTCAAACTATTTCGAACAGATTCGAAGAATGTAATAAGAAATAATACGACAATGCGTTCATGGTTCTTTAAGAAATACGTTCGTACATCTTTGCCCGAAGTGTTTTGGGGCAGGTCGTGGTGCGAGCACTTATCCAACGTACGGCAAAAATAGCGGTACCGCGTGTAAGTGAACCAGCCCGTAATTACGGGCCCAGTTTCGTCCATGTAACAGCGCCTTGCGGCTCGTACTGGTAATCGATGTGCCGCGCGAGTCCACTGCGAGTTTAATCTGTCGAATCTGGCGCCGTTCACCGCGATCTACCTTTCTGTCTTCGAGAAGTGGAGGATGTTCTGGAATTATCTTGTCAGACTCTTTCAGTTATAATTTCAGATTCTATCAACCTACATACACCACCGTAAAAAAGCATGTAAAATTACACAAATAATATATGTAATAATAAATAGCATGTGTAAATATTACACTATTTATAAAATTGTGTGAAAATATATTAGGTGTTGGAATTAATTCGTAGCGTTTTACAAGTGATGGGAAGTACTTTCATTAATGTATTTTTTAATGCTCATGTGAAATAAATAACATTCTTTCATTAAAAACGCTACGAATTAATTCCAACACCTAATATACACCTAAAATTGTGCATTTCTACAAAAATAATATTTTTATCTCTAACTGAGTAGGTATATCTTATATTAAATGGAAAATCAAAATAAAAATGATAAACTTAATTCCTACAAATTTACTTTTGCAAATTGTTTTCAAAATTAAGAGTCCTATATATTCTTTATTATATGATTTGTTTAATTATTATAAAAAAGAAGTGTAAATATACATTTCTATAATAATGGATCCTAAAATCACCACTATTTACATTGTAATTTTACATATAACTTTTTACAGTACAAATCGTGTTTGAATATCAAGGAAATTAATATGTTAATGCATTAACATGTTTTTATTTGTATATTCAACGATCAAAAACATAACTGTATTAATTTTTTAGATTATCTCGTCGATCCACTTCCTGTACGTGATCAACGCATACGTTTGCTAAGAAGGCAGCCTTCTCGGCGAAGCAACATCGTAAGAATTTCCGTAATTCCTTAATTTATGTATGCATTCTCGATACGCGTGGCCGTGCAACAGCCGAGGGGTTAACAAGGATCATTCCGCTGGCATGTGGCGCGCACACACGCGCGAACTTCCACGTCCCTTACACGTAAAATCCGATTCGCCATTATCCTCGATCGTTTTCGCGCATCGGCTTTTTCACGCCGGCACGGCGTGAGGATCGCTTTGCCTCGTATTTCGCGTCATATCGCGATCGCGCGAGACACTTACTACCGCGCGCCGAACGGCCGACATCACTTTTATCGAGCAATCAACGTCGGCGCGATCATTCCTGCCTCGAGGCGAAGAGAGGAAAACGAATACGCGTCATAAAAATTCGTCGCTTATTCGAAAGACGCTAAGAACGTGAATTGTCATGGCACGAGTGAGTAAATACTCGGAATGGACCCCGCAGAATGTCGTAACGCGACTGCGTCCAATCTTTATCGATGAAGTCGGTTATTGAAAATAAATGACGTTTACGGCCGTCGACTTACGATTATCGAGTGGTATATCCTTAGCATAATGGAGCTTCGTCTCTTTTCGTATATTTATTCTTTCTTCACAAAAGACTAAGTATTATTTTCGCAAGAATATCAATGCAAGGTTGTTAATCTGCGATTTGTATGTAAATAAAGATAAATAAAAATAAATGTTTTAAAAAATTAAACACGAGTCGTGGTGATTTAACCTTTTTTTCCAAGTTCCTTTTCGCGTGTTTTCTTTACGAGAAAAATATTATTTTCACAAAATATTAATGCGAAATATTCTATTATTAATCTTATATATAAATAAAAACGATTTGCTTATTTTTTTCAAGTTCCTTTCCGCCAAGTCTTTTGACAAGAAAAAACAATATTTTCACAAAAATATCAAAACATTTCATTCGTAAATAAAAATTAATGTCTTAGAGAATTAAACACGAAGCTCAATGATTTTATGACTTTTTCAAAGTTCCTCTTCGCTTTCCTGTTTCATCTCATCTCTCAACGTTTTGATTCTCTCCGTTTACGAGCACATCATGTTGATATATAATAATCCAACTGGTATACCGACGCAAAAGTGTGACATTGAGGATTATGCATTTACATAAAGTATATCGATGTCACAATAAATGTTTCTATTTTAGCTCAACGTTCTCATTAATTCTCACAAAGTTATTCAAAGCAATCAAATCATAACATTGTTACTTATTATAAGGCATAAAAAGGGCTTTAATTACCCACTTATTTGTATCGCCATGGCGACATACAAATTCAAAATATTCTTTTTAATACTTACGATCGTCGAATAATATTCACGACGGAAATTGAAAATCTCACAGGCGATTGCAGGCTTATCGAAATTGCGCAGGCTTTAATCCTGGGCTCGAAATAAGCCGCAATTTCGCGAGCGTCGAAAACTCTCTGAGGAAGTCGGACGGTCATTTCTTCTTACGGGCAGTTTCGGCGCGAACGCGGACGCATCCGCGAAGGGTCTCGCGCAAAAGAGAAGAAGAAGAAAGAGAAAAACAGAAAGGAAGGGGTAGAGAAGATGAAAGAAAGAAAGAAAGCGGAAGAGAGAGGTTGCGCGTGTATGCCCACGTACTTCTCTTCGGTTGAAGTTTGAGTCACGTCGCTTTTTATCGCGCCGGAATGAATCACCGTGCACGCGAGCGGCCAAAGTACCCGGTAGCCGTGCCGAGACACCATCATATTATTTTTACGGCCCCGAAACGTCTGCCGGCATTATCATAATCTCCCCCGGGCGCGGCCGAGCTCGTTCCTCGGCTCCATCGGCGGCCCTCCACCTCTTCGTTTTCTTCACCATCCACGTTGTCGTCGTCGTTGTCGTCGTCATCGTCGTCGTCGTTGTTGCTTGCTTTCCTCGCTACTACCATATCGTGTCGTTGCACTCTTTCTCCTCGTTCGGTCGTTCACTGTCGGTCTCTTTTCTGCATGTTCCCCCGTGCTACTATCGCTTCCCCACCCTTATCTTCACGAGGAGGCTCGAAGTGAACGCCCTTTGAATACGCGGCCGCTATTCGGCGATTTAGAAATCTCCCCGACGAGAAGGTACGCGTCCCAGGTTTTGGTTCGACGTCTTCCGATGGATTCACGATTATGGTCGTGATTTTAAATAGTCAAAGATCGCAAAAGCAAATAAATGGACTATTTATGTGTAATGAAGTAGATAAAAAAGGATCTTTAAACAAGATCTCTGTGTAAGTAATTCCACGTGTACTTTTGTTAACGATAGCATTGGAATATCAGATTATATGAATTAATTTGAATTATTTTTAACCATTTCTATAAACTACCATTACTCCTCAATATGTCCTTTGTTATATGTCTTTATGTTTTTAATACTAAAGTACTGAACAGTCGTTATTGATCATTTCTATTTTTAAAAATAAATTTATATTATATTTCTTATACAAAAAATAGGATTTTTTTAGTTTTCAATAATTATGTTCTTTACCTTGAAATGTTAGGTTTTCATCTTTTTTTTTATTTTTATGATAATTTGTTCACTTGCTCCTTTTAAGTAAGAAGTTGGTACTTCTAATGTTAATTAAAACAATGGAGTTACACAATTTACTCAAAAAATGTATTAAATTTGACTCACAAATGTAATTTATTTACCAGTGCATACATTATTATAGATGTCGTTTACTTGGAAATTAAGCAATTTAATTTACAGAAATGAATTGATTTAACATTTTAATATACACAAACGTTAAAAGTAACAATTATTTAATTAAAAGAATAAATTATATTACTATTTTTGATTTTTAACAGTGTACAGTCCGTTATACTTTTCAAATTTATGTCAAAATAATTTAAATATTTAACAAAAAAAAATTCATATCACTGACTAATTACATTTGCATAATTATTCATAAAGAAGTCGAATTTCATCTCATTTGGTAACATATTCGTAAATTTACGATTAATTTTTTTCTCTCTTTCACCATTCACTCGAGATAATTGTCAAAAGCGAAAAGTGCAGAACTTTAGATATCGTGGCGAATTAAGAGCACCAGAGAGTCAGCATATATTATACCGGAGCGCGAAAGAACCAGGACGAAGAGTGGCCGTGGCGTAAAGCGGCGCGCGATCGGACGGCCATCGTGACGGACGTAAATAATATTTTTACGAGCGGACCGCGGTGCACCGCGCCGCGTCGCGTCGCGCCGCGCCGCCACGGCTTTCTGCTTTCTGCTCCTTTGCTGCGAGAAAGAATGAGTTTTTTTCGGTCAGTGACGCCTGTCTCGAAGTCCCCTTCGAACAACGGCGCGCCGACGACGGTACATTCGCCCGGGGTACCAGGAACTCTGCGGTGTTCCGCTTGCGGTCGTCCCGGATAGGCCGCAACGACCGGCCGCGCGAGCGAGCGGCCTCGTCGTCGAGACCGTAGCGCAGTGTATATGCGTGCGTGTATCTCGACCGCACAAAAAGGATCTCTTTCCTTGCATTTATAGCCTCGGCGAGCTCTTTTCCCGCATTTGACACGCCATTTCGTGTAGCGGCCCGAGCGGCCAGAAAAGATTTACCGACACCGACGCATGGACCGTCGCGTCGCGTCGCGTCGCGTCGCGTCGCGTCGCGTCGTTCTAACACCGGAAAGCATAGCCGCTGTATGTCACGTGCACATCGGTGAGCGATGAATTCTGTTGCCCTATAAAACGCGGAGAGAATAATTTCGAAATAAGAGCAAGAGAGCACAGATTCTTGCATAACACATAAAGCATAAGAAAATCAACCAAAGTCTTTTAATTGATGGAAAAAAAAGGAAATATAAAAGACTTTAATTGTTTCATTACGCGTTATAATTCTATCTACTTCTTTTCTAATTTTAAATTTTATTTTGTAGAGATACAGCTATTAAATGCATATATAAATCGCACGTATACTGATTTTACAAGCAATTTAGAAATGAAAAGGTAGAAATGCTTGCATCTCTTTTTCAGATATTAGATTAATTATTTTAATTCTTATTTAAATTATATAGATGATGATGTACTTATTTCAGTTTATTATATGTATTTTAATTTCATTTGAAAAGTAATCTATTCGTCACTGTGTACAGTTTGTTGAATCGTAGCTCACAGCTCGTCACTTCTCATTCGCCGATGTGCACACGATCTACCTACCAGTTTCGAACTGCGATTTTAAGGACTCTCCATCGTCTGGGATTGCGTGACGCGCGAGAGACACGCTCGTAAAACGCTAAACGGATAGATAGGTGTTTTATTGTGGCAAAGAACTGGAAGAGCTTGGTTTAGTAGTATATGTTTTACATGTACGTTTATATCCTCTCTACGATATGACATCTGCTATTTCAATAGCGAAATTTAATTTGAAACTTGCAAAGAAGTCTAGGGTCTTGCAATAAAAGTGTGAATGACAAGATATAAAATGGATAGTTAAAAAGATATATCAAAGTAGAGGGTTTAATATCTTGGATTTTAAGTATTCTTATAAATCATCAAGCGGATAACGTGAAATAATATATTAACTAACAGATTCACTCATAATAAAATAACAGTTTATATAGTTTTCTGCATGTGCAACATACAGATTTACGAAAAAATATTACGAAAAAAATGTGAGATTTTATTATCAGAATTATAATCTTAATAAATGAGCATATTAAATAGGCTTCACAAGTTCAATAATTATTTTAATACAAAAAATAAGATCATAAATCAAGTGTTAACTTCGAGTCATCATTAACACTTTCAAAATTGTTTACAAACATTTGCACCCAGCAACGAAATATTTGTATCATATATTAACAAAAATAAATTCGTTGCCATTAGTTCTTCCAAAATAAATCTATATATTTTATATATTTTATAAAGTTTATAAATAAATATAAGTTAACATCTATAGGAATAAACATTTTCATAATTTTTTCTTTTTCAAATGAGAAAAGTATACCATTAATCCGCTAAATAATAATTCTCATATTGTGCATTGTATTGCATCTCTTCCGCCTTGTTCGTCCAATCCCAAATATGGAATCCCCAAGCAGAAAACACAAGAGACAACGCAGCTAGTTGTAAACAGGTATTAAAAAGAACATTAGACTCGAGAAAAGTGGCGCGATGAGCAAACGCGATCAATCAACGTAGAAACGTGGTCCACAGGATCTCGAGTATAAGCACGACGAGTAAGAAGATCCTTAGTCCACGAGAAAGTCCACTTGCGAGAAGGGAAAGGGCAACGGTCCGCAATCCACGTAGGACGCAAAGTACTTTATCACTTTTGCGAAAACAATTTAAGAGAAACGTATCATTTGTATACTCCGCGCATTCATCATAAAATAAATTATATCACAATAAGTTCCCATTTGACATAATAATTTTGAAGAAAATGTTGCATAGGTTAGCCCTAAATTAAACGGATTATTAAATTTGAAGGCAACGTCTATATTTCGATTTCGTTTGTGAAAGTATCTTTTATTTCAGAAGTGACACAACTAAAAAAATTAAGAAGTTTTCCAAAAAAACAAAAACTGTTTTCCAATTTGATAAAAAATTGTTCATTAACTAAAAATATCAGCAAAAAGAATATGTTCAACATTAAATATCATTTTCTTTTCACAACACTCAAAAATCTTCCTTTTTTTAATTATAAAGATATTGATGATTTTTTTTAAATCATCTTTTTTGAGTTATGACAAATTTTTATTTTTAAGGTAATGTTTACTTAACTTATTTATAGAAATAATGCAAAAATCATGTTTCTGAGTTGTGTTATTTTTGAAGTTAGGGTATATACTGTATAACCGGTTTAATTATATTATCTCTGTAGCAATTGCGAGTAGCGACTTACATGTACGCTTTAATCTGCTACATACAATCGCTCGTTCGTCTCCCGTGATTTAATGAATTATTATCGAACCGAAAAACAGATGTTACGAATTGATCGATCGAGAAACATGTATTTACATGAAGTATATTTATGCGGATCATTTTTCTTTCTTTTCGACTTTAAAATGTACTATTCACCGAGCTGTGTAAAAACAACTGTGTCTGTACGAATAAAGATAATTTTAACATACCCACCACACTAATTATTCAGACGACCTGATCCCATTTTTCTCTAAAGTACACATATGGGATGTTCATTTTGCTGTACAGCTACAGATATTAATAAATCCTAGCGCATTTTCTTAGCCCGGGATAAATTTTTGTATCGTACGAATTCTTTATTGAACGAGTAAAATTGATGGATCGAAGGGCAAGGGATGGATCGCCAAGGGAGACCAAGGGAGCAGATTAGACACGGGCCGCGACTCCACTTTAATCGATCTGATTTATGTGCTATAAAAGGCGCGGTAATAGCGCTGTAGATTAGACTATTTGTGTCGTCGACAGTTCAAAAATACGTCATCGAGCTCGCGTGGGTAGAGCACGTGCAAGATTCGAACTTGCACATCGAAAACTGGTAAAGGGCTAGCTGTCTGTGCGTAGATCCTTGAAGAAAGGGAGCTAAAAGCGGTAGAGCAAGGAGCTAGGGGAAACTTTGGTAGGTCTGACGCCTCCTCCGCCTTTCGTTTAGCTATAAAATACAGATAAAGGGCGACCCTGTTTAAGGGTGCTGCAATGGGATCGGTCGGTTATGCTCGCAATTTTAAAAAGAAAGGGAGAGAGGCTCTTCCGGCAACACTGCGTAGTTTTCAGGAAGGTTCATCGCAGAAAAATGTTACGACGAAATGTTAAAACATCCCTTTTTACCTTTCTTTTATATTTGTTGAGTTCTAAAGAACGAAAATAGTCAGTCCAATGCGAAAGCTCCATCAGGAAATAAATCTTTAAATCATTTTTTTATTAATTTAATGCTAATTAAATTATTTATCTACACGAAAACAATTTTACTCAAGTATTTGATCAAAAATTTAGCTAGATAAGATCCGGAAATAATTTTATTGGACTATCAAAATAGTTATGTAAGAGTATTACGCTCGAGCATAATAAGCAATGCTACAAATTAATATTCTAGCAACCAGATCATCCCCTTGATCATCCCCTATATAATTATATTGATAATTCAACAAAATTATTTTCAGATTTGTATCTAGCTAAATGTTTAAATACTTTAGAAATGTTTTTCCGTGTATATATAGCTATCTAGTTGCTTGAAATTTTTAAGTAAATTTTACAATGTACGGAGAATAATGAAAAATATCAAAATTATTCTTTATTATTATTAATTATATATCTAATATATTAACAGGAGCTATTAATTCTTGAATATCTAATTGCCCGAACTTTTAAAGTAAACTTTATAATGTAGAGAGAATAATCAGAAATATGTCAAATTGTTCATCTATCACTCCTTCCTTTACCTGTCTTCATAAATGAACGTAAAAGCTCGCGCTTTTATTCGCTTTTATTCGCTTTTATTCGCTTTTATTCGCGCTTGCACACGCGAGTAAAATATTAAAATTTTTTTCGGGTAATACCGCGCATAATGTAATATCCGTACGTGTCGCCACGTTTTACTTCCTTTACGCGTCATCGTCGTAAAAGTAAAGGATCGCTCGCGAACCGTTGGCATACGCGAATAAATCGTTTTAGCCGCTTCCGCGCAGGAAACGTAATCTCGTTAACTTTTACGCGCAGTCGCGAGCGGCGTTAATTTTTCACGCGGACTGACACCTCGCGCTAGAGTTTATGCTGGAGACGTTTCAAAATATTTCAGGCCATGGAAACAGGGCGGTGGATGACGCGAGAGAGCACGGTAATTCGGAGCACGTTATAGAAAGCGACTCGCGAGTTACCGCGTTACCGCCGTTGATATGACACAGACGCGACAGTTACGACGACGTCTTTTATCTTGCTACTCTTTGAAGATTGTCCGATCAAAGAATCTTCGGCTCTTTATTCGATTCCACTCTGCCTTCGGTTCGACTTTACCGAAGCTTCCTCTATTATTGAATTTTTACATTGCCTCGAGAAATTTATATCAATCAGAACAACTTAATAATTAGATAATTCACTTACTCAATTTCAATTTCATTGTTTAATACATCACAAGAATCGCATTTGTAAAAATATTTGTACGAAAATACTAAAATTCAAACAAGCATTTAAAGGTTTGGAAAATCAAGAGTTTCAAAAAGACAATTTCAAAGTTACAAAATTATAATACATATTATAACAAGTTCCTAAATATATTTATATTCCCATAAATAAATATAACTAAATATCATAACATTTGTATTTTTTCGATGTGAATAAAAAATAAATAAATAAAACAGAATATTTAAGTGAAATTTAAATAGCTATTATATTTAAATATAATTTGTAATATTTTTAACTCATTTTTCTCTTTAAATCGAATATTATGCTTCGTCTTGCAGACGAGAGAGATCGATAGATTTGTCGGAGTTGCTACAAGTTCGTCGGTAAAAGAACATTCGGCTAGTTGTCCATACGGGTTTCTGTTGGCTCGCTTTGAACTTTTATCACCACGAGAGAGGCGCGTATAATCTACTTTTTACTCGTCGCACACGTGTCTTCGAGCTTTACGTTCGCGGGCTGGCAGTAGCCTGCGGCTTCCCGATCCGTCGATACATTTATGCCCTTTTATTTCTCTTGGAAAAAAGGCCTCGACCACGTTCCCTTTATACTTCTCGCGCTGTGTGTTAAAAGTTATACTTGGATTCATTCGAGTATAGAGCGAGCAATCGACTTGCACTTTTCAAAGAGCACAACTCTTTTTAGTATCCCGTTTCGACATCGTTGTTAAAAATTAGAAATAATGCCATTGTATACTCCAAATTTCTTGAAATGAAATATCACTCCAAGACAGTAAAAATACAATCACTTCTAAAAAAGAGTGAAAATTGTCACTCCTTTTCAAGAAGTAAAATATTTTTACTCCGTTTCAAAAGTGATTGTATTTTCATTTTCTTAAGTGAGATTTTACTCCAAAAAATTTAGAGTACAGGATTTTGAATAATTCAATACAAAAATTTAATACAAAAGAATTATCTCCACGGAAATAAATAAAATAAAGAAAAAAAATAAGATAAAGAAAAAATGCCTGTTGATGTATAAAAAAGTAACAGCAAAAGGAAATATACACTGAAGAGATTTTGCTGAAATATCTAAAAATTTAGGTAGCTGCAAATCTAAAAATAATTTTGTTAGACCATCAAAATAATTCTGTAAGAAACACAAGCATAATAGAAAAAGTTTTTACATTCTAACAAGTAGCTCGAACGTCCTACATATTATTATGAGTTGGTCTAACAAAATTATGTTCTGATTTGAATCTAGCTAAATTTTAAAATATCAAAAACATAAACTAACTTTTATTGCAAAAACATTTTTTTTTCAGTTGTATTTGAAGAAATACAACTGAATCTGTTATACGCAGATATTCAGTTTAAGTAAATTAAACTGAAAACGGAGGGTATATCATTCTTAAAGTGCAATGAATTGGAAAGAGAAAACATCAGATCGAATGTCTCGATCGTCGATAGATCGCAACCGGATCCAAGAGCGAGATATCCAGAGGATGCTTCATATCCAGAGGAACTACGCTCTTAGATCGCTCGTTTCTTTCTCGCACGTCGCCCGAGGGATCCCAGCGGCCGTCTTATAACGCTAGCTGTTTATTCCCTCGCCTCGGGAAATTATGCAAAGTGTAATGCAAATTTTCAAAGCAGTGTACTCCTAGAATCGTCATTAGCTTGCATACGACATACTAGCTTGTAGCATGGTAGCTCGCAACGGGATCGTTCGTTAATTTTTTAACCAACTGCGATGCGCGGATAGTCGCACGGATGGCAGACTGCATACCACACTGACAGCGCAACGAGTTAAGCGCTAGTTTGTTAAAGATTTTAATAAACACGGCATACATACGGCGTGCAGGTATACGCTTTCGAAGAACACAGGTAGTAAGAATATTTTAATATATTATCATTTTTTAAATTGCTGCGAGTAATAATATGAATGTATATATATCAGTGGGAATTATTGCCTGTGTGTGATTTTCAAGATAATATGAAATTAGCACATAAATGTTTGACCAGCATATTTTATACTGTGTTTTCATGTACGAGAAATACATCCATCGATCACGACAATAGAAAAGAATTAATGACTCGAAAGAATCCTTCCACGTTAAGGTGCATACTCTACATAATTCGCAAATCGCAAAACGTAGTTCGCAAATGCTGACGCAGAATGACGATCACCGCACGCAAGATACGCGCAGAAAACCAACTGCACGCAATGAAAAAACAAACGTAAATCTTCATTCTGCATTTGCGTTTGCGAATTACAATTTGCGATTTATGAATTATGTAGAAGCACCATTAAGGAGATGACGTGACGATCAAATTTGATCGACGTCGATAATACAAACTTTTTTAATTCCAAATTAATAATGATATATTTAATTCATTTTTTATATTATATTAGTCTCACGCAAAGATATACATCTGTCTTTATTTAATATATTGCAGCGTCATTTCTTGCAAGATCGAGTTTACTTTTTAGACACAATTACTATTCTGTTTTCTGAATCTTCGTTAATCTTCAAAACCAACTGCACGCAATGAAAAAACAAACGTAAATCTTCATTCTGCATTTGCGTTTGCGAATTACAATTTGCGATTTATGAATTATGTAGAAGCACCATTAAGGAGATGACGTGACGATCAAATTTGATCGACGTCGATAATACAAACTTTTTTAATTCCAAATTAATAATGATATATTTAATTCATTTTTTATATTATATTAGTCTCACGCAAAGATATACATCTGTCTTTATTTAATATATTGCAGCGTCATTTCTTGCAAGATCGAGTTTACTTTTTAGACACAATTACTATTCTGTTTTCTGAATCTTCGTTAATCTTCTACACATATATATACAAATAAACTACGTTCAGCTAATATATTTTTTTTTAGACTGTTAATCTTAATTTTACAAATTCAATATTACTTGTTCCAGTAATTATCTGAGGTCCGCTGGATACATTTATGCTATTCATATAAACTATAAAATTTTGATATTAAAAGCGAACTTTAACCTCAGATAGCAATTATATGAGCCACAAGTGAATTTTTTAATTTTTGTTTAATTCTTTTTGAAATCAACACGCTTGAACTTGTATGTATTTTAATTCTAAAAAAATTTGTTATCCGTATAAAGCTAGATCAAATATTTTAGATACACTACAATTCAAGGTAATTCCCGTCACACTAACATCCCCTTAACGAGAACTCCAAGGAGACGTCGACCTCCTCTTTTACTACCCTCGATCTTTCCTTCCTCGCGTAACCGATGAAAATCTCGTGGGCGTAAAATACGCGTATCTTAAGGTCTCCTAAAGTCTCGCGGGCGACATCGCCGGGCAATAAAGTCCATTCGCGTCGCATTTCTTCAGATTTGGACCTCGCAAATCCCTCGCTTCGCCGAACACAATACACCCTGTGTTCGGGAATGCGGCGCGTGAGAGACAAGCGGGACGGCGAGAAGATCTCACGCGAAATTATGCGCAAGTTCGCGGAATCGCACGTTCGCAGTGAATCAAATGCTTTTACGACACGTTCGAAAATCTCGCGTACGAGTCCCGACAATCGGTCACAGTTTCTTTCTTGGAATGCGCGGACGTTATCCACGCCCGCAGGATTTATCTCCCCGGAATTTCTTTTTGGTGCTGCCGTTGATGCTGCTGCTGCTGCTGCTGCTGCTGCTGCTGCTGCCGCGACTGCCGTCGCTGATCTCGGTGACCTTTCACGGCTTAACGGAACGCGGTCGAGGATCCTTCAGATTTAACGATCGACCATGGAGTTTCGGTCCGGCGAATCGTATCTCCGGGCTCGCCAAGAAGATTTCTTCTCCTCGACGAAGTAGGAGGTACCGCGACGTCTTGCTCATTTTGTCGCGACCTTCGCGAGCTCTCCTTTCGCTTTACCTTCCGTGAATATTTGATTTCACTGTAAACGATGCAAAAATCCGGTATCTATAAGATACTGTGATAAACGAATAATAATGCATATCGTCGAGATTTTTATTCGCGATAAGTCAATAAAAATACTTCGTTAATTTTGTACAAATGTAAAGTCGAAGTAATAAAGATATTCTCTCTGCATTCATATTCGCCGATTATTTCCGCAAACATGTTTATTTTAATAATTCCGCATTATCCCTCGTCGCTGTCGTTGTTTTTCAATTTGCTTGAAAATTTCGCACGAGAGGAATAATTCGCGTTGGTCTTGGCTTTATGCGGGACAGGATGTATCTACTACCCCTCTACGAGGGGAGTTTAGCGCGGAATATTTTACGTGTGGCCGAAGCACGCAAAATTATTCGCCGCGGTAAACTTTCCCTGCGCTAAACATAATTATGATTACCAACTTCAAATATGGTCGCAGCCAGCAGCAACAGCCTCCAATTTGCGTAGTTGCCTCGAGCGCGTAAATAAATGTTTGCGGTAGCACGGAAAATACCAACGCCCGAATAACGAGTCAAACATCAACCACGGTTTTCCGTAGGGTGACGTTATTTCCACCTTTGATGATGTATTGGGCAATTTTCGAAGAATATCCAAAAACGGCATGGTGGTGTAAATTGTAGCTCGCGGTCCGGGGTTTTAAAATTGTTTGAACTGTTGCGTACAACAATTTAACGCGAAGATCAAATTTTCGTATCCCCAATGTAAACTCGAAGTTATATAAATATCAATAAATTATTTACGCGTTTAAGTATCTGAATATAACTGAAGATTTAAGAAAATGGAAGATTTCAGAATCTATACGAAACGAACGATTTTGTTGATTTATTTAAATATTTATCTAGATACATACAAATCTGAAAATAATTTTGTTGAACCATCGAAATAATGTAGAACGCTCGAACATTGATGATAATATTGCAAGAAGTTTTAACATTCTATCAATCAGTTTAAACGTTCAACATAATTAAGGTATAACGAAGCAAAATATTGTAAATGTCACTTGTTAAATTTTTCAGGAGGAAAGAAATCTTATTTTAAAAATCTACAAAAAATTACTATAATAATTAAAAATCTGAGCAATCAGTCTGCAAAAAATTGTAATTATAAAAAATGTGTTAGTTGTTAAAATTTCAAAACGCTGTAAATTCAAGTGAAAATGACAATTGCGCACAATGGATTTACAATGTTCTAAGTTTCATTATTCATTTTTCTTTTAGCACTTTTTATATCAAATAATAATATGTGATAAAATACAGCGCTTACAGTCTATTCATACAAACTCATTTTCACAATTTTGATACAATTACAACGTTTTACATGGTACGTCTCAATTATTTTGATTCAATCAAAATTTTTTTCTAATATAATAAAATTTTTAGATACTTCGGCAAAATCGTTCTTTTTATAAAGTTTAAAAATTCGATCTTGGTGATTTCAAAAATCAGACGATTAACATCGATAATTCGATCATTTGCTTTTAGTATCCTCCATTTTCCTTGGATTCATCGAAGATATCCTTCACGAAAGACCGGTCTTTCTCTCCTGGTATCTTCCTTTTACCCTATAACGTCGACCGACATGCACTGTGAAAACGTCTTGGCGAATTGCCACTGCCAAACCATAAATCTAATCGGTCTTCGCGTTCTCGAAGCAACGTTGTTGCCTCTCGATCTTAACGATCGAACTGCCGAGGTCGCTTCAACGAGAACAACTCGCGCGTATACCTAGCGATGTGATCGAAACCGTCGACCACCATCAAAGCTGAAATACTTATCTCAAGGATAAAGAAGTAAAAAGAGTTTTAAATCTAAACATGCAGTTTTAGCATCAATAAACTTATTTTCCATGTATCATTCTAACTGTCCGTCACGTTCACGTTATTGTAAAGCACGTAAAACTTTATCTTATCTCAAAAACTAAGTGCTCGGATTATCTCGAATGTTACAATTGTCTTTGTTATTCATCCCTGTCCATTATTTACCAGGTCACATTCCTTGCAATTTTATATTCAACACTGATAACATATTTCTCGTGTACCATTTTATTCGTCACGTTTGTTGTTGTTCGTTATTGTAGAGCACGTAACTTTATCTTATCTCAGTAACAACTAAATGCTCGGATTATCTCAAATGTTACAATTGTCCTCCTTTGTTGTTATTCATCCCTGCCTATTACTGTTATAACGTCGCGTTCTTCGCAAAGTCGCAACCCTGACGAAGGGTCTAAAATATGAGATAATTTAACAGCGGTTTACATGGAGCCTCTGTGTTAATCAGCGGTCAATCAAGCGCATATTGGATAATGTAACTGTCCAGTATGACGATTAACCAAATATACTGTGCACATCAAGTATATATCCGATGCCAAAACCTAAAATTCTCGCCGCTCGTGGCGAAGATCGGCGCAATTTATGTCGACAGCGGTCTCGGTAACTGCCGGAGTTTCGGACGCGCCACGAGTGCGACCCCTGATCCAACGCGAGCGGATGAGTTACGAGGTAGGAGGCTGTTCAACGTCGTCTTCTTTACGAACTTTGGAAAATCGTTAGCCCACACCACGTCTCTAATAGGAAAACGTCGCAACTTGCTTCTTAGCAGAACTTACTTTGTAAAAACTGTGATTGAAAAATGAAGACGATCTAATAACTCGATGAAAAAGCAATTAAATATATCATTGTTGTGAGTGCAAGTTAATTTATACAGCTCTGTAAAACTAACGCAATTCTTGTTAATATTATGATTCTTAAATTTTTATTTAGATACGGTAATGTTATTTGAAAGAAACAAATATAATGCTATAAAAAAATGTAATTTTCTAGCAACTAAGTTTGAGCGTTCTACATATTTCGATGATCCAACAGAATTATTTTCAGATTTGTATCTAACTAGAATTGTAGATACTTCAACAAAAAGTTCGCTCTTTCCATATCCAACGCAGCGATTAAAGTATGAGAGCCTGCAACGCAATCAGCGAAACAAAGTGATTCGTTACTGATGAATTTTTACCAATTTCGTTGCGCATAAACAAATTCTCACAGACCAGTGGTAGCGATAACGTTCGCATAATTGTACGGAACGCGTGTTTTCGACAAAACGATTTTGCAGACGGTTATTTATTGCGCGTGGGAGAGCACGAGAATAGGGATATACTGAAAAAAAGTGATGAAGCAAGGCAAAGTGAAACTTTCCTCTCCGGAAGAGAGGTGCAGCGGGAATTACGTACATTATTACGAGTCGAAATGTCGGTATTGTGCCAAACGACCCACGCGGTCTTGTAGCTGAAATTGGATGGGACGACGGCGGTTAAAAGGGCTCGTTATTCTCGTAATAACATCTCGCCGCGCGTGCATGCGCGCATCACGAGGGGGTTGCGACAATTTTAACAGAGTACTGAAAAAAAAAACTCGTTACACACTCCGACGATTTCTCCAACGTGGTTACATTCAATTAATTTCAGATATAAAATGTTGTTTTCACGCGGAATATCTGGCGGTGGTCCGATATGCAACGCGTTACGCAAAAATTGCATTCATGCTTTCCCAAATTGCGTTGCAATGTGGTACGACGTTTTTATAATGTAGTTTCATTGACTGCCTCGGTTTCAACATATTGTACCACATTGTTGTTTCCGAAATTGCATTTCTCATTGCATTTTCCATCGCAATTCCCATCGCGACGAATTGAGAAACGCTGCCGTGCGTCGGAATCATAAAGTAATCGTAGCGCAAAACTGCAACTCTGCTCTTTGCCGGCCTTATCTCCCGCGTTTGCGACAGATCGGTTTAAGGTGTCCGGGAGTCACAACTACAATATCCCGGCTGATACTTGCGCAAGACTTACGGCCCAATTACCAGCGAGCGAACGTTTCTCGGATGGGAGGCACCGATATCGATCGATCTGTCGTCGCGGAGCAACGGCAGCTGAAATTTCCGCGGTGGAGCTCTGTTTTAATGAGAGCAGAATTTTGCGTTTTATGCTGTTGGAATTACACGGTACATGCTTCCCTTTCCGTGTGTTCGCCCGGCAATACACAAAACTCGAGGCTGAGCATTACGCCGACGCGTCGATTTTTGCTCGCTCGATCGATCGAACGCCGGCCATTCGAATAATTGCAATTTCACCCTCGCGTCGGTAGACAAATCACGACTGTTCTGCAACAAGTAGTTATCAACGGCATTGAATTTCTTGTACACCTTCGATAGTTATATACTACGATCGTCGGAACCGAAGAAAATAAAAGTCATAGCAGCAGGTTAATAAAGGAAAAATCATGAAGGTACAGCCGAAGGTTTATTTAATGCAGCGTACCTCTCGCATTTCTGCAGATGGGAAATTTCTATAATGAGCAAATAAGAGAAATTTTGAAATGTTAAGTACACACACACACGCACACACACGCACACGCACATCACGAACACGTTACATGTACGCGTTTCGCGCATACGGTTAGCTCTATAATCCTAATTGAGTACTCACGCGAACGTAAAGTCCGACGTGTACCGCGTGTACTTCCGAGACGATTAGGAGTGTAATAAGAACCAAAATTATCAAACAGCATTCGCCTCCGCATTATTACAGGACATTCAGGTTTTATTTGAGGCACTCGAGAGCGCTATATAGTAGTAGTAATTCACTCTTCAATCGCCGCATCGGATTTATATTATAATCTTGAAACGGGCTTAAGTAAAATTGCGCAACACCTTGCTTTCGCATCAGTGAAAGCGCGCGAGCGCGGAAAGATAATGAAGTCACGTATTGTACAACAAACGCGGAGGGTTTCCACGAGGCGGTTTCCTTACTCGACATTAGTAATTTTATCCCGCGCGCGGGATAGCCCGAAGTCGGGCCGAGATAGACATTCGAATCGTCGTTCATGGAAAGATGCAATAAAGTTCCCAGACGCGGAGCACACTTTACGCTGGTTAGCGGTTAAGTACCCGGCACGTAAGAAGGACCCGTTATGTAAGTCTGTTCGCGATTAGTGCGCTATGCATACGAATTAACGCGCGCAGCATCCGGAGTATCATATTCACTCAGCCCGTTTTCTCTCCGCGATCAGATGTTCCCGAAGTGTCGAACGTCGTCATGAAAAAAGTTTCAAGAGCCACGCGTATAGCGGTAAATCTTCTTAAAAACTTGACCAATTTATTCGTGATCGAATCTTCACGCGCAACGACTTTTTCTGCATCGCGTGCGGGATTTTGATAGGTCACGTATAAAATATCGCGCGACCCTATGATCGGTTCTGGATGCTCCTCAGCTGTACTTGGAACAGTTATGGGAACCAGGTCGCGCGCGGGGATAGAATTACACAACCGTTTGATGGGCGAGGCTCGGGTTCGGAGCAACCGCGGTGAAAGTGAAAGATTCTACTTCTTAGCAGAGACTGCGCGATACATCCTTTCAAACGATTGTCGATTAGTGCCGGTCGACGTACACCGATTTTATATATACCTGCAAGACGCCCACCACCTTGACACCGATCAACACTTTTCCTACGATCCGCTCGAGCATCTCGTTAAGATCACGTGCAATTTTCTGCACGTACGTGTAGGTTTGACATCAACGTACTTGGAATCTATCAGAACAGCAAAGCTAATGCGTCGATTTTCCGTGTAATTTTCATTTTAAAAATTGAAAATTGCCTGCCGTCATAAATATCTCGTAATTTGATAAATCTGTAAATGCCGCGTTCAGAGATGCTGGTCACGAGAGTAAGAGAGGATCGGAGAGGATCGGCGAGGATCGCCTCCTCGCTTAATATGGTCCGCCGTAATTCCACCGTTTCCGTTGCAGTCCGGCAAAAGTGTACGGAATATGCCTCACTTTGTCTTCGTTAACTCGAAAGGCTTAGCAGAAAAATGCATAGGATCTTCGCTCGCGGCAGTGACCGATCCGCAAAACGGCATCCGACGGCATCGCGTTGCAAATGCATTGCGTTGGACCGAGCAGGATGTTGAAAACCCAACACGGAGGCTGTTACTTCTATCTTTCTCTCTCTTGTTGGGTCAGACCAGGTCGACATTGCACGAGCATTCTGCACGCTCCTCACATATGAACGCATCCTACATCGTATCTCGACTAACTTTCACGCTGGGGATCGCGCCGACCGGAGAAAAGTTATGCTCCTGACACGTACGTAACGTAACGAGAATATCTACCCGTTTGTCTTACTATTTTCCTTACGAGTAACGGACATGTAATAACACCCTTTAATTATTAACAAAAAATTAAGAGTTGATTATTAATTTTATTGAACGACTAAGTCTTGTACAAAAAGATTCCAATCTTCTTTCCGTAATTTGGTTCCTTTCGTGCGCAGTTTAAGTTTTTTTATTATATTCTAGGCTTATAAAAAAAACGTATAAAAATTCAAGATTACTTTTCAACATTTTTATTAACATTACTAAATAATTTTTTAATTCAAATGTTAAAACTTTCATTTATTTTATTTACTCTGTTAACATTAATATAAATAAGCTTACTAAATTACGCTTACTATTTTAGTCCAAAACAATATCAAATAAAAAAATAATTTGATCAACTGGATCTCTATCTTTCAAAAGGAAGGGTTAAAGGGTTAAGAATTGCTACGTGGGTGGCGGAATGAGCAGCCGTGCGGAGGATCGATGCGCGATTAAATAAACGGCGATTTTATTGGCTCCGGCGGCCGGAGTTATATCCTGGATAGAGAGAACCGGAGTGTTAACTACGATGTACCGAGGATAACCTAACCGGGCGAGCATGCAGGCCGCTCATCTACGTACGCGTGTAGCAAGTGGGTAGACCCCGGCCGTGAGATAGGCCGGTTTGTCGCACGTGCGACCGTGGGATCGTACAAGCGGAGCAACGGCAGCATCCCTGTTATTTACTGCCGGCTACCTCCTGTCCCTCGGGATACCGGCGGTAATTAAGAACGGCTGTCGAGCAATGCTTTACCAAGAAACGACGAAACTACGAATATATCTATCTCGCAACGTCTCGTGTCCCTCTTCACGCCGCGAGCTTGGAAATTAATTAATAATATCTATCTGTGTGCCTATTCCCTTCTTTGCCTGCTTACCACCTAACGCGAAAGAATTACAGGACGCATCGAAAGAACTTGGTTTATTTTCTAATTAATATCCTCTAATTTTTGCAAACTTGTTTGATTTTTTTATCAGATTCTTTTTTATTCCACACTGAACAAACCTACTAAATTTTAATAAATCATTTGTTTAAATAGTATCAACTAAAATATAACAGTATATTTATTTAAGAACTATTAAGTTAATTTAATTGCACTTTTTATTTACTGTATGTAAATATTTAGTTCCTAGTACAATTGTTTGCAAATGCTTTACGTTACTTGATGAAATAAGCAAAGGCTTTAGAATTAATTGGGTAATAACGATACTGGCGAGTATTTTCTCGTTCCTATCTCGATGGACGATAAACATTATTTTGGAACGTGCCCGGCATCGGTCGGTTAATTGCGGCTCTTGCACTTAAGATCATCGATAACGATCGGGGACGATCGAGGCCCGGATAAGTGCATGTCCACCCGGACTGTGCTTATCCAGCGCGTCGTCTTGATATAACATTATTAGGAATAATAAGTAACTTAATTTCGCGGAATGGCGTGCCGCTGTGCGTCTACATCGCCATTAACCGTATGTAACATCGGCACCGCAATTACGGCAAACAGCTCGGTCGACTTGCTGTAACATCATTTAAATTCAAACATCGATCGTCCTCTTCGCGAACAGTATAGAATTACCTTGCATCTTCCAAGTACGGTAGCAGCGCAGAGTTTCGTTAACTATTATTATTCGCACAAAACCATAATTCCTCTTTCAGATAATGAAATATTATTTGGGAACCGATATTTTTCGCAAAAATAAGCACGAAAAATATTTATAACGTGTCAAATCAACTTCATTACAATCAATATAGAAATAATAATAATTATACAAAATAGAATGTAAAGATATATAAAATCAATGTTTTTTTAGACTTAAAATATATACCACGTCTAAAAACGGGTCTCTATAATGTTATAATGGTCTTTTTTGAAAAGATGGGAATTAAATTTTTACGGAAAAAAATCAGTTTTAATGTGAAGTATCTAAAACTTTAGCTAGATACAGATTCAAAAATAATTTTGTTCAATCATCAAAATAAATATGTAGAATGTTAATTAATGACAAAACTATAAAAAAATTTAACATTTCAGTAGACAAATAATTCAAGAATCCCATATAAAAATCCTACATTATTATGATAGTCAATCAAAATTATTTTCAGATATGGATCTAATTAAAGGATCTAATTTTAACAAGACCTTCTTTCCATGTAAAAATCCTCACTTTTTAAAATTCGTATTATATATTTTTATGGTTTTTTTACAGTGCCTTAAATTATTTTTAACATCATAATCCCGAATGTAATCTTTTGTACAGGTTAAAAAATTCTTAACAAATAATATAAGTAAAAGAAAAAAAAAACAATTTTAAAGGTACTATTTCCTAATCAAGTTGGTCAAGATTTCCAGGTTTTCTTTTTGAGCTTAGGAGTACGCATGTACACTTGATTCGCTCTGTAATCGTTACTTTTGTAGGAGTAAGTAAATACGAATCGGATACGAGTTCTCGTCTCTAACACTGATCTATAGAAACTGGACGATTTCGTTTACCGTCAGTCTTACATTCAGTTTCGTTTGATGGCTACTCGCCGGTTCTCCATGTTAATCGTCCGCATGGTCGCGCATGGTCATCTACGGTCTACGATAATTAGACAATCAACAGGGATCAGAGGGGAACGATGGTGCATCCTGCGCGCGTACTATCCGCCGCACTAAAATGCCAGAGTAAAATTAAAGCCCTCGCTTTTGGTGGCGGTCGCGGTAGCAAGAGGGAAGGGGACTTATGCTTTACTGCCCTTTACTGCCCTATACTGGACCCGTAGCTACTACCCGCAGCATACCAGCGGTGGTTCTCAAGTCGGCCAAATTACAAAAAAACAAGCTGCACAAGAGCCGTACGTCATTGTGACCTCGAACATTTACAGAGGTAAAGTGAGTTACGAAATTGGACACGATGCATAAGTAGTATCTTGAACGCATCGCGACACTTTACGGCTTGCGGTTCCTTCTGCGGTTTGCGACGAGAGAGACGGATTTCGAACGTAGTAAAGACAAACAGCCACCAGGAGGATATTAAATCACTGGACCTATCGACTTTCTTCGAAAACTACATCTATATTACGACAATTTGTATAAAATCTTTAAAAAATTTGGATTTTCATTACTTTGTTCATTGAAGTTTTTCTGGAAAAAAAAAAAAAAAAAAAAAAATTCTTGTCTCCGAGTATTTGACGAAATTTCAGAATAACAGAGCCGTTTACAAGCTTAATTTACAGCAGTATACGAATTGCGTTTTCATGCCTGAAAATGAAATTGGGAGACACTGAGCAGAGGACCCTTGCGATGAGTATTACGTTACGACGCCTACTGTGAATGCGACCAGGGCTGTTTGCCGGGAAAGAGCCACGCAACCCCTCGTTCTCCTGACCTTAAAGTACGCGAAACACATTTGGACTCGTTATGTTAACTGTCGGAAGGTGGTTCAATTGAACGGGATTATGAAAAGAGACAGACATACGATGCCGAGTCCGTTTAGCAATAGTAATCCGAGACTATTCAACGGTCAGAATCTCCAGAGTCCACAGAATCCCGTCGTATTCGACGTTAAATGGACGAAAGATAAGGGGAAATTGCAATTTATCACCGAGCGGATTATTGCCAGAGAAATATCACGTAGACAAATATTACTAAAGCAAAAATGTAGGCATGATATAATATAATATTTCACGTCATTGTATGAGATATACTAAGTGTAATTGTATTTCTATTGGACCATTATTCTGGAACTCAAATAAACGTATTGGCGTTTATTTCGATCAAAGTGGGTCTTGGTACATAATGATATTTCTTTTGTATAAATTTTACAATTTCCAATCCGAACGAACTGCGCGCTGATTATTCGTCGATCTTGAAATATAATACAATCATGCACTGTTAAATTCATAATATCAAATGGCCATCAATATGTCATTAATTTAACTCAAGAAAATACTAAATGTACTAAATTTGACTCAAATTCAGTTTATTATTTATTAAGTACATACGTTAATATGAACGTTGTTTACTTTGAAACTATTCAGAAATGAATTGATTTACATTTTGACACAGATAAAAGTTAAAAGTAACAAAACATTATTTTTTAATACAAAAAATTGACTTATTATAATTGTTTCTTTAATATCTGACAATGCAGACTGAAGCGAGTAAAATCACAAATTAAATTAACCAACATTTTATTATAATATCGTTGATGTTAATGAATATCTTTAAAACAATGTAAAAAACTTATTGCGAAAAAATAACACCTCCATCGGAATTAAAAAAATTATTCAAGAAACAATTTAACGCAGTACATTACACATACTCTATTAAATAAACATTCGATTACAATTTCACCATAGTTATTAAAAAAAGAATTAATTACATCAATCAAATCGATTTATTAATTTTACAGCTGAATAAAGAGAGAGGAGATCTGAAGGAAAAGGAAAATTGCAAAATCTGTCATAAGCGAAGAATTGCTCTGATCTCAATTTCGCGATACAGCGGGGGAATTACAAGATCGAAGTAAAACACCGGCGAACGCTCGTGCGGCGATCAAACGACATCCGACATTCGTAAACCTGGGAGGCAGCGCCTTGTAACTAGTCATTACGACAAATTCCCTTAGGTAATTTCTCCCGCTCGAGGCCGACCCGGTTTTAGAAAGTATCGGGGGAAAGGAGAGTCGTAAAAAAGACGGCGCGCGGGTAAATGATTCATAACGCGCTCGACTTCCTCCGTCAAAGGGGCCGGCGTTTATTCGATCGATAAATAATATTGGCAATTATTGCGGTTAAACTTTAACGACAAAGTCTATCGCGCGGCGGTCTCTCCACCACCTCCTTCTCCTCCTCCTGCTATTTCTCCAACCCCCCATCCCTTACTCCGTTCTCGATGATCACCGATTACCGATTAGGCTAGTAATTATTTCCGCGCGCCGACCGATCTCGACTGGTGCGTTCGCCTCTTCATCTTCTCGACGGAAACCGCTCGATTACCGTATAGCGATTTTACCGCAACGTAAGGTGCATCACTGAATAGAAACTCATCAGAAAATCACCGTGGAATCTATGTTTATCTCTGCGTGATTAGGCAAAGTAATGCTATGCTTTTTTCAAAATTACAAATACGATGCAATCAGTTTTAATCACTTTACACTCGTAAATTATTACCGATCGTTTATTCATCGATGGGATCGTTCTCTCTTTCTTTCTCTCCTCCCCCCCCTCCCCTCCTCTCTCCTCTTTCTGCTGAATTCGTTAGTTTTAATAATTTTCTTTTACTACTGGGAGATATATAGTGAAACGATACATATAGAATGTGCTTTTATCAGTACGTCAGATGATGATAAATCACGTCGCGTTGGCGAAATAGTTGTTGCCCCCGACAGCAATGGCAATTTTCGAAATAACTTAGCGCGAGATAATAAATTGCATACTGCGCATCTGTGCATCTGTTCCGCGTGATGCGTAGCTCCAACGCCCGACACGCCGCTGCAGAATGCAGCCCTCAGGCGTGTATCCCAAGCCTTCAACCAGTTTTATTTAATTTTAGAATATCGTTTTTTTGTTAATTAATCTACAACGTTATCACGGTATATTACATTAACAAAAACCCATTCTTTCACGATAATTAGGTATAAAAATTATGTTGATACATTAAATGTATACGGAAAGGACAATTTTATTAAAAGCTCTAAAATTTTGATGGATATAGATTTGAAAATAATTTTGTTGGAAACCCAAACTGCTAGAGTAGTATCATAATTCTTGTAACATTACGCATTTTTATTCAACACAATTATTTTTTATGGTCCAACAAAATTATTTTCAAATCTGTATCCAGCAAAATCGTTCTTTTGATATAGAAATAGTTAAAGCAACAATATAAAAATCAATGGTTTTAGATTTTTAACGATTCGATCGAGCAGTTCGAGCGATTGTCCGTTCGGTAGAAAATCTCACGCAAATTTCATGTTAAGTCGTTCGCGATTCTCGCTAGTTTCATTGGCGATGGACGAGCGAGAGAGCGAGCGAGTTGATTCCGGTGAACCGGGAGAAGAGCCAAGGCTCGCGGAGTTCTCGGCAGGAAAGATGGCTACGATCGTAAATCTCTGCCTCGGCGGAACTGGTTATACAAAATAGGCTCCGCTCCCGGGAGTTATACCTGCCTACTCCAAATGCAAACTTCTTCACCGAACGCGCGCGAACCGCACGAATCCGCACGAATCCGCTCCCCGACTCGGCGCTCCAACGAGGACCGTTTCCACTGATACACGACCGTGCTCTCGATTCCCGCCGAGATATCTGCCGTTCCGTTTATCCTCGCCGATGCACAAGCACATTGCTCGTCGTTCTCAAGTGACCGGATCCGCGAGAAATTAGGAGATTCCCTTGCTTCATAAAGATTTCCTCTCGTGGTCGAGTTAACTCGCGATATGAATCGATTGTTCGAAATATTTGAAATTGATTTCAATTTACTCAAAATATAAAAAAAAAATCAATCTTCTTAATACCAGCTGATGCAATTACGCGTACAAAATGTGTGTTCCATATACTTCGACGTTCGTTTCCACGGACAAAATATGGGAAGGTTGAGAGCTTGGATACACGACGGAAATAGTCGAGAAATATTATGGTTTCAGAAAATGAAAGAGGAATGTCTCGTACTGATAAAACGAAAAGTCACGGGCGATTAGTGGCGCCGTTCTAATAACACGAAAAATTCCGAGATGAAGTATCGTGACAGTTATCTATTACGCCATATTACTCGTCGGGGGGTTAAAAATACACGCGAGGGAGGAACGCGGTGATGTAAAGGCGACGAGTCTTGTAAATAATCCGCGGCGCACGGAGAGTGGCTATTCCCCTTGAAAGATCGGTGTCGGCTAGAAATGGCAATGGCAAGCGGAAAAACGCCGCTCCAACGATTTCGTCGAAGAGATCCGTCCATCGTCGTCGGATTTCTTCCGCGTCGAGACGCGGTAAGAGAGACGCGAGTCAGAGCGCCGTGGCGCCAGCGTTCTAATTAAAGTGCGTCTTCGTGGCGCACGTATATACAGGGCCGCATTTAAGTCTAACAAGCTTCAGATTCATACAATTGATTGATGGATTAATTGGCAGTGATATGTATGTATTTATCATATTATGAAAAAAAAGTTATAAAAATAAATTATAAATACGTCAATCTCATCAGACATAATGTTACGTTTCTATTAGTAAAAATATTAAACAATTCAGAAATTGTCTGCATTTATTTCTAAGTAAAGCAAGTATCATTTAGAAAACATATACATATAGCACATTTTATTTAAATGAAATTAGGCATAAGACTCGTGCAGTTGACTGCTGATTGATGAATTAACCGGTGATATATATTTATCATATATTATAAAGAAAGCTCAATTATAGAAAAAAATAAGACTTCAATTTGATATCAGAGGTGATAATACATTGCCATTAGTAATACAATTATTGAACAATTTAAAAACTGTCTTTATTTATTTCTAAATAAAATAATCATAAAATCGAAGTCATTACTTTCTCAGTAATTGAAATTTTTTTCTTTATATTATAATATAATGAATTATATCGTAATGTATACTTTGATTTCATATAAAAACGAATAATACACATTTCCATTAGTATTGAAAATATTTTAAACAATTTCAAAATTGTCTTCATTCATTTCTAGGTAAAATCAAGTATCATTTAGTGCATCTGTCGCATATTTCAGAAAACTCGACTTTGCGTCCACAAGCACGAGCCTTTGTACGACCTTATATATAAATCCAGCGCTGCATGTATACCGTTAAGCTCTTCTCTCACGACGACACGGGAACGCGGCTCGTTCGTCGCGGACAAGACGTGGTGCCGATGATGAGAATCTAACGGGCGCTGCCGCCGTAGCTTCTCTAATCGCGACGAACATTAAGCCGAGCATTAGAAGCCACTTCGCGCGTCTCTTTGAGCTCTTCTTTGAACTCGTTGAATGGCGAGGCGCGTGGATGATCGCAAATAAAGGCGTTTCGAGCGTTTTGATTCGAGCGGAACGTCGAGCATCATTTCACGAACACAGAGGCTCGGTGGGAGTAATGGAGAAATACTATGCTATGACAAAAAAGTGAAGAACGACAACCATTTTTAACTCGATGACTTCCCAGCGACATCCAATAAACTAATGGAATTTAGATAACACTAAATTCATATAGACGTTAATGTTTCTAAAAGAATAAAAGCTATTTTCCCTTTCCATTATCAATGTTATTTCTTTGGTACTTGTAGAAATAACATTTATATTTTAATCAAAATAATTTATTATATAAATTCCTTAATTGGAAATATACCAAACAATCATTAAAGCTCCCGAAGATTATTTCATCAAACAAAATAAGGTTCCAAATAAAAAGAATTTTCTAAGTTTTGCACAAATAATCTTTTGTTCTTATTTTCTCTGATGTAACAATTTAATCATTCAACAATAAAAAAATAATGTTTTCGTAACCTAGATTATCAGTACAAATTTTTATATTGTTCCAAACTGAAAAATACAAATCTGAAAAAAATTCTTGTATACTTGTGAAAACTTTAATAATGACTTTTTACTATTATAGAAGTTGTGAATAGTATTTTACTTTATAAATTTAATTATTAAGTATTCTTTATAAATTTAATTTATCTACTAAAATTCACAATTAAAAACTCGACTGTGTCTTTAAAATCAAACGTTTAAAAACAATTTCTGATGTGGAATTAAATGTATATTGAAAGACATATACTATAACATTTAAATTGTTTTACTATTCACTTTCTGTAACTTTATTCACGAGTGATATCATTAGCAGTTTATTGTTCACGATAACGTAAACAAATTTGTTTTCTAACAGAAACGCGGGATACACATCTCAATGTCATCTTTCGTTCTCTTAATAACTCGCTCTGATTGTCAATCCATCAAACTGGTATTTGAGTGTCAGATACATGGTACGTGTTGCGCAAACAAATAAATGAATATTTGCTACTGTATTCTCTTGTAACTAAATTTAATTTGGAAAAAAAATGTATTGGCAAATTTCAAGAATCTTAAAAAAGTTGTCCGATCAGTTATTGACGAAACGTTTTCCCATGAATAATTTTAATCCAGTGGGACGAATAAGGCACGCCGAGCGACCGAGAAGGCATTAGTCTAAATAACATCGCGATGGAAGCCTGTATGTGTCGAATGAACCGGTCCGTACTATAACGGTGAAACCTTTCCAGGGATCAATCATCATTATTTCGTTGCGTTCGAACACCTACGCGTCCGCCGGCAGTCTACTTTATTGTGACTAGGTTGCGATTGCACGAAGTAAAAAATCCATCGGCATAATAATAATGATAATAATAACAATACACATTATCCTCCGAGTTCAAGTCCTATTTGAGCAACGGCAAAATATTGTATAATACAATACTGTGAATACAGTACCGCAGTCATTAATTATGAATTATGAATGGTATGGAGTTACTTATAAAGAATTAACACTTTCGCTTTCAGCATACAAGTGATCGTTGTGTGAACGAAAGTGAAAGCGTCGGGTTTCCAAAAGCAATTTAAATTAACTATCTTTGGATGTATTAAATAATAATTGCTGAGATCAGAAGATGCGAGAACGAAATATTTGAATAAAATTTAGAAAGGAAAATCTCTTTACTTAAAATCACATTCCTTTGCGCAGCTTCGATGTTTGATATATAAATTTATTTTGTGATGGTTGAGATGTCTTATCATTCAATTGCAAAGAGTAATTGTTTAATATTACTTAACTGACTTTATAACCGATTATTTATTTGATTTTTATCAAGTCAATATCATCAACAAAAATCAAAACGCTGCAAACATAATTTATTCAAGCTCGAAAAAAGAATAGATAAATAAAATAACAATCGATGACAATTGCTTAAAGGAAATCTAAAAGTTCTAGGATTCTCTAGTCATCTACACGGAAAGAATTTATTGAAATATCTAACTATGAAATTTAACTAGATACAGATCTGAAAATAATTTTATTGGAAAATAATTATACAGGAAAGAGTCAAGTAAGTAATGAAAAATGCTAGAAAAAATATTATATAATTATTTTATAGTCTAACAAAATTATTTTTTGATCAGTAGTTGTTTTAGATACTACAACAAAATTCTTTCTGTGTGGATCTTTTACCGATGAGCGAAGAAATTGCGAAAGCTGTATTGTTCGACTATCGGAAAAATTTCTGACAACGTGGTTGTCCGTCGCAGACTACAATACAAAACGTGATTCGACGGAGAAATCTATTCGTGAAAAAAAAATGATGGAAGAAAAGAGGAGAGACAAAGAGAGAGAGAGAGAGAGAGGGAGAGAGAGAAAGAAGAACGATACAATAATCAGCGATGACAGATCGCGCGAATGATCGACGCGACGTGAAATTATGAAGACGCTCCGCGATTTGCGACGTCGTCGTTGAGGCAATTTCTACTGCGAGGTGGCTGTTTATCTCGAAATTGCTATAATTCCTGGTGCGACGCAGTATCGGAAAAACGACGCTCTGTCGCCGCACGCTAATGCCTCAATCAAGATCCTGAAAAATCGCGACGAGAAAGAACGACGTATTAGCACCTGCTGCGTTCATATTATTTGTATTCCTTGTATCTCCGATAGCATTAATAACATGCTGCTCATGATATACAGAGTGCCTCAGAACCGATGCAACTTCTCGGAATAATCAGATAATGAGAGGAGAAATATTAAAAAAGATCGAGAAATATTATAAAATATTATTCATATTAAGATATATCAAATATTCATTGCAATATAATGCAATATTGAAATAAAATTAAATTTCAAACATATAATTAATTTTTTTTATTTTATCCTTGCTATTACATTCTTTGGCGATTCCTCATTATTCGCTGCGTAGGCGTTTTAGTTTGATCCGGGAAAATAAAGGTAGCTAATGCAAAATGATACCGACGCAGATCCGATCGCGTGGGAGATACAAAATTTTGATTTACCCCCATATGCCTGGCCACAACCCCTCGCTTTGTTACGGAAGCCGACACGCGTGACAGGAATGCACGTGGTGTGTTACCGTCGGAATTTCATGTCGAATCGTTTGCATCAGCAGCGGCGACGCGCTATATATCCCCTTTCTTCGAAACAGCCAGTAAAGCACGAACCCGCGATCGTTCAAAACTCCAACCGTGAGCACCCTTCTGTCCGAAATCCCTGAAATCTCCGTGGCTCAGCATTCCGGCCGTTTAACAGCGTAGGGGAGCGACCCGAATTTTTATCTAGTCGATTTGCATGTTTTAATATGCATTCCCCGTTTATCGGCAATATAAATACCAGATTCGCTTAAGCGGGCATTTCCGGCGACGACAATTAAGTCCGAAAGTGCGCCGAAGCCTGCTAATTTGCATTTTGTGCTATACACAGCGACCGGATTAATTGGGGGAGCTTGATGGAATTACGGCATAACGAAGAGCAGATGGATTATCCAACGGTCTCTTTCGTCAGATAAATCAAATGATATTGACTAATCGACACAGGTATCTCTATAGTGACTAGACGGTTTATAAGAGAAAATGTACAACATTATTTGCAATATCGAATACTTATATACTGGAAAGCTTTGACTTTTTTTGTTAACAATTTATAATAATAATCAAAAAATATTCAGCTATTATTCTTACTAACCATCTATTCACACAAATAGATTCATGTTCTACAATTATTAATTATAAACGAAATATAGAAAACAATATATAATATAGAATATAGAACATTATTCATCTAAACTTTGATTTAGAACCGTTCTCATTTGTCTTTATTTATATTGCGTTCTTCCATTTTAAAATAATTTATCGGAGTTTACATTACTCTATTTCCTTTTAAGTGGCATGAAGTCAAAGATATTTGTATGAATTAAAGAAAAAAAATTTTGTATAATTAAACACAAACAATAACCGTGTTCTAGCTCTTATTCCCTCTTTTCAGATTTCCTCGTTGCATTCACACACTCATTGGCGAATATAAAGTTTACGATCGCACGATATTTTGTACGGCACTCCCGACATAAACCATACGCAAGACACGTTTTATTTATTACGTAAGAATAAGTATGAAATTAGAATTTGTTCGTGAATTAACGATGAATACTTCGCGATGGAGAGAATTGAAAAATTACGCGACCAACTTTAGTCGTCATTTACCACGTCGGCGATACTGTCTGTTGCTCCCAACTGCATTCTTCACATTGCAAACAATAAATAATATATGTTCGCAATTTAGGCTAAATATAGTCCTGTATTACACTGTATAATTGCACTATATAATTATAAGAATGTGTAATTATTAGATGAATAAAAAGAGATGTTAAAATTAATAAGAATTGTTCAATTATCTATTGAATTCAGCTATAAATCTATTTTTGTCAAAAATCTCAAACAATTCAATTTTCTTTATTACATTTATACATTTGGATTATTCTTATTAAATTCATCACATCTAGTATAATCATTCTTTTTCATATGAGTGACTTGATTCTTTGAAATTAATTAATGACTTTTAATTAAATAAATCTTATTTAAACAAACTTGCATAAATGGATAATCATATGTATACAGAAAATTTTCCAGCATTTTTATCGTATGTAAAATGCGATTGGATATTTTTCTTTATTGGATCATGTTTCTTCTTTTCTTTTTATGCATATATTTATGCAAATTTATCTGGATAATGAAACAAATAGACAGCAGTTATAACAATAACTATGTTATTATAGATTTTGACAATTTTTCATCTCTAAAGAGTTAAATATAATTATTTGAAATACAACGTTATGATCTTTGCTTTACTGTTCGCAAAAAGATATTTTATCGAATCAATGATGTCGAATTACACAGTTACAAGTATTAACAGGACTTTAATGATTACTGATAATTATGACTCTACTTAATTAAATGCGACACGATACTGCTTGAACTTGATCCGCGACGTCCCGTTACTAACAAAAGAACTTGAAAGTAGCATCAGCAATCCCGATGCTGTGCGATAAACGCACAGTTAATAGTGTAAAGTTAATAATTCGAAAGAAATGAAAATATTCAATCGAATTTCGTACTATACGCGTAATATATTTCGAATATACATATCTTGCATAATACACGCGTTACTGATAAGTGACTGATATCATTAAACGTTGGTAAAAAATATAAATTCTTTTTAAGAATTATTCAACGATATAAAGCGTCTCGCGCGATTGCCTGTCGGTTACAGACTCGTTGGAAGAACGTAAACAAGATAACCTTGTTTATATTATAGGACACTGTACGCCGAGCACTAACCGTTGCGTACGACGCAACGTTAGAAAGTGTGTGCCAAATATCTTATTATTCGTATTTAAAATTGATTATTAATAAATATTATTATTAACCGTTAATACGCATCTTAGTTTTGGATTAATATTCATCACTTTTACAAGTATATAAAAATTATTAAACGATTTTTACGTATATTTTGACATCTTTAGAAAGTATTTGTAAAGTTGTATATTTTATAACAAATTGTATTAGGTGTTGGAATTAATTCGTAGCGTTTTACAAGTGATGGGAAGTACTTTCATTAATGTATTTTTTAATGCTCATGTGAAATAAATAACATTCTTTCATTAAAAAACGCTACGAATTAATTCCAACACCTAATATATAAATTGTTATAACTAAATATAGTTAACAAAATGAGAAGAATATACTTTTTCATATAAAAATGTATGTATTTCAGAGTTATTCTTATTTCGGAGTTAAAGAATAAGAACAAGTGAATTGAATGCACAATATTTGTTCTTTAGATAAAAAAAAAAAACCTTTAAAAAACCAAATTTTACCATTTTTTAGGAATAGAAAAAAGATCAATATTTGTTCAGGTGTATTAGTATTTCAAAGAAACGAAATGCGCAGGACACGAATGACTTAAAGGTGTACTAAAGATTAAACTACTGATATATCGTTGCTCCGATTCCCCATTTCCCAGATAAATTCAAGCGATATATTTGATGGATGAACTTATTATCTGTTCTTACGTGGCTTCGAAGAAAGTCAGTAATCGAAAGAGTTCGTGCATCGCGTAAGCTGTTAATCGCTGATTACAATTAACATAAAAAATCGCGTCCAAAGGGTTGATATCGTAACAGGGACGTGCTGCTGTCTGCCTCGACTCGAATTTCACTGATGAATGACGAAGAACCGATCGCGGTCACCGCACGGCGTGCGCATACGCAATCGCGACCTTTATACGTACTATTTTATTGCCGCGTGCCAGAAGTGTGTACGTGTGATCTCTTATATGATTAATATTCCTGAATAAAAATATAATTTTTATCGTTCTTCATTTTTATCTTGCTCTCTTTCAAATTTTTACACTTCGGAGGGAGATTAATATTTATGAGTGATATACATTTTAATAAAGTAGAAGTTTATTTTAATAAATCAAGGAAATGAGATTAAATCGACGTAGAAAAAGAATGGTAACAATTTTAATTTTAATTGTGACAATTTTAATTTTATTTTCTCTTGATTGTTTAAAATTACATAGTTTAGATTTTTCGAGACATAAAAAGTTAACAAATGTAATAAAATTAGATAAACAAATTCTATTATATAATAAATATTTTTCAATCAAAATAAAAATATTCAATAAATATTTGATAATTTTTTAAGTATCACATGATTAATTATAAATATAACTTATAAAAAATCTACTCGATTTTTTATTAAAAAAGATAATTAAATTTATGTTCCAATTATAATTTACTAATAATAATAATTATTAAATATAATTATTAGTACATTATAATTATAAATTATGTTAATAATTAATCAACGAGTTTTATTTATTTGTTATAATATTATAGTATTTTATGAGATACATCAAAATATAAAATTATATCTGAGAAATATAGAAATCAACTACTTATAAAGTATAAAAATCAAGAAATACATGGTAATGCGATATATATTCACAGACTTGATACGCAATGACCGCGTTTAATAAAATATTTATTTTGCAACTGTTAAAAGTTTTCTTCGCGTTTATTGGATTATATTTTTAGATCTAGAGAAATAGTCCTATCATTCATAAATAGTCCTATATTCAATGAAGAAAACTTCCAACAGTTATAAAATAAACGTTTTGTTGAACGCAACCAATTTTTGTAATTCAATTTCGAAATATAATTAATATCTATATATAGTTAAAATATTGTATCGAATTTATGTACGAATTTAATAAATTTCTTCCATTTAGCTTTTCACTTGAAAGACTTGGTTTTTTTTATATCTTTCAATCGGTATATCATCCGATAATATAATTTCTCATTAATCGAATTATTGATTGTCGCGTAGCACATGCAATGATCGCTGATTACGTTCTAATGGTGCCCTAACATGTGGATTTAATAAAGCGGCCGGATCGACAACGGCTGTGGGTTGTGTCCCGAATTTTAGGGCATGCTGTGGCGAAACCATCATGGACGGTACAGACCGATTGAAAAATGGGGGGAAAGAACGAAAGACAGAGAACGAGAGGTGCACACCCCACGACATTAGCCGTTGACTCCGCGCGTCATTAATCAGTGTCGGAAGATGCTGTCACCGATGCCGTCACCCTCCCTGGACCGACAGTGGTCTCAAAATTCTCTCTTTCTCTTTCTCCCTCTTTTTCTCCGTCATGATTCTTGTCGTTTGTACGGAGTATCTCGTTCTCGTGGTTTTTCACATCGGAAATAGGGGTAGATAATGTCAAGGGATTCCCGCGTGCGGTATCGAATTTTTAACTCTTTATGGCATGGCCTTGTAACTTTCCCTCTGTATGAATAATGTCAGAGAGAGTGAATAGCATAAAAAAAAAGTTTGGTACCGTCATACTCATAATTTTTTCATGACCAGTGACAGTCATAGAAGTAAATCGCGAGCAGTTACTGCAAAAATCTAATTTATACATTATTAATGTGTGAAAAAAATAATAGAAAAATTTCATATATTTATCAAAAATTTTATTATAAAAATTAACTTTACACTCAGGTTCTTTTCATTCATTATTATTACCTCAGATTGTAACATCAGAAGCGAAGAAATATTAAATAATAAAAATTTCTTCAAAATATATTAATATGGAAATATATTTCAATAAAACAACGCAATAAAATTGATTTATAAAATATATTCGAAACAAGAAAAGTCTATTCTAGCAAACGTTTTAGTGAAAAATATTTCTACTCAAATGTACATTTGTAGAATTTTTATTATATGTTTTCTTGTTTCTGACGTCACCATAATAATAAGTGAAAGGAACCTTAATAAAGTGTCCACAGAAATAAATAAATTGTGAGCTGTATACTTGAAAAAACTGGAACAAACGAAGGAAGTTTCAGTCTAATTACAAGCATCTGCGATCGCCACATTCACGTTTCCTTCAAAAAAATATACTCTTGGGATCGTGGTAGATGCTCGATCCTTTCAAGGACACCATGGTGAAGTTTTCCCTAATTAAATATGCCTCGAGGGTCCGATTCGAGAAACCCTACACGAGTCCGGACCGTTTACGAGGATGGTTATGTACCGAGAGATGTAAATTGTCTGACAGGATCGAGCGACAGTAAATTTTCAGAAATGCGATATCACCTTGATCGAAAACAGAGCATTTGTCCCTGAGAATTCATCAATTTATTATCGGGTTCTTACATCTTTATTTCATTTTTAAGTAACAGTAATAATATTTCCTTTCAATGGAACACGAAAAAAATTTTGCTGATATCTAAAATTTTGTAACAAGATACATATCTGAAAATAATTTTGTTAGATCATCAAAATAATTACGTACTCTCTAAATTTAAATCAGTGAATAATCACTGATATCAATGCCGAATATGTCACTGGTAATCAGTAAATTAGATGTCAGATTCCTAATCTAACTAATCTTCATTATGTGATCTAACTAACCTTATTTTAGTGCTTCAATTCAATTATGAATATATAATATATATTATATACTGAAAGATTGAAATTAATATGCAAATATCAGTATTTTAGTTATTAATGCTCAAATATTCTTCCTTTTTTAGTTGGATTTCACTGATTATCAGTGCCAAGTATACCACTGGATAATTAGTGACTATCCACTGATTTAGATTTAGAGAGTAGGAAATTCGAGCATGATGAGCAATACTGAATAAAGTTTTGACATTCTAGCAACTAGTTTAACGTCCTAAGTAATTATTTTAATAATCCCATAAAATTATTTTAATAATCCCATAAAATTATTTTCAGATCTATGTAGCTAAATTTTAGATATTTCATTTTGTTTTAGAACCATCCTTTCTGTGAAGATGTAAATTTTTCCTAATCAAGTCGTGCTCTCACGTGCGATATAAAATCGAACAAAATATTATTATCGACAGTGAGGTGAGCGAGGTTTTAGGAATGTATTTTTCAATTTATCAGAAGAAGAAATGGTGACGTCCCCTCGGGACACGAAAGTGAGTCTAAAAAAAATTGCAAATCGATAGATATCCAAATGAATCATCGAGGATATCCAAGTACCACGTAAACAACTGCCGAAAATGGGCTGAGCGCATTTCTCGGGATCATACTCTTCAATTTGCTGGGAAGAAAGGAATGACGGCCTCAATGGGATCTGAAGCGGCAACAGTTCAGGCGAGCGCACTTCCCTTTGACTCGCCGCAATTTCTTAACGTACCGTGGAAAGATAACATCGGAGGAGAAAAGATAGAAAGGTCAGAGAAAGAGAAAATAATACAACGAAAGGGATACGGAAAAGAGAAAGGAACGCTGGAAGGTAACGTTCGAAGCGTGCCGAGGGAGTAACTAATTAAAATTAGTCTTCGCTTCACTGCTAGCTTTCGCTCCTTTTTGCTGGTAATTCCGGCAGCTCCGCCTACATGGCGGAATATCTTGTCTCATGAGTTGAAGAATCCGCGGGAAAAATTTTTGTCTTAACCCCTGAGAATGTAGTTTCATAACTGTTAGAAACTTTTCGATAACCCCCGCTGCTTCTTTATAGTTTCGCTTCGCAAATTTCGAGATTAAAAGGCAATATAGAATTAAAGCTGCACAAATGAAATTTGTTAAATCATTTTAGCTTAAAGTTAAAATAATAAAAAAAAAACCAGAAAACATCTAATATTAAATAATAAAAAAATTAACAAAATTTTTGTTAAAAAAAATCATCTCTACTCTAATAACACAATTTATGTTAACAGTCCAATATTGGACTCAATATTTCCCCAAAACGTAACCAATGTATTGTTAACAAATTGTTACTAGGAGAGATTATTCAAAACGTAAATAGAAAAATTGCACAATTTTCGTTTTGTATCTCGATATTTTACAAAATTAAAAAAAAATATGAATAGTTTTACTGTTTCGAATGATCATATTTCCTTAAATTTCGCCCCAATGCACCAAACGCCTCTATAGTGAGACAATAGAAACGTTTAATATTAAAACGCGATAGTCGTGCGCGAAACCGACAGCTGAAATTCCTGCTCATCCCGGAGATGGGAAACGATCGATGGAATCCGCGAGAGAGCTCGTCACGAGAGCGAGCTGAATCCGCAATTCGCGCGACACCGGCTCTTAACGGGAGCAAATGCTCCTTTTTTTTTCCTCCCTATCTTTCGCCGTCGCTTCCTGTCTCTCACGCGATCGTGAAAACGGTATCGTAAATTATGGGTACGTTTTACTCCTCGCCACGTCGGACCAGGAATCTTTTGAATGGGCCACGCAGACGTGCGCACGATTTCTTTAAAGACACGTCACCCGCGCGAGTTTATCTCCTCCTCGGTGAAATATAACGTCAGTTATGTGTACACGCATTCTTCTTCGTGTCTTCCTTTTCGTGCGGTCACTAAATATAAAGGCGAATCCAATTTCTCAAGTAATGCGCGATTTCCACCAGAGAATTCCACGAGGCTAATTACGGTCAGCCGACGACGTCGCTGCCGACGCTGCTGCCGACGCCGACGCCGACGCCGACGCCGACGCCGACGCCGACACCGACACCCTTCCTTCTCGGGTCAACAGATATTTATGCTGCCATTAAACAAACGACTTTTGAAAAATTTTAGTCGAGCAAATGCTCGGCTCTGGAATACCACGTTTCTTGTTACGCTTCATGTATTCATGTGGAATTCGAGGAAGCGTCCCCCGAAATGTAACAGTTTACGTTTGGCAAACCAAAAGAATTTGGTATCATGATTTTCTTCATTTTTGCAAAAGAATTTAGTAGCATCACAACTTCCTTTTTCACAGAACAATAAATAAATATCATTCCTTAAATTTCAACCGCAAGATTGTAATAGAAAAAAATATTTTGTGTTAAAAATTGTTTCTTAACTTTTTGAATTTTTAATATATCCGATTATTAATTTAACATAATATAATTGTTATTTGATTATTGGTGTTAAATTTATATTTAATATTTTTTAGTATTAAAATGATTTATGAGTAAAGAGAATGAAAATAAAAATAATGCATTTTAAATTCTAAAATAAATGAATAAATGTGTTTAGAATATGTTAATTTAACATATTATAAATGTTAATTTTAAGAAATATACGTTTCCACAATTTACTCAAATAAATTGTATCAATGCTATATTTTTTATTTTTTTTATACAAAAATATTTGTGTTATTTCTTCTATAGTTACTTCACATTAAATTAATACAAAAATTTAGATTATAATGAATACGTGAAATGTATTAATACAGATTTTCCGACTGTGTATTAATTCTTTATGCACGTCTTATAGAACTTTTGAAATTTAGAACGTATGTCAAAAATATAAATGAGAGTTATTATCCCATGTATTCTCTCGCCAAATGTCAATCAGCCCGACGTTTCCAAATCCTCTAACACACACATCAATAAACGTACAATAGTAGGGAAAAAAAAAGAGAAATATTCTTGTAATCCCATTAAAATCGATCTGATATCGCGTGGGGATTCACAGCGAGGATCTCATTCAGAATTTAAAAACGGCACTGCTGTTGCACGGTTATTATGTCCATCTATTTCTCTTTTTTTCTCATTCTTTTCCAGCACGTCGTTCGTAAATTACAGACGACAAATCCGGGTGATTTTAACAGAGCGAACGACTTACACGAGAGAGGTGGAGGGCCGGTAAGTAGTAATTCATTCGGAAAAGCGTCGTCTTCGGTAAAAATTAAAGGGACCGTCGAGCGGTTTACCGCAGGATGGCACGAAGAAGAAGAGGCCACCTGCGTACAAAGTTATCACCTTGTCGGGACAAGAACTTACTTGCGATATCCTCCATCCCCTATAGGTCACACTCTGTGGCTGTAACCGTGCGGATTACCCAAATTAAACAAGTCCCCCTTTAATCCATTACCGAGGAACAACGTAGAGTTGTTCGTTAAAAGAAAATCCTTCGGATTCTGTCTCGGTGCAGATGGCCGTGGTCCTCACGTCGATCGTTCGTAATTCTCTAACCAAAGAAAATTCCACATTACTCGCCTCAATTACTTTCGCTCTCGCGATCAATTTGAGAGAGACTTTGCTTCAAAATAATGAAAATCGAAATTACGATTTCATGATAATCTGAGAGATATCTATATTATTTGTATCTTTACATAAATCGGTGCGTTACGTTAATAGAAAAGAGTAATACATTTCAAAATGAACAACTTTCAGTAGAGTATTTTTTAAATTCTGAATTGGAATAACGTTTTAATTAGAATGGTAAATACGCAATTTCTAGAAAAATTCACTCTCTCCATGCTTTCAATTAAATTGTATTTTTTAAGACTCATGTCATAAGTTGTCAAAATTAAAAATCACATTACAACCCCAATATAAATTTCATAGCAGTGATACTTTTCTAAGTTTTTGTAAGCAAATAAGCTATAAATATGTTTTTCCATAAAAATATATTAGTCTTCAGGTGTTAATGTCACTTTTCAACGACAAAATATATAATATAAAGCAAGAATTAAAAGCGCGTTCATTATCTTAATATCAATAGTATTAATTTTTTGTATATTAATGAAGGATTATCTCATTCAACATTTTTTTCCTAGATAAAACATTGTTATAAATAAATAAATAATTAAATGCGATTATTAGATACAAATAAATAAAATGGGAAAAAACATCGACTTTGCGGAATTCAGCAAAATTTAATAAGCGCCACGTCGTACATATTGCTGCGCAAATATAAACCAGGCCACAAGAAGAGTAGAATAATGATAAATTTTCGGACCGTGACGTTTTAAACTGCGAGCGCTGAAAATGCAAAAAAGGGCTTTAAGACCCGTACCCGCTATCGTGCTATTAAAAAAGTTCTGTCGTTCGCCCGCTCGTAAAATGCACGCAGCCTAATCCCGAGTAATTTAAAGGTCCTGGACAAAAATTGGAGACGGAACCGTGGCGACGGCAGCGGGGGTCGACGATGATATGCCCTGGAGGTCGTGACTAGGGGAAACGCTGGCGCTAATTCAACGCCATTATGCGAAAGGGTTGCTCTCGAAAGTAAAGCTCTCGCAGCGAATATTAGCACGAACATTAATAGAGACTCCTCCTTGGGAATTAATAGCCGCGGCTTCTTGTCCTTGAAATTATACACGACGCATGAAAGCAAAAGAAAAGATAGAAATATATGATTAAAATATCAATTCCACGTCTACGTTATCCGTCGTTGAAACATATGGGCAAGTTAAAGGCTTAACTTAAATTATATGTATACAGCATATTCCACGGTATTTTCCTTTCAACTTCCGAGTGGACAGTAAAAGTTAAAAGGAAAACACGCGGAAACTTTGAAGACGTAAAACGCATCTCTCGGCAACAAATCTTCATGTATTATTTCAACATTGTTCACAAAGTTTCTTTAACGTCGACCTTATACGGCGGATCACTGAAAGCTATGTCGAGAGAGAAGCGCCTTTGAAGCGTTCTCCTTTGAATATCTCCGCGGGCCCACTACATACTACTACTATTCCACGCAAGGAGGTGAATTTTAAAGCGCACGCCTTCATATAATACGGGTAACCTTTGAGCATACGCAAACAAGAGATCTATCGTAGAGACGTAGCAGTTCCGTCATTTTTTAACTCGGCGCGCCCCCGAGGGAAAAATTTCGCTCGGTGGTATTAGCGGGAAGCTTTTACGCGCGTGTTGCCGGCTATTTTCCCTCGGCGTTCTTATTTTAGGGAAGTAACCGAGCCCGCCGTTTTCGCAGTTCGCGGGATTCACGAGACCCCCGCGCGTACATCTTCCCGTGAGCTACTTCTCTTTACGCGCGTACATCAGGCGGCGGACGGTCTGATGAAGGACGCAAAATGAAACGAGTGCAGCTTTATGGAGTGTTCTTCTCCACACGCCTCTCCACTCTTTTTTAATCAACCGAAAGACTCGTCGACGACGACGGCCTCGTAATCGAGGATAAATAAGGATTCGCCGGAGCTCTTTACGGCTTCTTCTTTTAGTAAACTTCGCCGTTTGTTCAGAATATTTTGCTGCGCTACATTACAGTTTCACCGGCTACGAGCTGACAGTATGTAGCGCAAGTTGATGTACAGTAATCCATTGGTTTAGGCGAAACACTTTTTGAAGAATCTGTTTCTTCTGTATGTAAATTTTTGATGGCACTTTATATCATGGAAAATTTCTCAGATACAGAATAAAGGAGTATTTACGTTATGAAATAATATATAATCGAATTATAGGTATTCAATTTAACTTACTTTTAATTTCCTTTCTATAGATCGTCATTACTTCTATTTAATATTGTGTTATTAATGAAATTAAAAAATTTGATTTAAAAAATGTATTAAATCTAAATCAAATCTATTATTTATTAAATGTATATTAATATAAAAATTGTTTATTTTGAAATTAACACAAAATAAATTGATTTATAAATTGATTGTTCCTTTAACATTTAAGTGTAACAGTATCCTCTACAGAGTTTAATAAGATTGTCTCGTAACCAAGTTTACTTACTATTTACGCAACAAGAAGTCAACGGTAAAATTCGATGTTACCGTAACGTGTTTTTTTCCGCGCTGTTACAACGATCGCTAACTCGTAATTAGTGTAGAAGCGTTTTAACGAGACGAGGTAGTTAACGCAGACGTTAACGAAGGAGCAAGCGATAGTTCCCTCGACATTCTTTACGTCACCGTACAGAGGCAAATCGTTTGTCACCTAGTTCCGGTGCGACCACCGACTTGGATCCACCTCGAAATTTCCACCACGTCGGCGTCATTAATTATCAGCGTCCTGTCGCTAAAACATACTTGCATCGAATTAATCAGGGGGCCGAGTAATGAAGCCAGAATTAGTATGGCTGTTAATTTTGAACCCTACTCCCCTCGCGCCTCATATTTAGGCTTGTAGCCGACAGATACATCGGCCCGATCGATCGCTCTTATTTGATCGCTCTTTATTACGTCGTACGGGAATTCGGGAGTCGTCTCTCATTAAAGTAATCGATGTTAAGTACCCACCTGATACCCCGGCGCGGCTCGACCGTTCGCACCTGGTAATTGAGTGCGTTCATGCCGTAACAACTGCATTTGCATATTATCGCCACCGTCGTCGATTCCGACACGTATGCCCGTGCCGCAATCGGCCGCGCCGGTACTCTACAAATTTCAATTACCCGAAAAAAACTTCCCTACAACACGCAATATTATTATCTTTCCATTAACACTGTAACACTAACTGTAACATTAATTGTCAACAAATGATTTAGATATACTATAATTATAACATCGAAATTTTAATATAGATGCGACGCTCTTGATTCGTAAATGATAAAGACACAGATTCAGCTTTAAAAAAGCTTAAGGAAAAAGCAAAGATAAAAATTTGCGGAGCCCTAGTATAACACATATTTTTCAAATTTTACATACATTTACATTTTGAAAACTTAATTAATATTTAATATTATTATGTCTCTTCAGTACTTAATTACACTGCTAAATATTAAACAAGCAATGACAACCCAATGACAATTTCTTGAGTTAAATAATACCTTGTTATTTTTATTGTCCATGTGTGTCAAAATATAAATCAACCCATTTCTATGGTTAATTTTAAAGTAACATTCATATTAACATATATACGTTATGTATAAGTTAAATTAAAGAAATATAAAATAGAAGCAGTGGAAACGTATATAGGAATAATTAAAAATAATTCAAATTGGATACATAATTTGACATTAGAAATTTAACAGTGTGCAATTGAAGTTACACACTTCCAAGTTGCAATCATAGCAACTAGCCTTCTTCCGCATTTCATTTCGTCTCTTTAGTAATATCCGGTACGTGTTGTGTACGCTGTGGTGCTACACGTCGAGACGCATTCCGCGCAGATTATCTCGAGATCGACTTAGATCCCGCGCGACGTGATGTATCACGACTAGGCGCACCGCGGTCGATGCAGCCTGTTGTCTTCCTGAAATATTTATGATGGCAACTGCGAGGACGTTTCGCGATAAACTCAAGCCGACGTGGTAATTTGCGCGGAAACCCGCGGTGCCTCCTTACGGACAATTAGCCGTCGCGCCCCGTAGGCTCTTCAGAACGGAGAGACGAAGGAGCGCGGAAAATACTCGTTCGGATGCTCGTGCTAGTACGAGCGTAATGCAGCACGTAACGTGGCTATCTATATTTTAATCAGTCATAATTAAATGAATATTTCATCCGACGTTCGTCGGAGACTTGGGGATGGGAGAAGAGAGAACGAGAGAGAGAGAGAGAGAGAGAGAGAGAGAAAGGAGGGAGAAGGGATGAGGGACGTCACCGTGGAGCTTTTCAGCCCTAACAGGCGTCAGCCGCCGAGAAAGGGTTCCATGCAAATTCATGCCAGATTGGGAGCAAGGCACAAGGGTGGCGAGGGTGGATCCCGGACGGTTATAGAGGGTACTACCTCCGACGCCATCGGAGTAAGAGGTTACAGGCGTATGCGCGCTCGCGCGAGGAAACCGTGGAGATGACTAAAGAGCACTGAGAGCGAAGGCGGAGTTGGAAACGCGGTAAAGGGTGGAGACGGTTTTAAGAGAGAGGATTACAAGAGGAGATTTTGTAGGGCAGAGAGGCACATACAGGGCGAGGTACGAAAAATTTAACGGGGAGAGAGAGACGCGCGGGATGAGAGATAGGCCGCGAAATCTGCAGAAACTCTGCCGGAGCGAGTTTCCGTGAAGAAATTTGAATAAAGGCGTGATTTGTTTATAAATCAGAATCGGAAATGAGTCCGTGAGAGTGCATATTAAAATGCAACGGAAGCCTCCCTTTCAAATGCTCGATGCGAGAGGTGGCGAACGAGAGACTTTCAAGTAACGCCCAGTGAACGAGATAAAGCAGACTCGCGAGTCTCTTCAACGCGAGTCTCTTCTTTTTCCCCTTTCGATTTCTTCCTCTTCCGTAGCAACGAATCGAATTAAGTAAGGCATGGCAGCTCAGCAACAGGCACGAATTCATAGCTGCTGACATTGCCAAATTAGCGAAAATATTGCTAACGAAAAAGATATGTACCTATATAATCGTCTTTGTCTAATACTTGGAAATTATATTTTCTTTCAATAGAATAATATTGTGTGACACTAACGATAAGTATTTTTCGTAATGCGAATATACAACAAATAGAAAATATAGATCCAAAATGGTCAAGCTGAACCTTTAGTGTCTATAAATAATTCAGTGTGAATTTATATTGATATCATAACATATCCAATCCTGCAAGCTGTGCATGAATTTAATTTTTGATCTTAAAACACAATCCAAATAGAACTAGAGTAGTAATATCACAAATTATCTGACAAACAATCCAATTGATTCTTATAGGCACCTTTATAATCTTAATAATCAACATCGATTATCCTAAGCAAAATACAAGATATCGTGGCAACAAAATATTGGAAAAATGATTCCAAGACGAATATCTATTAAAAATGATTTTTCAATCAGTTAGAATTTATATATAATAGTTATTTTGACATTATCATAACTTCTGTTTGAATAGGATACAATTCTGATAAATAAAATTGAAACCCAATTTTCAAAGTTCAAGTTTGATTAATCCTGAAGGATATTAAAAGGCACAAAACAGGAAAAAACTAACCTCGAATCTCGAAAAATTGAATTCAAATCTTATTTCGTTTAGAATAATATCTACCAAGTTCAAAATTATACAATTTTACCATTAATTTACCATAAATTCCTTGTCCAATTCTCTGTATCTCTCAGTGATAAATTGACGAGTAATTATTGTTTATCAGTTCTTAATAAAATGAGTCACAAATAAAAATCTGATAAAATATGAAACTTGTATTCATAGATAATAAGATTTTGAGCAAACATAAATTTCTCGAAACTTTCCCATTTTTAACCGCTCGTAACTCGTAGGCTATTCGCGAGAAAATCGCTGTTCTTCAGGGCGAGATCAAGCGCGATAATTCCAGGACTAACCCCGCATAAATCATCGCGCGGTCGCTTATAAAAAGCGTCAAGCGGAACCACCGGTTTACCTTGCGAACGACCACGAAGCGCGCAACACGATGAATTCTAACGAGGCGAGAGCGGGCCTGAAAGACCGGGCCAGAGACGAGGAGGCGAAGAGGACGGTCGTGCATTTTTCAGTGCGCCCGTACTAAAAATATAACGGGACACTCTGCCGGTGTGTAACTTCTAAGGTCGCGGGTTCGATCCCCTCCGGACGGAAAACACACCGCTATTTCTAGAATCGCCACGGTGCACCCGCGGTTATGCATGTCGCGCGTACGTGGGGTCTCTTCTTTACGCGTGTTCGCGCAACGAGGGTACGTTCAACCGTGACGCTCACAAACGAAGGCGCTCGTCCACATGCGTCGCCGTGCCGCGAGAGAAAAACAAATGAGAAGGCTATACACTATGAACGATCGAGTCGATAACACCGACTGACAATGTTTCTTACAGCGTTATATCGTTAGAAATAATATCGTGCGGAAATAAGGTACTATCTAGGTAATATATGCTTTTTAATAGATCATTATATTTCACGTGAATGTAATCACGTGAATTTTGACAATTTTACATAAAAAGAACGGTTTTGCTGAAGTACCTAAAAATTTAGTTTAATTTTTAGACAGATCTGAAAATAATTTTTTTATACTATCAAAATGATTATGTAGGATGTTCAAACTAGTTGCTAGAATATAAAAATATCTTGTTGTTCACTATGTTTATTCAATGCTCACTCAATGCTTGAGTTTTCTATATATAGTTATCTTGATAGTTCAAAAGAATTATTTTATCAAACCTGTATTTAGCTATAATTGTAAATATTAAAGCAAAATCGTTCTTTCCGTATTGATAACTTCAATTGATCTCAGGAAAACAACGCTATAAATCAATAGAATGCAGAAATGTTAAGCTAACAGATATTTTTAATGGAGGAGAATGTTAAGTTTTGATTATTTTTTAGATAACATGAAATGTACTGATATACAAATTATATATCACATTAAGCAGAGTTGAATGCATATTTTGAGAAAATATCAGGAACATGATAGAAATCAAGATATTAAAGACAATAAATGTAACGCTATCACGTTTATTGATAAAAAAATGTTAAGTAAGAGAGATATTTCGAGAATTAAACAACAAAGCCTGTATTATTAACTTAATACTTAAATACGTATAATTAAAAGAGTTCTACTATCGGCGAGTGTAAAAAAATCTAATATAAAATAATCATTTAGTTTTGATTTCTAATTTCGGTAACAAACATGCTTATCAAGTTAATCGTTTTAACAATAGTTTGTTGTTTCCAGGATCATCTTGATATCTTGCTTAACAACTTTTAGATTTATTGCCTTTGATAAGGATTTCTTCCACGTTCCCGATGTTTTCCTATGATAAGCGATACACCGCTCGACTAGACTCAACCTGGGAATAGTCGCCTGGGGTGTTTTTATATTCCAGCGGTGAAAAATATGTAAATTATTATAAAATGAATATTATTTTTTTCTTTTTAGATTTTTTTTTAGTAACTATTTTCACAAAGTTAGTAATTATAATTTTTTAAATATGCAATCAAAATCCATCAAAATCCAGCAATAAAAAAGCGTTATATTAATTAAAATCTTCATTTTTTTTAGATTGTCATAATAAGCTATTTAACGTGTATATTCAATTTAATACTTATTTGTTTGATTTCTCTACCTATTTTTTTTTTCAAAAAATTATGAATAAATCCATATTTATAATGTTCTCAAATACCAATATATTTGAAAGCAATCGATAATGTACAATATATTGTTAATAACAGTGAATTTAATTGAAGTATAAAATACCGTAGCAGGTAATCGCTTATGTAAAAAAATAAGATAACTACTTCTAGAAAATAGCTCTTTAATAAATAATTTGACATCTTGAAACTTTCTTATATTAACCGAAAACCAGCCAAACCTTAACATTCTCCTTTCATTAATATCCTTTATTGATATATTCACTAATGTACTCACAGAAATTTTTCACAATCACGTTAATAATTTTAAGTGAAATTCGCAAAGCGACGTTATATATAAGTCGACGGGGTATAGAAGTTCAACGAGTGGCACCGCGGGATCTCTTGTATGCATTTAACGGGATTGTTACAATATGGAGTCACACTGAGCTATCTATACTCATATGCTGCAGTTAAAAAAAAGAACCATGACCTTCGCGTGCTCACAGAAATTCTTACGTTCGAATCGATAACTTCTGTGTCGCGCAATATGACACTCTAAGTTGACAATACGCAAAAATAAGTCGGAAGTACAATACAGATAGTCTCCGTACGCACTTAATAGGTTGCTATATGGAGAGTATATGCAATTGTGGCATTCACAAGTCATTCGCCTGTGTGCCTTTGATATGTACGTGTACATTGTCTTTATTTATTTATGTAAACTTTACGATCAATAATTTCGCTTGAGCTTGAGACAGATAGAACCCCCCACAAGAAACGTGAGGGTTCACCGTGCATGTATAGAGTTAAAAGGAGGTCTACTTGATATTAATACATGTAGGAAAATTAAATCCTGTGCTATCTGGTGTTATATACATATAGATAGAAGGGTAGTTATTTTCAACACAGGGATAGAAAGAGAAAGAAGAAAAAGGGATCGAGTCTTCAGGTTTGAAATTAATCCATTGACACACACACTGAAAATTCAAATATAACAAGTATCTTCATCTACTGTTAGATATCGAAGAAACAACTTAATCAAAAAATTGAATTAAATAACGTTCTGTTATTTTTAATTTCCATATGTTTCAAAATGTAAATAAATCCATTTCGTGGATGAATTGTTTAGTTAACAAGTAAACAACGTTCATTTTAATGAATGTACTTAATAAATAATAAATAATAAACTAAAAAAACTTGACAAATTTAATACATTCATTGTTTAATTAAACTAAAACAATGAAGTTAAACTGTTCAACTCCATTGTTTCAGTTAAATTAACGACATATTAAGTGGAACGGTGACGACCTATAGAAATGGTTAAAAATAGTTCAAATTGGATATAATTTGACATTATAAATTTAACAGTGTAGATGCGTGATTTAATTTTCCGTCTAAAAATAGCACTACACGTTAAATCCATTTTTTACATAACATAGTGTGTTACTTTTAGCTGGAAAACCAAATACACATGTATGAAAGCTCTTAGGTATACATTTGAATTTGGAGTGTAAACCGATGTTAGAATGGCTTTAAAGTCTTCATAGATTTTTATATATCTCTAATATATACCGGCCCTCGCGAACGTTAAACGTTTATAGGGAAGTCTGAAATTACAATCGCTCTCTGTAGATTTCACGAGAGCAGGCGAACCCCGGGACATTTAAGGGCGTGCCCTTGATTGGCACGGAGATTGTTAAGAGGGTTAGCAGGCCAGTGTGCACGCGCCGCTAGGCTCAATAGAAAAGAGCATGGGGTGAGAAGGGTTAGCGAGTGTGAGATGAAGCGCAGTCGTAAAACTCGCCACCGTCGCGACGTTATATTACGTTAATATTGTAACTCTGAAATGCTGTGCGATGCTTCGGAGTATTGATCGACGAATACGGAATCGCGAACACGCGCCCCTCGTTCGCGCTTGGCAGTCTAATACACACAAAATGACGCAACTCCCTCCTACACGCATACATACACATTAAACACCCCATAAAGGCAGTCTCAAAAGCTACTCTTGCTGAATATTCGACCTTAAAGGTGACTCGTTTTCATGTCGTCGTGCCACAACGTGTAATTTTCAAATTTCCTTTTCAAGAAATTTTTTCATTTGTCAAACATTTAATAAAAAACATTACTGACATATCATTATTAATAAATTATCGCTATGTATTAAACAACTCATAAGTTTAATTTAGCAAATTTTATCCGATTAAATATACAGCATGACGATTTACATTTACATCTCTAATCGGATAAACTTTATAATAACTTAAATCTTAATTTTTTTATTCAACTCTTGACAGGTAATTACCAATTAATTTTATCGTATTATTTATATATATATATATATATATATATAGTACATTATAGACATGTGGCATGTTTTGACAATACAAGATACTCATCAAAAAGACTTATCCTTTAAATGGCAAATGAAAATACATATAGCGTCATTTAGTATACAACGTACGTGCAAAATCTCTACATTCAGTATTGTCAGAAATTTCTCTGCCTTTCAGAAATCGATGTTGAACGCAGAACAACGACATCAAATAAAGAGTTTTACGAGCTAATCGATATCCATTGGCAAGTGCCAGCGACAGCAGCTGGGTAGCGAATAGCTCCGAAGTTGTACAAACGCCGTATGGTGCATGTACCTCATGATACGAATAAATTAGCATGAGAGTCAAGAGACGTTGCATTGAATAGGACGTTTAAGGGGTAGTTAATTGGCGCATTAACTACACCGCTAAACACACTTGCGCACGCATGCATGCGTGTATACATCCCGCTTCGTCCTATCCATCGATTCGTACGTGAATTGAAGTAGAGAACGGGAGGGCGACGTAACAAGAGTGGATAATCTCTCCAATCGGTATTAAATTGAAACAATCATTGATACATGATATTGTAGCGCTGAATGCGACCATTTCGTGCGTTGATTTTAGTTAATACGGCATCTCAATTCACCGGCACTGCTTTTCAACGAGTATTCTCAATTCTATATCATTGATCGCTACTACAATGGCTATAGCAAAAAAAGCTGCGGTATTTAAGAACGGTATAAAGACAGTAAACAACAATTGTTAACTATATTCTCGGATTTAACGATGCTTAAGAGCGTTTCATCTGTTCCTTGTACATTTTTTAATTTACGTTCAATTTTTCACACAAAGGTCTATGAATTAAAAATCTAAATAACATTCCAAATTAAAAACGCGCACGCACAAGAATAGAGAATTACATTATTTATCTTGACTTGAGAAATAAATAACGATCCTCTCCAGTTTTCTTCGGCCTCTCCCTCGGTACATCGGAAAGCATCGTGACTTCTAGAAATATTTACCTTCTATCTTATGCCTCGGAGATTTACGGGGTCGAAAGCTTTTTTATTCCCTCTTCACGTACGACTTGCCTCGTTAATTCAATTACTTTCCCCCGATCGTACGATCTCGTTTTACGATTCGCCAGAAAGTCGTTCGATGCGCCGCGTTTGGCTCGATTCAGAATCGAGGAAAATGCTTCTATAAATCGTAAATCGAGGAAACGAGAATCGCGATAAAGTCGTCGATTGAACGCGGCCATCTTATGGATGCGTTCTTCTGAGTATCTCTCGGCAATCGTCTCGTGAGAAGGCAAAGCTTTGATTTAAAAGTATGGAAAGATAAACACTGTTAAAGTTTAAGGACGAAACTTTGTTAATTAAAAATTTAAAAGACTGTAAATATTAGCAATTAAGAAGCATTGACTTGTTAGTCCTTTTTACCATATATAATTATTTTATTCAATTGAACCTAATAATAATTCTTATAAACACTCTGCTCTCTCTCTCTCTCTCTCTCCCTCCCTTTCTCCCTCCCCCTCTCTCTGTTTATGATAGAGATTCGGGAAACTTATCTTTTTTTTTACTAAAAAAATTGCAAAGTATCGTTTATTCTTTAAAAAATACTGTTGGAAAATTTTAATTTTCAACATTATGTGATTGTCAATAATATTATTTTAAAAGTAACACACGTAAGAAACCTTAATTTATCATTACGAAAGAATTAGGTAACACACACGCTGTAAACTATCATAAGTAGGTGGTACTTAATAACTTCATAAAAAATTATCAAAACGTCATAATTCAAAAAGAGTGATTTAAAAAAATCATCATAACTTCAAAAAAAATAATTCATTTAAATAAATATATATAATAGTTCAACATCTTACCATAATGGTGCTTTGTATTTACAGTGTATTTAAAAGAATTGTTTTTTAAAAATTATAAAAAATGACGAAAATAAAATTTGTTCATGTTAAAAATGTATTCTTTTTGCCAACACTATTCAATTAGCTAACAATTTTCTGTTAAATTAAAAAGTAGTTTTTCTCCCCTTTTTTGGGAAATTTAATTCTTTAATTGACTTTGAAATAAAGGAGTAATATATTTGATAAAAGCAATTCCAACGCTTTCTCGGGATGGCTGAATACATTCTTACATGAGGAATTATTTATTGGCAAATCAAATGACAATCAATGTTAATGCGGAAAATGATGAAATAAGATGAAGGTACATTTTCATAAACTTAGTTAAATGGCGAAAGAGAACGCGCAGGCTCGAGTCTATTCCGTTCAACGTGATTCCCATAGAAACGATTATAGAGCCGTAAATTACTCCCAAGTGCCCCGAGGAACTTGCTCTTTATACGCTACGTTAAATTGAAGACTCTTAATAGTGATGTAACGCCCGTGTTCGAGGTGGGTGCGCGCGTTATAATTAAAGAGGACGTACTATCCCGGCAATTATCGTCCAGTACTGCTAAAGCTCACGACATCACGGTGATCGCATAAACCCGCAGCACGTCTTCTGGCTTGCACGAAACGATTTTGCATACTTTTACACCTCGTAATTTACCCGTTATGAATATTTCAAGACGCCTCTAATTACGTTCTATGATTTCAGGTTTATACATTTTATAATCATAAATAAACATTATATTTAAAGAGAGATTTTTTCACAAAACGAAGCAAGCCTAAAAAAATAAAATTTTAGACTTTTCCCATTTTCTGTTTAATTTTTGTCGGAACAAAATTATTCACAATATGACATTACTAATAAAGAATGATTTAATGACGCCATATAATCCAGATTAAAAAAAGGATAAAAAAAACTTATTTAGTTATTTACGAAATCTTCCATTTATTAAAACGATCCATGGAATTGAAAAGTACATCATATAAAATGTACCTCTCTCAGTGACAAGACAAATCTAAAAACTGAAAGATCTTGCGATCATAAATTCAAGAAGTTCTAAAATTAAATGCAAATCGCCAATGCAGAGAGATGTTCTAATTAATCGATCTTGATTATTCGGTAGCAATAATTCGTACATTTGGACCACGCACGCATCATCAAACGTTAACTATATCGAGGTACTGTTTTAGCCCTCTCAACAGGACGACCTACATTACCATGCGGCTCCTCGTCGTTCATGACGACGAACGGGGGAGTAGATGGAAATCCGGGTAGGGGGTCGGGTTTTCCCCAGTTGCCTATCCCATCCTCGTATCCAGGCACCCTTCCGAAACGTCCTTCAAAGCGACCCCTGGTTGCGAAAGTGTTGTCGTCGTTAAGATTCTCGAGAAATTCCCTCGCGAAATACGCACCGGATGCTCTCGCGTGTCTGTCACGGCTCGAAACATCTCCCTTTCAATCCTCATTCCGACTCGCGCCCTCGCCCTCCAAAATCGTGAATTGCGAAACGTACTACTCGCGATTTGAAGGCACGTCGTTTATTTTAACATAGATCGAGTTGCACGTTTGGTCGTGATCCATCGAAATCTTGATATATCAGATACTTATCGTATATTTCAGCGCGATGGTTTATTTCTGTGGCAATTTCAGGAATATCATTAGAATAAAACTTAATAAATTTTCGTCGTTTAATAATTTTTTCAATATCTACACTAGCAAAAATGTTCTAAATTCAAAATTTTGCTAATAAAAATTTGTGGATGAAATACATCGAACAAAAATTTTTGGTTAAAATGTACCGAATAAAACTGTGATTTTAAGCAAATTAAATTATTTAATTGATATAAACAAATATTTTTGTCATTTACAAAGCAAATAAATTATTTTGCAAAAATAATTAAATTTTTTGTTATATTGATAAAATATTTTGTTGCTTTTGCCTCAACTAAACAGTTTTGCTGAAGATATTAAATTTTTTTTCATGGTATAAATCAGTATTAATTGCATATACATGATTCGAATCGTTATCGCTTATATTGCCAATAATCAGACGTGTTAATTTTAATTACTGCACAAGAGTGTATACTTTCCACAATGTTACTGTTGTTAATTCTACCATGTTTTTCATCTCCGGTAGGATACAGTTTTCTACAAAAGAATGTAGTCTTGGTTGTTGAAAAGGGAGACGGGCTATTGTTGCGAGATTATAAAGAGAGCCCGTTTTCGGTGGTATTGTCCGCAAAGAAATTCGAAACTTTGCTTCGCGGAATCAGGTTCTTAGAGTTTGTTCAGCAAGATGAAGGCGTAATTATTAAAGCGAACGCGATCTCCCCTTTGCGTTTAATAATCAAAAGGATAAAGACTTCCAGAATTTCTATTGAAGGTACGAACCAAAACTAGACGAATGTCTCGTTGTAACATTTTAACATCTTATCGGAATTTCATAGCTTGATTGATTTTATCGTTTATGTCTTGTATTTCACATCCACTATTTAAATGTCTTGTTATGCTGAACAGAAAAATGATATAGCATCATGCATATATACCAAAAAAATGATTTTACTGAAGTATCTACAAATTTACTAGATACAGCTCTGAAAATAATTTTGTTTGGACCATCAAAATAATTACGTAGAATGCTTAAGTATTAAAGACATTACTACAAAAAGTTTCAACGTTTGATGAGCATGTTGCTTTACATGTTTTAGTAAAATCGTTCTTTCCATGTAATGTTCGATTTTGAACCGAACAATCAGACACTGAAAGATGAGTTCAACTTTGAGTTAAATTAAATAGCCACGTGATTATATTAACACTGCTTTTCAACATCTCAAAATGATACCTTTATTTATTACTATTGTTAAGATGAGAACACATGATTGTAAATCGAAGTTTGATAAAGCAACAAATCTAACATCGCTAAATGACCGGTAGAAAGAAAGTTTCTACGGTTGAACTCACCAAAATCCAGCTTGATCGTAAACTAAATGATGTGTGAGAAATCGGAAAATCCATCGACATAAACATGAAGAACGATTTGGGAATTGCGTAAGCACCGTACCTCTTGGTCAGCTCCCTCAGGCCCGACAATCAGGGGATCGAGAACCGACAGGATCTCGGCCGATTCTCGATTAATCCTTCGGGAGGCGGACACCAGCCCCTCTGCATCCAAGCCACAAGTCTCTTTTTCTCTTTTCTTCTTTCGTTTTCTCTTTCTATCTCTTCATCTTTCTCCATCTCGTTCTTATAATTCTCATCACGAATAGACCGCGCGGCGAAACACATGAGTTTTTATCCGCCGTGAGGATAACGAGCGAGCAAATTACGGTGATCGGCGTAATGATCGAAGCGCAGTGACTCTGTGACCGCCCAATGTAACACACGTAAATGCAACTGGATGAAAAATAAGTCGGGAAGACACACTTCCTCGGGACAGTGACAGGCGTAAAAATAACGCGGTGAAAAGAACGATTATTTCTCCGTAACGAGATATTCGACATTAATTTTTTCCAACTCAGCACCAACAACGGTAAATCTTCTTTCCCTTCCATGTCTTGCACACATTCAACTCTCAAGCCATTAACGAAGCGCAATTCTTTTTTCTTTTAGTTAGTTTCTGTTTCCTATTTTTCACATTTGTACTTACGACTATATCATTTAATTGAATTATTTATTTATATGTACCTTCATTCTCTTTAATCGTGAAACAACAAAGAATGTAAAGCATAACGTAAAGCTCGATACACTTTTTACGCACACTTACTCGTGTACAGATAATATTCGTGCTACGTCGGGTAATTAATTGCCTTTCAGTTTCGTTCATCGATGTAATATTAATGCCGCTGGGCTTAACTGGAGGAGCGATCGTTAGGAATTTACGATACCTAACCGGATACGTCCGCGCTCAATAATCGAACGTAATGTCTCGTGAATTTTCGAAGCTCGTTACACGCGCTTACGGGAATTACAAAGCAAGCGGGCTGACGTGTCGTAAACGAGAAGCATCTGCGTTTGAGAGGCGAACGGTACGCGGCATGGCGATGATGAAAATCACAGGTTTTAAAGTTTCTCGTTCGAACAAGCCATATGCCGTTCGAAGAGATTTGTAAATTTACGACTCAACGTGACGGGTACTTAGAGCACTCGTAACGGCCACACGAGCGCACGATTTGTTAGTTATTAGAATGCGAGCAAAAATATAATTTGCAGTAATATCCCGGCGACGAGAGACCGCCTCCTTGGCAGCTGTTCCTCAAGCGCTGTCAGAACGCACCGTATACTTTTCCGCGAAATTTTAGCCTGATTCTCGGCATCAGCCAACGAGATCCGTCATGAAAGTCGAAACGACAACGGACCGAGAGAGATTCGAGACTCTCGGGAGCACGTTCGTTAATTACAGAACAAGGAGAGAGCCCCTCGGGATTCCTGTTACCACCCGTAACAGGATCCGATCCGTAGGTGAAACCAGCCTCCTTCGTTGTGCCACAATTACGGGCCTGTAGCGTAAAGCGAGAGAGAAATGCCGAGAGTTTGATGAAAACGAGACGGGAAATGGATTACGGAAGTAACAATGAGAGACAGATTTACGAAGAAAGTGAATAGGGCCGCGAGAAAGGAATGTACACACGAAAAGCTGACTGGGTAATTGAAATGCGAGTGACAGCGCGAAACAATGTAACTGTTAAAAATGCATGTAGGATGATCCTATGCTGGGAGAATAAAAATGAAGAGGTAACAGTACATTTATGAAACTACATTGTAAATTCATAATGTCAAATTATATCCAATTTGAGTTATTTTTAGTCATTTCTATAGGTCAACGCTTCTTTTACTCGATACGTTATTAATTTTATGGAGTTAAATGGATGTAAAAAATTTAATTCGAGATGTATTAAATTTGACTCAAATTTAGTTTATTATTTACTAAATACATACGTTATATAGATATTGTTTACTTCAAACAATAAAAATGGATTAATTTACATTTTGACACATATGGAAATTAAATGTTGTTCAATTCAAAAAATTTAATTATTTACTCCTTTAATATTTAAAGTGTAATGTCTATTTCTACCAACGTAGATAATCTTGATTCAACTTATTCTTATTCTTAAAATTAGAAAAAGATGGGAAGAGTTGAATCAAGATTGAAGATATCACATAAAAGCATTATCAAAAACATAAAAATTTTTAGAGTTCTATTATTATGTCAGAGTACCTATAAAATTTGAGTATAATTCTCTAATTGGTTAAAAAGTTATTTAATTTTTTGAGCTTGAATTTAATGTGAAATTGTGTTTTATAGTATTTATTTGCAATTTGATAAAATCATTATAAATTAAATCAAATGTTTTGCGTATAAAACTCTAATAATTATTCGTAGGAAAATTTGTTTAAATTCAAATACTTATTTGATTAGTTATCAAAATATATATAATTATTTCGCTACATAGAACTATTAGAAACGAAATTATTTGTTTTGTTCTTTATAGTTGGTTTCAAGGAATTTACGACAACAATTTTTTGGCTGATGTTAACTGATATTGATTTTTAGCTGATTTTTAGGTTAATAATTTAGCTGATATCGTACAGTCAAAATCCTTAATCTACATTTTGGGATTACACACCATCAGTTTGATACACAGTCACCCATAATTCTTCAAATTTGTATTATAACCCTAGTTGGAATGAAAATATCCGCACCATGCTATCGCTACGATATCTGCACACGCATTCTATCGAAACTATAAATGATAATTCTCTCACCCTAAAATCCCATACATCATCGACGCTATATAGTATATACATTCCCCATATTACAATTCTCCGATAACCCACGCCGATCCTGTAGTGAAGGAGATAAAAACGATAGCCTCGAGATCAAATTTCTTTCAGCACGTACTTTCCTCCAATGACAGTTACTTATAAATCAACGATCCACGGCAATGATTCTTCGCACAATTTTTACGCCACGGCGCCGTCTACGTTTCTGCGATTAATGGCAAATTTACACGAAACCAATAAAGACATGATTCAAGCACAAACGATTTCTTACTATCTCTTACTCTCTTTCTCTGTCTCTCTCTCTCTCTCTCTCTCTCTCTCTCTCTCTCTCTCTCTCTCTCTCTCTCTCTCTCTCTCTCTATCTGCCTTAGTCAAGAGCATCAAAGAGAAAATAAACTCGTGATTCGATTTGCTTCGCCATCGACTTGGCGCAAATCGGCCATAGCGACGAAGATTCGGCCAACTTATCGTATAAGGAAGAAAAGGTTAGCTGGTGAAATCAGGACATGAAATCGGGTACGTGGAATCAGAAAATCAACGAGGAAAAAAAGTGTAAAAAAGGGATCACTCAATGGGGGCCAAAAGAAATGACGCAGTGTAGCGCGCCTCCTTTTAACGCCAGTCTTCGATCAGCGCGCATGGAAACAAGAGCAAATTCAATTACATCCCCGGATTCAATATTGCTCGGCTCGTCCGCTTTCGTGGAGAGGGTAGCGCTAGCGGCAAACACCCTATAAACAAGGGGAGATTCTATACGCGCTCAAGTCTCCTCGAGAGGAAGACGAAGCGAGTGGGCGCGCGTGTACATGCGCACGAGGGGGAGAGGAAGGATGCCGAGGGTTGAAGATACGAGGGTGAGAAGGGAACACGGGGGAAGGATGAAACGAATCGGGGGATGAAGAAGAGACGTGGAAAAGGACGGGTCGGATCGATCTCGACCGACTGTACGTCTCGCATCGCGACGGTGTACAAGTATCGCGAGCGTGCTGGGGAGAAAGGCGAAAAGATTGATAGACGGATGGATATACGATATATCTATCAAGAAGTTCTCGAAAGACAGAAACGCGTATTTAATCTGCGAGTGTCATAAATCACGTTGCTCCGAATTCAAGTAGCATACGTGCAATCAGTATTCGTGCCTTTAAATAAGCACTCACGTACCGTAAAGAGTTGATAATGAAGACAAATGAAAATTGTGTGAGAGATTATATTTGCCGCACGAAAAGAAAATGATTTTTCACTTTAATACCAGTGCTCATTTAGCTATAAATATAGCTAAAAGGCATTTCGTCAAAAAAAACCTGAATTCAAAATTAATTAATCTTGACCTTACCCAAAGCTAGCCTCGACTAGCCTGACGTGGAATTAAAAAAGGAAAGAGTATATTCTGTAAAAAAAGATACGAAACTATTGATCATAAGTCTTAACTATAATCGAAAGAAAAAAACTGGATGCTGAAAAAAGCTGAAAGAAATTCGAGGACACTTTGTCATTTAATTAACTTTTATGCAATATCAAAGTTACAAAAATTGCATTCAGCTGTTGTTTGCAATTTGATTCAATTCATTCATAGACACGTAGTTCTCACACGTGGAGAAAATTGATGCTTAACAATTCAGATCGCAGATAACGACGACAGCTATGACGATTCGGCAGGGGGCGACGTATCCATCACATTTGTCGTAATGAAATGAGCAAAAGTTCTTTCACTCTTCTTTTTCAACTCGGTGAATAAGAGATGAGAGAAAGGTACTTGCACATAGTAACTAATCCTCGTGTCGCGGAGGAGCTTACAAAAGAGTCGCTCTCGCGAGGAAAGGAGGAACGGAAAAAGAGCGAACGCCAACTCCAGACTTGAAGTCGTCTTCATAATGCATCGCTGTTCTCGCTGTATCCCTAAACCTTTCTTCATCCTTCGAGCTCCACGCGCCCGAACATGAGAACATGTGAGAATTCGGGCAAAACAAAATCCTAAACATCCTAGAATGCTTCATAAATGTACCTTAACGTTATCATTAGTTTCGCTGTTCTAATCATATGTGCTTGAGTCAAAAAAGGTTGTACTCAAAAACTGAAAATTTGAAATCCTAATGCCGCTTCAAAGAAATTTTTCAAAAGCTTCTATCTAATTAATTAAAATTAATTAACGAAGTTGTATTGATAAAAACGATCGATTAAATTTTTTTTTATTATAAAATTTGTATTTGATAGGGACGTATAAATACGATTCTCTCTTTCTCTGTTTTTAAAACGGAAACAGTATCCCATTTCTAAAAATTACATTTCACAATAAAGGGAATTTAATAAAATCCTCTATTAAGCCCACAAACGTGCAAATTTCCAACAAAATCTAACTATTCTTTCGTGTTTTAACCTCTCGGTGAGCAAATAACAGAAAGTACATTGTGACAAACTCGCGAATGGTGATTACGATCTCTCGCATCTACAAAGGGAATTACAGGATTACGATGGGGCGGCTCGTGCGGGACGATAAAAAAAACATCGCGCGCGAGGGGAGGTATGTTGCAAAACGTGTAACCCGTTAAAATTGCACGCACCAATGTGCCGTTGCATACGCGGATCCGGCAAATGCACGGTGCAGTGGTCGATCGGTCCATCGAGACACCATATGGGCTGTAAACTACTTTCGATGGTTGAAAAAGCTGCATCGGTGCCTTGTTAGCGAATAATGACGACGCGATATTACGAACTCCAACCAACGTATCACGCGGGCGTTAGGGTAACGGCTTGCGATGTCTCGCAAGCGAATAATGAACGGGCCCGTTTATAGCAAACGTCGCGATATGCATCGCGGTAATTGCTATTTACCGCCGCAAACGCTGTCGCAGCTGCGCCATTCAAGTCGGACGTGTATCTTTCGCCATTTCGTCTTATCGAATTGTCCCTAACTCTAATTTACGAAGACAGCTCTTGTGACTTCGAGAATAAAATTATAAAGAAGACGGTAATACGTCAGATAGAGCTGGCATGTTTATATGAATTTTGTATGTTCACGCGAATAAACGAGCGAAAGATCGTTTTCTCCTGTTAACAACATCGAAAATTGAACCCGTTAAAATTATACGCCGTTTTCATTTCGTATTTAATTAGAATTACGTTTTACGATCGTCACTCGAGGCCGTCGCTACTGGCTCACTTCCATTTACCGCGTAATATGTATTATGTATCGATGAGGGGGACGAGAGAATGGATTTGGGTTGAGGCAGATGGTACGCCGAGAGCCAAACTCGGGGGATGACCCGAGTTGCGGCAGAAGGGTCGAGCGCGATTTAAATCCTAGGCAAACCTACAGAGGACCGTCCACGCTTTTTAAATCCCTTTGGCGTGGGTGCGGGTTGCACCAAACATAATGAAGTTAACGTCGTGTTAACCGACTGACTGAGCGTGACGAATTTGTGTGTGTTTGGGATTATTTTGTTATAAACGTTAGAGATCAAAAATGTGTTTCGCAACTGTGTTAGTTACACTGAGAAAAAAAATATAGTCAATTTTAATAAATATTTATTCAATACTGCCAACTAAATATTTACTTATAGTAAATAAATATTTATTCAGTAAAAAAAGATTGTTAAATCAGATTAACATTTCTTGTATCAATAAATATATCTTCACATTTAATAAATATTTAGTTGGCAGTATTCAACTAAATACTTATTAAAATTGACTATATTTTTTTCAAAGATGTCAAAAAGAAAAGAACAATTTTTTTGAAAATAAATTATCAAGATGACGATTCCAATTATGATTTATAAAATTAAATGTTTTACAGAGATGTACAAATATTAATAAAATTACAGAAATTCTTTTTGCATTCCTTAATTTTTCGTAATTATTATAATAAAATGAAATCACTTCCTCAATCATCGCTAATATTTAAGAAAAAAAGTGGAACTTTCTTTAATAATTCTTTGAAATTATGATAACTCATATTTAGTATATTATTTCATAATAGCTAGAATTATAGCTATTTTATGTGATAGCTAAAACAATGTAAATTTTATTATTAATGTAAATAATTTTACATTAAAGTAACTGCACGAAATAGTATAATTACCTTAGGTATATAATATCATTACATTATTAGAGATGCAAACGAGGATAAATTTATTTAAATTAAATAAATTTTGTTATTTTTAATTCTAATTTGTCAAAACATAAATCAATCCATCAATTTTTAAGGTTAATTTCGAAGTAAATAATAACATTTAAACATATGTAAGTATTCGATATATAATAAATTAAAGTGAAACTTAATACATCGTCTTGAATTTAATTGTTTAATTTCATTTTACTTAAATTAACATATTAAGTAAGAATAATGACGATCTAAAAATGATTGAAAGTAATTCAAATTGGACATAATTTGACATTAAGAACAATGTAAATGCGCAAGATAATTCTACTTAATAATTCATTAACTGCAATGTTTGTCATTTGTTCAGGTGAAAGTAAATATGCGATAAGTCATTGTCTTCACTTTTTGCCACAATAAATCGGCGTGCGTGCAATTCCGGCGATTCAATTTCTAGGCCATGAAGTTACAAGTTTATATGACGACGCGAACTTTCTCCGCGCTTAAATCATACATCTCCATCTGGCAGACTGCCAAGTACACTACACCACCCCTAGCGTTTCCAGCCTACCAGTTCGGCGAACCTTGCGCTAGTCCAACTCACCCCTGTAACGAATACTAGAATGCGCGGAGTGAGAAAAGTGGCAGGCGAGCGGACTCCTCGCGCGAGCTGACAAAAAGCTTGATTTACAGTGCGAAGCGTCTGTTTCTGTCTCTCTGTCTCGAATTTATGAGACCCTTTCACGCTTAATAAAGCTCGTTTAACAGAATCTGATAATAAATCGTTCGCGATTGAGAACGTTTGGAAACCGTGTCTCGGAAATACCGGAGGTTATACACGGAGATATAAAACTAAATCTTCTACTCTCAATGCCGCGATCCGACTTACTGATGACGATAGAATTCGGCAATCGAAAGGCGGATGTTGTACGAAACAATGCGAAAGTCCTGCCACGAGCAGCGCTCGTCGAAAACAAGGCGAATTAACGTGGGGCACGATCTTCAGACACGGCTTCGAGCGTTTTAATTAAACGGATAAATCACGCGATATTCATCAATGAGAGATGCGAGATTATATTAAGTTCTGGCACGGAACATACGAGAGAAGACAAAAGCGACGGAGGGACGAGCATCGTGCTTATTATACCAACAATTCCTTTACGAAATTAATCACCTCCTATCCTCATTAGAGTTCCGCCCCCTCTCCGTCTCTTTGCCACCGCGATTTCGCGTCAGAGCTTAAATCACGACGCTGACATCCGCAGAATGTAATTGTTACCTCTCGGACTCCCAGTCATCCCCGTGTAGCCACCCCTGATTCGCGCCACGAGCATAAAGAAAGCATAACTCAAGCTACTCGCACTTTTTCCGTTCCTTTATTCGAGACACCACTCCTTCTCCTACCACGTGAACTTCCTTTCTTTTTCCCAAGGCATCCCTTTGGATGCATACAGCTCATCGTCGTTTAAAGACGCGCTTAATTTTCACCAGCGGAACCAACGAATGGCTAAAGTTCTTTCACGCTTCGCCACCCCCCCGGAATACCAACACGAAATGACTATGAATTAATCTCGACCTTTCAGCACACAAAAAAATTACTTACTTCAAAAAATAAAATACTATTTTTAAATAATTAAATTAAATACTTTAATTATTTTTTTATTTAAAATAATTAAATTATCTTAAAATAAATCTTGAGATGTTAGTAGCATTATTATTATCGACGATTGATATGTGATTGTATTACAAGTCCGACAATAATCGACATATAGTTTATATACCTCTGAAAGATGCAATTAAAATTTAGTAGAAATATTATTGCATCAATATCTACAATCTCTAACTATATTTAGCGGTTTCTTACTTATTTATTTCAAAAAACTTGGAAAGAAATCTTCAGAAAAAGAAAAAGAAGAATTCTTTTCAGATAACATTTCACATTTCCTCGTCCACGATATTAGAATCGCAGAATTGTTATTGAAACATGGATATTGACGAGGTGTCACCTTCCGGACGCGAGAACGTTGTCTTTGCGATATCACGAAACGTCGCGCGAACGAGAAGATTCGGAGGAAAGGGCTCATCTTACTTTCTGTATCTGTTTGTGACGCACTCTTTTTCTCTCCCATCCGTTCCCAAGTTTTTTCTCTCCGGCTTTCTTTCCCTCGAGATGCCCTCCGGTGCGCGCGGGAGGATCTCGTAGGGAACGAACAGCGCCATTCTGCCGGCGACAAAAGTAGAATTTCTTGCTACTGGCGGTGCACTCGTTCGGAAGGCGGCCACGCCGCCACCGCCTCTCACTTTCCGGGGTAGGAATCTGTCGTTGGCAGATGATCCATTGAAACGAATCCGTCCTCATACCCGCCAATGTACGACGTTACGTGCCGCCACCCATAAAGTCATTCAACGACACGCGACCAGTCTGCCGCGATTGACGTGACGTGACGTGACGTGGTGCAGTGACACGACGTGATGTGACACGTTGCGATGCCAAGCGTCGCGACGTTAGGCTATTGCCGTTCAACCAATCGTATGAATCACAGGAAACAATCTTACTAACCCATAAGGGATTTCATAAGATAAATTGAAGCAGATAGTCAGATTAATATGTTCATGATACAATCCCCTTCTATCAGAAGATGACGAGATAAACATCGTACTGCTTTATATGATAAAATTATGAAGTTAGATATCAAGATATTAGCCTCTATTACAGGAATAGGGACAATTTTAGCATGCACGATAAATCCGTGCAAAATGTAGGAATTAAGCCATAATAGTTAACGAGCGACAAGAATTGCCACGTTCTAATTCCAACTTAATAAGCATACTTTGAAGTATCAGATACACGGAAACTTGCATGAAATAACGATTTTACTGAAGTATCTAATTTAACTAGATACAGATCTAAGAATGATTTTATTAGATCAAAATAATTATGTAGAAAAATCAAACATGATGAACAAATGCAAAAAATTTTGACATTCCAAAAATAAACTTGAGCGTTCTACATAATTATTTTGACATTCCAATAAAATTATTTTTAAATCTATATCTGACTAAACTTTTCAGCAAAACATTCTTTTTGTGTGAAAATTAGACTGATAAAAAAAATCTAATAAAAGAAAGAATTCTATTTTTGGTTGAAGAGGATCTTAATGTTGGTTAACACGTTTCGTGTCGGACTAATTTTACGTGAATGTTTCTCTTTATAGCCAAAACATCTTCTGGTTTGAATAGAAAGCCCAGCGTAGGTCATCAATAACCCACGCGACACGAAACGTGTTAATAATATTTATATGTATAGATTTATAAATACATTTTTCAGTTTTACGTATAAACTAAGCGTAATAAAAATATTGATTCAATTTATCGAACTTAAAACAGAAGAACAAATTAAAGTTAGAAGCAACATCACAAATTACAATTAATCGGTCGTCAATTTATTGGAAATATTATATTTTAAGTATTAATCGCGTCTTAAACTTCCAATGTGGATTTTAAAAAACCGATAATTACATATAATAATTTTAAGATATTAACGGAATTTCTCGAAGTACCTGACACCGATTCTTATGAGCACCACTACGCAAGTACGGAAGTACTTACGATATCAGATATAGATAACTCGTATTTGAAATAAATCCTAAAATCGTACTAGAATGCTTGCGAGCTTCTTGTCTGCAGCGAGTGAAACATTACGACGGAATAAGAAACTAATTCGGTCCATCTAAAAACTCGGGATCGCCCGCGACGCGCTCTGTAAAGAACGGAGCAACCGAGTGAAACGACGTCGTTGTCGTGACCGTTTTTCTTGGGAGTGCGGAACGCAAAAAATAAAGACATTAGTATTGATCTCCACGAAATTAATGAGGAAATCAGAGACTGGAACGCGGCAGACGCCGGCGTCGCGGCGAACGAGGAAACGGAAGAAACTTTTCCCAACTGTCATTTGTTTCTTGAGCGCACCGACCACCCAGTGCAGTGGAAGTCGTTCCCGAGACCGATGTCGTGTTCTTCTCCTTCATCCAACGGTGACGCACAGAACGTATTCCCTGCGACACTATTCACGTAGTGTACACACGTTCACCTAATCGCGATCGCGAGGGGTTCTGTTCTCTGGCTTATATCGTTGTATTATGTGAGGACAAATAACGGTCGTTACGTGGTCCACGGTTATGGTTACAGCGTGCCATCATTAAGATACGATGCGGTACGGACAATGCACTATTTTTTCCTTCATTATCTCATTAGGTATTTTCCGCTATATTATTCGTTGGATTGATGACTTTGTGCTTTCTTCGGAAATAACCTTCTGTGTTTGTGTCTAGAAATTACTGAGAGAAAAATGTTTGGTATTTATAACTATAATTATATAGGGTACAATAATTATGGTTAGAAATACTATTTTTATGATAATTGCAGCTATAATAGTTAGTATAATAATAACCGGATACTTCACTCAAATATGAAAAAATAGTATTGTATAAATCATGATAATTTCAAATATTAATATAGTAAAATATTACGATATAAATGGTAAATAAAATGAACATTTTTATTCAGTAAATGCAGTTGCAATTGTGAATATAACCATTTTCTTAAATTCACTTACAATTTATGTGGTAATAAATAGAAAATGTGTTAAGAAAAAACTTTCAAAAAAAAAATTTTCAAGTAATATGTGTGACTATTATAATATTAATAACACAATTGACTATATTTGCATGGTTAAAACAACTATAAATAAATAATTGTTTCAGAAAATGACTAGAAATTGTAAATTATGATAATTGCAATCATTTTCTCTCTCAGCAATCTAATAGTCTCTAATTAAGTCCGATATTCCTATCGTAATCGGCAAATTTTCGAGTTAATATCTCCTTCTGTGCTTTCGTACCCCTGCTTGAGTTACGAGAGCCATCTGCAACGCAAATATAGTACACTAATGTTCCCTTTTACCAAGTATCGTGCAAAAGCACAGGAAAAGAGCGAATGGGGGCAGCAATTTGAACCCCAAAACGAGGGGCGGATTGGAATGTTGTCCCGGTTTTTAGCGAACGGTTGAAAAAATTCAAATCAAATGCAAACGAGAGCAAGGAATTAAATATTTCAGGGGGGTGGCGGGAGAGAGAGGAGGGGAAGAAGACAAGAAAAGAAAGCGAGGAACCCGGCCGAAAAGAATGTGAAATTCTGTCTCCCCGAAGCGAGGAGAGTTTCGAGGAACTTTGCGGGGTGGTAGGAGTGGCGGTTCTGTCACATCGAGAATTAGTTCAGGATTAACTGGTGGGGCTTCGAGGTGATTATTGGAGCTTTGCCAGTTGGAAGACGATAAGACCCTGTTAATCAGCCAGGCCGCGCCTTATTCCTTGCGTAGTTACATCTTGTGACGAACCCGGCGCCTTTCGCGTTTCCGCGGCTCCAGCAACAGACAATAATCTCGTCGTTCCATCTCTCTTCCCTTTTCTGCCTCCTTCCCGTTCCTGACCGGACATTCCCCAAAGCCGAGAGGGACTCATCTACTTTCCAGAAATCCCGGGGTTCTTCAAAAGGGAAAGAAACCCCTCGTGAATTTTCTCTTGGACGCGGCTTGATTCTGGCAGGGAATAAGGAGAGGCTCTGGTGAAACGATTGTCGTCACATACGTCATATACGATTTATACACGAAACTTATATTTTTCGTGTCACATGTATGATGTGCAAGTCATTTGCCTGTATGCTCATTGTAATGTATCGCGTTTTCAGACTTGACGTATTGAAAACTGTGTACCGCCTTTTGCATTCTCGTTTAACGCGTGCCACATTCTTTATCTATGCCTGAAATCTCAAACTCGTAGGTATTGATGTACCGAAAGAATCATCGGTTCACGATAACATCGAGAGATTGCTTTCTATCGTTACTTATCATTGATTTGCGAATGAGTATTATCTCGAGGCAGATCTATACCCGCTCGAATGATCTCTTTGGTGGAAGCCAAGCCCCGTTAATACTGTATGGCTTCGATCAGCCATATGGCGGTACTCTCAAGCTCACTGGATACAACATCAAAGAGAGTTCTCGTCGATCGAAGTTACGGGCGTGCCTCTAATCGGCGTGATTAACGAGCGGCACCTAAGTCGTCGAATTCACCAGCGTCGAAGTTGATTCGCGTGATTACGAACGTTCCCCGGCGTGTAGAATTTCGGTCTCTCCCAGCAGGGTTCGATAGTATTAAGTTCCCCGAATTTAATACCCTCGCGAAGAAAATGGAAGCCTGATACAGTTCTTATACGGGATATTCAAGGCAAAAATAATTATGATATTAGTTAAGGAAAGTCGACAATTTATCAGAGACATTTTTAATGAGAACTCGAAAATTAAAGTGAATATACTTTATCTTCAGGAAAGAATCCCTTAGAATATTAAGGAAAAAATGATATAAAAAATAAATAAATATTAAAATAATTTTTAATATTTGATAAATTTAAAAAATCTAGAATTGCAGAAATAGAAAAAAATTAGAAATAAATAAATATATATATATATATTCTACTTATAACTAAAAAATTTAAAAATAAAAATGCGGAAAAAAAGTTAAAGAAAGAAAACTCTCAAGACATAATTTTATTAAGAATGAATAATAAATAAACGTAATAAAAAGAAACGAAACTACACAGTTACATTAAACATAATTGGAAAGGAGAAGAACTGACGAAGTGAGAAGGAAAGGGAAAGAAAGATGGGGTGGGATTCATTTCCTTCTCGGTGGAATTACGAATGAGGACAGATAAATTAGTGGTGCGATCGTAAAGGATGACACGCGATTTCCTGGGTACGGCGATCGGAACGGCTCCGTCGTTGGTCGACGAGTCGAGTGAAACACTGTGCCAATAAAAGTCGTCTTCCGGTCGCGTCGCTGTCGTAGAGAACTGTACGTAGAGTCCGAATGAAGAATAGCTCGACAGGAAGTGGCCCGGTAAGGACACTACTGGCTAGGGCGAAAACCAATATAAGCTACTCCATAGGTCAACCTCTAAACCCTACGGAAGGGGACACGGGCGCAACGTATGTCCCCGGGTCCTCGTAAAATATAGTGGCCCGTAGGAATGCCCGAAACGATAAACGCGGGTCCGCCATTCCAAAGAAGTAAAATGCTACGCGAGCGTTTACGTAAAATCGCTAGCAAGGCAATTGTGAACTTTCTGGTAATGGGATCTCTAAATAAAAACTGTCATTAAATATCTGTCGTTAAATATCTCTTGGCACGTAGTAAAATCTCATATATTAAACTTTCATCTTTCTCAAATTAAAAACGAACATTTCTGCCAACTGTTCCATTTATGGAATTGTAAATTATCGAACATTTGTGAAACTAATACGATCGGGATGAAATAAAAGCTCTGGAATAGCCAATAATTCGGGAAAATAGAATCGTATTTTCATAAAGAATTGACACGCATCGTCGCGTCTACGAATGTTGCTTACCAAAGCTACAGGACGCACATCTGTAATTTCATAACGGAATATAGTGTTTCATAATCGTTTTCGGTACGAGCTGTACTTGTGGCTGGATAGAGAAGGGAACCATCTTCGGATAAACACGCGTAAATTCTCCTGGGACATTGCGCGATATCAACCGTACCTTGCGGTTGTTGTACCATTGTGGGAACTCTCTCGAGATAGCACTATCTATCGATTTCACGTGCTAAAACTGTCAGCGCGAACGCGTCTTGTCCCTACCACACCAACGGGTCAGAATATCACGACATAAGATCCTAAGTTCTATCGCTTAGGATCCTTAGGAACTATCGCTTTATAGCGGTAGCCCGCATGGGGTCAAGGTGGCGGCAACATTTCTTCAGGGATGTCGCTACGCCATCGCTCGTGCTGTCTGTCGATCCTTATCCGTAGGCTCATCTATGGGCTCTCGAAAATTGGAGATAAACGGAAATGTCAGCCAACAATTTAGATGTTGAAAAATGCCGCAGATAAATCGAATGTATTCCTCTGTGACGATTATATTTTTTAAATGCAAATAAGACAATAAATATTTAGTATCAATCTGATATTCATTTATAATTATTTATAAACGTCTCCTTGAAAAATGACATTCTGTCGCTACACAAAAAAAATTATTTTTCTGAAATATCTAACAAATTAGATATACAGATCTGGAGATTTTGTTGAATTAAAATATTACGTGGAAATCTCAAAGTGTAAGTGCTGCTGTAAAACACATGTGAAATTTTAGCAATCAATGAACGTCCTACATAATTATTTTAATAGTCCAACAAATTACTTGTAAATTTAGCTAAATTTTTAGATACTTCAGCAAAACTATCCTTTCCATGTAATTACTAATTATTGTGATAAATATCTCTACATAACTCAGTGATCGAATTGGTAAGTCATACATCCTAGAAAGTTGGAAGTTCCAAGTTCAATCTCAGACTCAAATAATAAGTTCGTTATAGCGTTTTAAGATGTTTATTAACATCATTATTAAATTCACGATCAATGCAATTTATAATGTTATTTCCAGCTTTAGTTTATGATTGCGTTTCAAGTCCGACAAACCGCAATTTATAGAACTGAAAAATATATTTGTAAATCTACATGTAAACACTATAATCAAGCACCAAAATCCGCAATAACCGAAAAGGATTCTTTCTCTTATTTGAAATATTTAGTACAAAAATATGTTATTAATCAATATGTCCATTGTGTGCTGAATGCATTGTCAAACAACGTGTCGTGTTTATCGCGAGTGGATCATAAAAATTGTTCGCTGGCAGCGTGCCACCCACCGATGTTTCCAGATCCGCTTCGTAATACGGAAGTTGTTGCAAGCACCGTGCAAAGAGTCAACGATGCAATAGAATTTTATTTTTACGCGACCAACACGAACATCTTTTTCATCGCCTCATTTACACCGAACGCAATCGTCAAAGTTAGCCAAGCATTCATTCCAATGAACATATTGCTTCCGGAAGACTAGACTCATTGACCAAAATTAGAATCCCTTTTCTCTTGGAAGTTTCGTTTGATATTTGATTTGATTTTAGAAAAATATTCATTCTTATTCCCTCTGTCTGAAAATTCATGGTTTTTAATTTAACATACATAATTTAATTGACATTCGACTCGTTGCGTGCAACATCATTTCCTGTCAGTATAAATATCATCATTAAAATATCAAAGATGCTTTTAATTTTGTAATTTCAAACTCGAACCTAAAAAGCGTAATCCGACGTAATTAGAGCTAGAGCAATGAACGGCAACGAGGGATTCGAGCTCATTAAAAACGACGCTATCGGCGAGTCCTTAATGCTGCAGATACCAAGGGAGTTCTTGGTGACCCCCGCATCTCCCGAGTTTCGTAACCTCCCTTCATCCTTCCGCTCCCATTTCTTCATCCCCCTCGACGAGGCTTTCAGCGCAGCGTCTGCCATTCTACGCGTAATAACCGCTAATAATTTTCTCGGGCCACGTTGGGCGCTACCAGCGGGGGTGCGGCCGGACGCCCGCGTTGCTGACGGGAGGGGTATAAATCCGAAGGGTGCTCGCGTTGCCTCATTCACCCCCCAGCAGGGAGTCCGAAATCCATCGAATACGACGCGATATCGCGAGTCTTTGCCGGAGGTTTCAATAAGTCTAAGTATGTCGATTACAAATTCAGGCATTACAAGTAATCTAATCTAACGGATTAATAGATTTTACACTGAAATATATATGAATAACCATAATAAGTCAATACATGAATTATAAAATTTTCCTTATTTTTAATTTAAAAATTGTGTTTTAGCCAAATTTTGATTGACACGAGTTTTAAATTTAAAAATTAAGAAAATTTTTGTAATTCACGTGTAACCAAGTTATCGTTATTCATATAAAATATTTCTCTCAATCAATTAAGAGTTTGATTAATGACATTAAAAATGAATTCAACACATCTTTACACTACTTCATATGAATTTAAAGTTTTAGTATATGTAAAGTTTTCGGACAGATCTGACAGATCGATTGATTCCAAACGGAATATCATGTAATTTGGAGAATGAATATTAAAATAAAAATCTCATATATTTTTACTATTAAATATTAGATATTCAAAGTAATATAGATAAAATAAATCTTTGGTCAATCAATTAGTAATGAATCTAATTTTGTCAATCTTATTAATATTTTGAATAATTTAGTCAATTATTTCTCTATAAATTATTCTATAAATTATTCCAGCCAGATATTTAAAAATTCAAGCAGCGGATTGAGAACTTCTACACTAAAACATCTGAATTTACCTGCGACGTGAAAATAAATAGCGACAATTCTAAAAACTACGGGGGCCACATGGGAGACTCCAGAAAGGTTCATCGGAGCGCGACAATGTGATCCAGGCAGCATCCATCTTACGCGGGACCCGGGCTCTCTTTTTCGTCCAACTGTCTGACCTACTTCGGGAACACGTGGCATTTTACGATCGCGCGCTACCACACGACCTGAAGAAACGTGTCGACGCGGCGCGGCGCGGTGGTTGTTAAAAATCTCAGGGTGATGAAACAGGGGTACCATTGTATACCGGATGACAGCTGTGTCGGGCATTTAAACGCAGCGCGCTGAACGACGAAACGAACTCAGTGAAGAGGTGATTGTGCGGCCGACTAATCGACCAGTTTCTCACGATTTAATATTCCGAGAGCACAAATAATTCGTTTAGCGCACGCACATAGACGGCGATGGTATCGTGTTCTCCGGTACCGAGCTTTGTGAGTTTGAATACATAGAACGCATCACTGTGGAATGCGTTTTATCGAACAATCGGAATGTCATGCTGACGAAAATGTACGAGCCTCAGAGCTCGCGCGCCAGCTATTATCTCGTCAGGAGACTAATGTGATCTTGGTGATCCTTACCGAGGTTAGTAAACACTTCGAGATGATTAACGACAATCCGACTGGATAAGCCGGATAATGATTAACAGTTCAATTTCCTAATTGCTTTTGAATACACGCTGTCTTGGTAGATAGTTAAACTCATTGTCAGATCATTGTCAGATCTCAGATCTTGCCTTACAATAATATAACAGATATTTTTTGTTTGTATTGAAAATTTTAACTCCTTTAGACCTGATTTTAATGGAACCTTGTTAAACATTTTTTTAAATTCAATTCAAGAGCACTTTAATAAATAATTCATGATAAAAAATTAATTTTTTGTCAAAATTTTGACTATTGTTCGAACATGTACATTATCACGTATTCTGTTACAGCATCAAAATGATTAAGTAGGAATTGCAAGTATGATGAGTAATGCTGCAAAAAATTTTGACATTTTAACAATTAGTTTTAAACTAGCGTTCTATATAATTATTTTAGACTAACAAAATTATTTTCATATATGTATCTAAATTTTTAATTACAACAAAAATGTTCTTTCGTGTTAAGACAAGCAAAACGCATATGTTTAGCACTTTTAGCAATTTCTTTAACATTTAACATCCTGATTACATATTATTATTATTTTCTGTAAAGCGCATAGTTTTCTTTCTCCTTATCTGAAAATTATCAATTTTGAACAAAAAGCATTCTGAAAGTCTGCTTCTTAGATGATCGCAGATAATGTCGACAGATAATATCGAACTAAACGATTTCAACGAATGCCATTAAATTTGATGTACAAAATTACAATGTATAAAAGGTCTGAAGAGGTTAAGTATTTATTCGATTTGTTATCAACATTATGACAACTTATCAATTTTCATTTTTTTGTAACGTAATATTGAGCTGACGTGAGATGTCTTTCAATTTGATTCCAGCAGTGCGGCCGCATTATCATTCGTGCGGCACGGCGATCCATCTTCGCCCTCTCTCACGAAAAGTAACGTTTCCTCTTCGTGCGTCGTGTACCGCATCGTTTCTGCACGTAACATTTAGCTGAGCTTTACGAACCGCGATTATCGTCGGCCGCCCGAACACAAAAGTATTTTATGATGTAGCGTATCCTGATCGTAGCCCGGGAATCCCGTGGGGATGGGCGAAACGAGCGGCACACAAAAAGGAAGCTACCCGACTCGCGGCGAGAAAAGGGGGTCACAGGAGGAAAAACCGACGAGGGAAACGGCGAGGAGGGCGGAAGGAGAGGAAGTGAGCGTTATTAAATTGCGCGGAAACCCAAAGTTCCATTTTCAGCCGATTTATGCAGCGCGAGATAACGCAACGGGGGCACGCGCACACGCGGGCTTGTTTTTTCCACAAATCCCTTTTAGCAACAGTAAACGCCCGTCATTATCTCCCCCGCTCGTTTTCCTCGCAACGAGATGATTACCGCAGGATGGTGGTAACGTAACGCTTCACTGAAAATCGCATATAGTTACGGATTTTCCATCTATTAACGAGAAAAACCAATTTACATTTAAATTTAGGTGAAAAATAACACCAGATAGAATTTAAGTACGAACTATTTAATTAGACGATTACTTTGAATGTTAACAATTACCAGAATAAGAAAAGCATGTCATTTTTGCTTTATAATAAGATTCAATTATTTGTCATTTTTATTTTTTGTTATATTTATTAATTCAAATATAATAATAAAAATTTTTGGTATGGCACATATACCTCTTTTTTTCTTTAATTCAAGATACTTCTGTAATTGAAAGTTCACTAATCTACACGGTAGATTTATAAACATGTAAGAATTGTAATCTTTTTCTTTGATGTAAAAGACAATTAGGTCTTTTAGATCATTAAGTGAATATATATACATAATCTTTCAGTAATAACAATCATCATACTCAAGTTTGTCATACATTTTTTAAAACGTTCAACATTTATTTCTTTAAATTTAAAATTTCTACAGAGAAACAATGATTTTGCTAATATTTAAAAATTTTGACAGACATAAATCTAAAAATAATTCTGTGAAACCATATCGAAATAATTGTATAGGAAATTCAACTATGAAGAACAATGCTGCTATACATTACTGTTATATTTCTTAATATTTTACATTTTAATTAATAAAAATTGTTTACAATATATTCATTCGTATGAAAGTTATAAATAATCAAAATTGAGTTGAGTATGCTATACTGAATGTTGTCCCTATGTGAAATTCAAGTGTGGCATTTAAAGAATTAATATCTTTGAAAAGGATTTTCTTGTTTGACAAAAAAGCTCAAACAAAATTTATTACTACACCCTCTAAATTTTTTAGAAGAGAGTCTTAAAGTCATTCATGGTCTCATTCCAAAAGAGAACAAATTTACAACACAAGCTCCTCCTGTTAGATATAACACAAAATAAATTTTTCAATTAAATTGAAGACTTTTTTTAATAAAAAAAGGAAAAAAACATTAATTAAATTGATTACACAAAAAGTTGGATATAAAACCTATTCATTATACTAAACGCTCCAACAACCTGACGACTTTACGTGAATTATTTATGTGACGCGTAATTTCCGGTAGATCTGCTTCACATCGTTTTAGTTCCGCTCTCGGCCCTTTCCTCCATCGCTCTTGTACTGCATGCCCCGACAATTCCCACGGGAGTGACCAATCTTCCCGCATAAAAAAAAAAAAAAAGAGGAGTCCCTCGCGAGAGTCGAGCGCGCGAAGCTAGGCGAAGGAAAAAAGAACAAATATGTCGACGAGCGGAGTCCATACGCTCGTTAATAGGGCGTTCAGCCAGGAACGCCAAACGGTCAACGGCCTATCCTCGTTTTGCATTTTCCCGCGTCCGACCATTCCGCATCCTCGACGAGCACCAGGGGGATCTCTCTCTCCCCGTCGGAGGTTTGACCTCCGCGAAACGCGATGAAGACGGGGCCCTTCCGCCTATCTCCCGTTTACGCCGTCCCCGATGGATATCGCGGAATCGTCACGGACGATAAATCCGTTCCTCGCGTTTTACGTTTTAAACGTTCCCCGGGCGCGGAGGAGCCCGTAATTGCGCCGCGAGAACTTCTATGGATCTAATCGGTTCCCGGGCTTCTTGCGCAGTTCGTTAACTATTATGAGTCGTTAAGTAAATCCCTGACGGTTTAAAAATACCACTCTCTCTTGCGTTCACGCGCGCGTGTCTGCTTTTCCATCTACCTGTATTTCAGAGAGCGTGTAAAATAAAGTAGATGTTTGATTGAAACAACAGCGTAATGATTGTGGGACGAGAAATACTTTTTATTCTAGTTTACTTTATTGTACACTAACACGTGCATTATCCGCACTATAAATGACGCGAGATGCGTGTCTCGTGAAGCACATGTCGGCGTTCGTGTATTAATCGTCGAATCGATTCCTTTAGGAACCTTTCTCGTTATGCATGATCTCACTTCGTGTAATCTTCTAATAACGTCGCTTCGTAATTGCGATAAGGTTTCGTGATTTATGGGTGCTGGATGTAATATGCGCGCACGTAATCGCTTGAGTCCATAGGTTAGAGCAACATATAAATAATCAAAAAATATATAATTTATTTGAAGAAACTATAAATGTGAGCATTAGATATCTTATTTTTAATTTATTTTTAATAATAAAAAACTTTCTAATACTTTTTTTCTTTTTATTAGGTGTTGGAATTAATTCGTAGCGTTTTTTAATGAAAGAATGTTATTTATTTCACATGAGCATTAAAAAATACATTAATGAAAGTACTTCCCATCACTTGTAAAACGCTACGAATTAATTCCAACACCTAATATATATTCGAGAGAAAAATTATTCCATGTCTTTTCTCAAAATTATTATCCAAATCATTCACGTATTGCAGTCTAGTTTAACTTACACCAGTTAGATACCGAATCCTTGAGGTTAATTAACATTTTGTTCTTTTTAACTTCCATATATGTCGAAATATAAATCTTTTTAAAAGAAGCACACATTAATGTATATATTTAGTAAATAGTGAATAAAATTTATGTCAAATTTAGTTTCTTCTTCTTGAGTTAAATTGTTTAACATAATCAAGGTTCGAATTCTGGTTGATGTGATGTTTTTCACAATAAGTTCTTTGCAGTATTTAAAATGCTTATTAGCATCAGTATTAAATTGACAAGTAATTTGAGATTAATATTATTTCAGTTTCAGTTCATGATTGCGTTTCAAATTCAATAGTTGGCAGTTCATTAAACTGAAAGATGTATTTAAAATGTACATAAAAATGTAATTAGCATCAAGATTTAATCTCGCAATTATTTAGCCTTTCTTATTTATTTTTTCTAAAAACTATTTTACGCGTTTCTATGCAACGCATATATTTTTAGAAAATATTAGTTTAATGCGACATCATTAATAATCACCTACAATCCAATAGTGAAAGATCGTACTTTCTTCATGCCTATAAAAAGAAAGACCTATAGCGGTGTCTGTCCATATAGAATGAAAGATTGCTGCATCGAAATATCCAGTTGCTTTTTCCAATTAAAACACCGTTCGATTTTCTATGAAAACTACATTCCCGTGCGCAACGCGGGTCAGACGATAAATCCACTAAAGACGGTTAAATATTTAATTGTCCCTCGAGGAATCGCCACGTTACCGAAGGAGGCCCGGCCGACGGCGATTCAAGAACGTCGGTCGTCCCAAGACCCTCTTCTTCGTCGACCCGTCCATCTGTCCGTCCGTCTGTCCGTCCGTCCGCCCGCCTTTGCGTTCTCCCACAACATCTTCCTAGTTCTGTGCCACCCACCGTGGCTTTCTCCGATCCCTGACATCCCGGCGTGTTTCACTTCCATTAGATAATCGCCAAGGGTCCCGGTTAGGAATAAACCTTCCAACCAAAAAAAGAAAAAAAAGGAGCGCACAATCACGAGCGCATTCGTTCTCGAATAAAACTCGACCTTCGCTGTTTCTTTCGCAAGAAGAGGAAAGGAACGGACGACAGATACGAAGAAAAAGCCAGAGCAAATGGTTTTCGTCGAGACATCGCCATTCTGTCGAGGCAAAGGGCGAGAATGTTTTAAAGGGATAGTCTATTCTTTTGCCACCTGCGTACATGAACATTCTGTTTTCTATATCTATTATATGCAGGTATGCAAGAAAAAATGAGCTTGATGATCATTTTTGAAAGCAAAAAGTCAGGAATCTGTTTACCCAAAAGGTTGTTCGAATACCATCCATATACATTTCTTGTGCTGTTTTAATCCTATCTTGAAGAAATTATTATACGTCTAAAGAGTTTCGAAATTATTCGTTGCTTGCAAGGCTAATGCCATAAAACTCATTAAAAGCCATTAAAACAATAACGACCCATTAAAAAGATGACGGCGCTTTTTTTTAATAGACGTATTTGTTTCCTCTTTCATTTTCCTCATCGATGCCCCTAAGAGATTTTTGCGTGCAGATACAAGATTTCCGCTTTTTCAAAGCAACGCTCAAATTCACAGCGGGCGAATCTTACACGCAAGCATAATCCTTTAATTACTCACGATCCTCCATGCACCCTTCCCGCCTATCTGCTCGGAGAGCGTTCCATAAAGGTTCCCTTAGAGTTCTCCCTAATCTCTCTCGGTTAAGAGACTCCTTGACTCTGAGGCTAACAGGTAATTACAACGGGTGAAGGGGAGGGAGAGAGAGAGAGAGAGAGAGAGAGAGAGAGAGAGAAAGAGAGTGTGATCATTACGAGCGTTGATATTTATGTCCGCGGAAATATACGAAGCAGGATAAAAGCAGCTAACATTTACGAAACTGGCTAACTCTCAAATTCGTCGGGTCAATTCATCCAGGTGAAATTATAAGGAGTCGGAAGCCAAGCAAGCCTATTACGCGGAGAATTCTCGAATCCGGTAAAGCTCCACGACTGAAGTCGGAATATAGGGAGAAAGTTTCGAAGAGCGAAACGACAACTTTATTACTGGCAATTATTTTCAGAAATATAGGTACTATGCTATTATTGAAGACGCAAAAGGAAAAGAAACATTTACTTTCATCTTAGAGCAAATTTTTAAAGACCAGCAAGGAAATATAAGTATATGAATAAAATGTCTTAAATAAATGGCCAGATTGTGGCCGAAACGTTTAATCGCTTATTTTTTGATATGGGTATTGATAAACGCTTAAATAATTCATTATTGAATAAAGTTTTAATCTTCACAACCGACAACCTGTGCTGTGGTTTTTTATGTTCTTCGTTTTTTAAATATATGAATAAAAATTTAAAAAGTCGATCGTATATTAAAAATGAATTATTGAAAGTTCAACACGAGTATCTTGAAAAACGTCACATAATACCAATTAATCTTTAGTACACACGATGATTTTTTAGTCTTTTACTACGATGGATTTTGAATTAATTTTCGTCACTTTTACAGTATCTAGAAATTTTATTTAGTGATTCTTATACTTTAACGTGTAAAAAGATACTTGCAAGATTGTATAAAGAATATATATAAAAAAAAGAAAAAAACAGACACCATTATTTAGCAAGATGTTCTAGTATTTCAAAAAATTGCACAGGACATGAATGATCCATCGTGTGTATTAAAAATTAATATGATAAATCTGCAAAGTAGTAAAGCTCGTATCAGATTGAAAATTGAGATTGGAATTGGATTAGAATTTGCCAATCAAAGCAAACTTCACTAAACTCGATATAGATTTTCCTTCTTCTGATTAGTTAAATTTCAATCCATTCTCAAGACTTTCTAGTCCGATACGAACAAAAAATATTCCAGAAAAATAAAAATCGAATATAAAATTTATCATAAATAATATAGATAAAATATATAATAAAATATGAATGTAATCATTTATAAGCAATAAAACTTAACGAATAATGTATAGCCTGATGTACAGCCTGATGTACACTTGAATAGTTTTTATGTATTAATTACTATATAAGAAAATTTATATAATTGAAGCAATAACAATGTTATGATTAAAATTATACGATTCATTCTACAAGAAAACGTTGACTACCTTCGGAAGAGAAATTCTATGTACCCAAGCATTCCAACCAAAATTTGGTTAAGACCCAGCGGGATCCACCCTCAAGAACGACGGCGATAACAGCGACACCTAATAAGTATCAGCCACCCACGCGGGCCCTTTCTCATCCAAACTGGGCGTACAGAAGCTCCTTTTCTTCTCGGAAAGATTATATGCCCGAGAAATTACATACATTTTTAATGGCCACGCATGGCTGTTCGCCGGCACAGGTCCCTTTGACTTTACGGCCCGGGAAATATGTTCGGACGAGGCGGGGTGGCAAACGAGAGGCAACGGAGAGGTGCAAGGGGAAAACACGCGGCACGAGGAAAAGGGCCGCAGAGAAGCCCGCGTGAAGGAACCTTCCGTGACGGCCGCTACGTCCGTAATTTATCTTCTACCGCCACCGCCACCTCGTCTCTGTTCTTCTTCTTCTCCTGTGACTTCGCACGGCGTAATCTTCCAGCGGACCGGCAAATGTTCTCATTACCGTGAAAAGCCGTGCGGCGCGCCCGCCAGACGATGCACGATAACGCGTCAACCTTCCGTTCGGGAACGAAGGCAACCCGTCGCTCAGATGGAAAATCACGCGAGATGGAGAACGACGTTTCTACGCAGAAGGATCTCGCACGAAATCGTGCGCACTCAGCACTTTGCGTTATATCCAGTTCAATCGGCAATTCGCAATATTTACGTACTAGAAAAAAATCTGCTTATCTGAAATTAATCTCGAATTCATCTTAATTTTCTATTTTACGATTTTTTTCACGGAAAAGAAACACGCACTATATCTTTTTTTGATATAGTATTGACGTAGTATTAACGAGTGCGATAAAATGGAACATTAACCGTAGATCCTGTTAGAATGTGTTGATTAACGAGCTTTTTACTGCCGTTTGTGGGCACTATCTTGTCTCGGGAGACCGTCGCAATCAGAGCCTAACAGTAAACGCTTCCGCGTGACCAGACCGAGATAAAATCCGAGCCATTCCAGATAACGGCGATGGCGTTGGATATCGCGAGAAAATCACAAAAGAGGGTGTTACGTTCACATCGATAACACCCTGAGCTAATACCTAGCACGCAGGCAATTAGTCGATAAAACCACCCATGGATTGGTGGTGGATTTCAGTCCAACTTTTCGCAAGGGAATACTCCAAGAAACACCATGAAACAAATGATGTGTATGAATATAGAACGATGATTTCTTTGCTTTATTATGTTCACACATAAAACGCAACTTGTATTGAAACATCAAATAAAATATTGAAAAGAAATAAAGTATTAAAGAAACAGAGTAATTTTTACAGATCATAGTGATGTTTATGTACGTGTAAATTAAAAAAAAATTTGATAATAGTTACCAAATGTACTTTGTTTAGCATATTGGGAAATATTTAATAAATATTACCAAAATATAATAATAATAACCAATAGTTTAATAATAAATAGAAAAGATAATATTCAGAAAACTAAAATTAGCGTTTAGTTGGTTTTTTTATTATATTAATCAAACATTTGTTTGAAATTATTTCAAGACTTTCAACTAAACTATCATCTAAATCTTAATTATTATTACCAAATTTCTTTTCAATATACAGAATACATTTTAATTTTATTGAAAAAATTTAGTTATTACACTATTAATATTTATACAAGAAGAACTAGTCAATATTTAAAATATAAATTCTGTTAATATTATTATGTATAAAATATTTCTAAATCTTTCTCTGTTCTATCTTTCTCTATTCACTACACTACTTGGAAATATAAATGATTCCGCGAAACACAGAAGCATTTTAGTTCTAACTAAGTTATAACTCAATACAATTGGAATACAATTGGAATGTTGTGGAATTCTATAACTACATGTGCATATTACAAACGAAGAAAAAGTAGGTCCACAATCGACGACGCGGATAGCGAAAGGGTTAATTAAAGTATCGCTTAAAACATGAATATTCAAGCAGGTTGATTAATGTTACCGTCGATAACCACTGAGCGCATATACGTATTCAACGTTGAAAGTGAGTAATCACTGACACTAAATCCGCGTACGGCTGACATTTCTTAAGTGATTATGAGCGGTAACCATCTTGAGTAAAGCGTCGAAATATATCATCCTCCGAGAAATCAACATTTGTAATTTTCGTAATCTCCTCGTAAACAGTTATACGCATTAACTCCGAGAAATGTACCAGTTAAATATAGTCACGCAATCAGTTTCAAACGTAGATTTCACACGTCCGTGTGCTCTTTCATGCACTCTTCAAGCCCCAAGTCGCAAAATTATAGCGTTAGCCACTTTGTTTTCGAACTTGTAACTTACAATGTATATCAGCTTGAATTACAGTCACGTAAAAAATTGTACTGATATAAATGACTGATGTTACTTAGTCCGTGTTCAAACGAGCAAAGGTAAAATTCAGAGATGTAATCACGTAAAAAATTGATCGCAACTTTCCGGCAATTTTTAAATACGTAAGATGAAAAATATGAGGACGTGAGGGATAAAATGACGAAACGGATGGAGGGTGGTGTACGCCGAGTGACAGTGGTGCGTGCGTTCGCAAGGGGTCGCCTTTAATAATGTATCATAATATCACCTCGTATCTCCCCGACCTCCGCGTATATATACGCGACACGTTACGACCGTCTCACCCCGTATATTACAGTTTACACGTGCCTCCACGTCGTTTTTTACGTGCCCGCGCGAATTACCGTCGTATACGCGACAGGATCCCGGCTGTCTCACTTTTTCACGAACCACGACTGTTTTTCGGCTATGGCTGTAAATGCAAGTCTAATGCTGTGAATTAGACGTCCGACACTCTGTCAGGCTATCAAGCACTCGAAGCACTATATACCGTTACTTTCATATTACGCAACGATTCAGCTTAGTAAAATCGGTGAAGAAATGCATCCTAATGCACTACGTACGGCTCATGAATGCTTAATCTATGATGATGGACGATACATAAAGAATGCGCTTTTACTCGTCTTCAAAGCTTTCGTATCATTCGCGACTAGCGTATCATTTATGTTCAACTTAAAAGATTGACTTTAAATTTTGTAGCTCTTCTCCGCTGCAACTTTTAAAGCTAAGATTATTTTCTCGGCGTATAAGTATCTTATCCTCGCATATCGCATACAAATTAGCAGACTTCTAGCGCAAATTTCTAGCATCGTTAATGTTTGCCAAGCCAATATTTGTCTCGTTAACCGGCGGCGGCACAGAGATGATAATGGTAATTGATAAGGGTAAAGCGTTCGCCCGGATTAACACATTAAGCGCTGCTACTGTCGGCCGCGATATTCACGAGTACGGCCCGGAATTTCGCTGTTCCGTAACATGTCGTTTGCATATAGTTTAAACTTGCTGATATGGGTCTGACTGATCTAATTCATTTCTTCAACAATGTAAATTACAACACTGTGCAAAAGTGCCTCTTGCCTCGTTTCGAGAAACATTTTGGAAGGAATTATCTTGCAATTTAAACTTTTCAAACTTTAAACAATCTATAATTTGCGTTAGATTTTAGAATAGAATTCTATTTATAATTTTGTATGTCGTGTACTTTGATATATGCATTTTAATACCTATACAGTTTATATGTTCGTATTCTTATTATCTTATTATATATATTTTTTAATAAAAATGAAAAAACTGAAAAAAAAGCTCTAGATTTTTCTATATTGAAAGTAATATTTAAAAGTAATATTAAAAGTAACAAAAGTACAAAAAGTTTGACAATGATGATTTCAAATGATGAGCTGATCAAAAATTGTCTTAATAAAAAATAGACACCTTTTTAAAAAATAAATAAAAAGAAATTTTTGTCTCTTAAATTTAAAATTTTATAAAATTGTATTGTTAAATATAAATATTGACTTGAATGTGTGTGTGAATTTAACAAGTACTTAATATCTACTTTTATACAGAAAGTATCCAAATTTCCAATTCCAGTCACTTTGTGTACACTATATTCTGATATATCCTTAAAATTATAAACAGAATTTTGTTCTGATTGCTGGTACAAATTATATATGGTTTAAAATAAACTTAAGGGGATTCAAAAACAATGTGCATTTATGATGCAAATCAATTTGTGATTTAGAGTTAAATCTCACGTACAAATGCTTCTAAGGAACGGTCACGTAGGAGATGCGAGACAGACGAAATATTACCAGTCGCCATTCGTTACATCGTCGTCGTCGATCCTTCGGGGACCGTGGTGACCCACATTCGCATCCGAATTCAACGTCTCTCGCGTCTCTCGCGACGGCGCCACGCTGCCGCTTCAGAAAGTTCGACTTTAGGAGCCGAAATTCATTAAAATGCTAATGCGCAAACGAGAGAAACGAATTTCGCTTGGTAACTTCCGACCATCGAAAGGGACTTTTCCCGAGGGCACAAGGGACAAGAGGGAATGGGACCATCGCGTGGAGAGGGTAGAAGGGTAGGAACTGAGAGGTAGATAACCAAATTAGCCGATACTCTGATTTATTAGCGGCGTCCCTAAACTCCAGCAGGCGGATCTCACTCGTTGCGAACGAGTCCTCGAATATTGAGTTATTCCGCACATTATAAATGTATGACACATAGTTATAACTCATCACATATTGACCCTCTCAGTTCTCGGACAGTGACTGGAAATAGTTCTCCGAGTGATAGGTACTTTAGTCTTAGTGAAGTGAATACTATAGGAATAACTACTGAAAATTTTAAGTATATTATTCACATTAAAATTAAATAAAACGAATATTTTTTTTCTATTACAAACATCAATTTGATTATTAAATTAAGTATTTTACTTGGATATAAGTAAACAAAAGATTAATGCATCCCATGAAATTATTTAAGAAACCAAAAGTGCATTAAAAAGGTCTACAGTTAAATAATTTATATTAAAAATAAACTTAAATCATTATTTTTTTTCTAATATTCATCTTTTATTGAAGATATATAATGTAATCTCTTCGTCCTTATCGAAGAATGGTATGTTAATATATAGAATGTATTAGGTGTTGGAATTAATTCGTAGCGTTTTACAAGTGATGGGAAGTACTTTCATTAATGTATTTTTTAATGCTCATGTGAAATAAATAACATTCTTTCATTAAAAACGCTACGAATTAATTCCAACACCTAATATAATATATAGAATAGCGTTTCGCAGAGCAGGAGACTGCAGAAAATTCCGCTGCTATGGCAAAACTCGTCCACGCGGCTCCTCTCGCATCGCGAAATTTATCGTTAGTGGCGATCGGCGAAGGTAATAGCCCGTGAACTACCCAATTTCGTGTGACCTTCGATAGACGTTTCCATCCCCGTCGAGATGGCGCGGCCGAAAGGAGCGAAGGGAAAAGGAAGACAGGCGGGTAAGGAGGGTCGCCCGCGCCATGGCATCCCTCGGGTTTCCGCCCCCCCCCCTCCCCCTGACCACGGTAGTCGACAACCCCTACGGATAGATGGAATTGGATCGGAGGGGTAGAACCGCTCGTGAAAGAGGGTGGACAAGCTTACCCCCGTTCTCGACGCGCGCGGCGTGGGAGATATAAGCCTGAGTGTTGCCCCGTACCTGCTCTCCCCAGAGGAATATGTTATTAGGCCTTCAGGATTATGTACTTCTCGATAGGAAAGAGCGCGATAGACACGAGGGTGTGGAAGAGAGACGCAAAAATCAACGAGGAATCAGAGGAACGAGAGGGAAGTCTTGTCGAAAGATAGCGCGGGGTCGAAAAAGGGAAGAAAAGCGAGGGGGAGAGAGAGAGAGAGAGAAAAACCATTCTAATACCCTCCTTCCCCCTGATCAAAGAAGCTGAACCTGACGGACTAAAATCCGATGATGCGATATATTTATGCAAGGTGAATATTGAGAAGGCAAAGCACGAAATTGCACATTTCATCATCGTTTAAAGAACTGCAGTTAAAGGAATATATTTTGTATTATAAATAAAATATATTACAAATATAATTATACTACTGAATAAAACTCAAATTTTTACTCATTTTTCAGTATGTGAAGTTTTATGCAATAATGTTACAACTAATAAGAATACAGTATTAAACAGTAACTGAATGAGTATCTAGGAAAACTGTATTCCTACCAGAGTAACAAAACATTCAAATTAAAATTGTATAAGATGGACATCAAGGCAATAAAAATATTCGTAATCACTACACAAAAACATCTTTTCTATTAAATTAAAATATTCCTAATATTTATCCGATATTTGATTATCCTCCTCAATTTTCCTTGCTCTGGTCATAAGTATAATACGCAACTAAAACGCACTCCGAGAAAGATAAGACACGTGTCAGTGAACGCACGTGAATACACACGTGAATCACTCGGCGAGAGCAAGAAGAGAAGGAAAAGAAAAGAATGAAAGACAGACAGAGAGGAAGAGCAATGGATAAATGACCGAGTAGGCAAACGAGGGACCGAACGGCCGAAGCGAGCGGGCAAGGCCAGTGACATGTCAAAGCGCGAACAGCTGTTGGGCTCGCCATGAAAGCGAGAGAACGGGAGAGTATCCAGTGAGGAACGAGAGGGTAAACGAGAGAAAAAGAGTTACGAGCCACGAGGACGCACCCGCTCGGATATGCGTACAGTCGACGCAACTCGTTGCCTCTCCTCTCCCCGAAGCAACGACTCGCGAGTAATTTAAGAGCCGTGCTGTGTCGTGCTGTTGCAATGGCTTCTCGTTGTACCTTGTAGATGCACTTAGCGCGAGCAGCGAGCACGGCACTCTAATTTAACGCGTAAACGCGTTCATGAGATCGGGGTGGAGTTCAATCCGCGACTGTTTTATCGCTTTCGACATCAAATGATCAATTGGGAAATTAATCTGTTATAAGGAGATAATTGCGTCGATAAATAGCGATTGTATATCATGATTAATATTTTGTGCTTTATTAAAACGTCTATTAAAAAGCATTGCCTTCGATTAATACCAGTGATATCATGCATTATTCATGATTTCGTTCGATGGCATGAATAAAAGGTTTCATAATTAAAAAGTCAAGCTTTTTAAGAGAATTAATATTTGTGTAATAATTTCTTCTCCCCAAAAATATTTTATTCAATAATTATAAAGTAGAGATATGAAGTATGACTTCACAGTAGTATATGAATTCATGTAGTGAAACTACATGAATTAGAGTCAGTTTCTTTTAAGTATACTGCTATAATAAAATTAGAAAATAATTGTAAATATGTAACTGTTAATATCTAAAAATTCAGTTAAATTACTATTAGTGCCAGTGATGTTCTTTTTAATAATACTAATTGTAAATTTATATAGATTGTCCAGAAATTTACATAGATTCCAGAAAATTTATTTTACTTTCTGTAATTGTTGCGAATAAAATGGTCAAAGTTGATATCTTCTAAAGAGAGATTGTTAATTTTTCTTTGCAGTATCAATTTTCAATTTTATGCTTTATTTGCAATAATTTAAAAAAATAACAAATATTGAATAAGAAGAAATATAATATCTGCAAAATTGAATATTCAACTGAATTTAAATTATACCTTTTCACTTAATATTCATTATACTTTCTATAATTATTATTAAATAAAGCGTTCAAAAATTGATACTGTAAAAGGAGTGTCTAAATTTCTAAAGAGAAACTGTTGACTCTTCTTTGTAATATCAATTTTGCACGTTTCTATAGACGGTAATCGCTACGAATAAAGTACATGAGTCCGACTTCATTGCATCGCGTTCACACATAATACGAAATACCGTTTTCAGTTACGCGTATTCCACACACCACGTACGCAGAGTTATATTTATCTATTTCTCTAATACCGAGAACGAACCCCTCTCGAAGAAGACGCACTCTTTCTAAAAGACGAGCGTTTAGGAAATACGCGGGGCGAGGAACGACATTGAGAGTTTCCCAGTGTGTCACGCGTTATCTGCGCGCCAACGCGACGCCTTCGACGAAGATCGCAAAGACGAAGACGGCGATGACAACGAAGAGAAGAGGACCACGACGACCGACAGCCACTGCGCAGTTTCGTGGCCGGTCCGCGTTGTTAGTCGCGCGGACACACGCATGCATCCGCGTGTCGACGTGCAGGTGCAGCCTCTGGGTTCCGGGGAATTACGCGCTGTACGCATGTTAGGTACTTTGAACCCCGGACCAGTCTTTGTCACTGGCGAGTGAGCCAGTGGTTTCTCCGCAGGGGGTAAGAGAGGATTTGACGCATAGCCCTCGCGCCTCGTTATAAATAGAGAGTGGATTTCACGCGCAAGACGAATTCGGGAGCTCGCTCGTTCCTAATATTGTCACATGCCTCATCAACCTCGTTTGTGCTATTATAACTTTTTGACGTAAAAAGATATCTCACGTACTTGATATCGTGTAATAAATTAAAAGATAAATCTTTCAACATCAAGAAAGAAAATGTTCTTTTTGAACAATTAAGGACTTGAAATACATTCACATGCAAAAAAGTGGGCCACTAAATTTCAGCAAATATCTTTAAATAGCGATAACTCAAAGAAAAATCATAGTATCGAGATAAAGCACATCTCAAATTAAAGCTTGAATATTCCCCTTGAAAATGAGAATTAAATTTGAATTACACAAAATATGTTATGAAATGGCGGACGTTAAAGACGGACATAGAAAGATAAAAAAAATGTCTTATTCAAACTATTGCGTGGCTCAGAGAAATTGACTGCCAGGCACAAAAGTATGTTAGTCTTTAAGCTCATTGATTTCCAAACAAATCCCTTTTTTGAACATGACAAAGTTATAGCGTTTTAAAGAAAGTGTATTAAAAACGAACAACTTTTTTGTGTGAGAAAAAGTCCATTTTATAACACGATATGTCTTTATGTTCAAGAAAAAGTCCATTTTATAACATGATATGTCTTTGTAAAAAAAAAATCGTAAAAAAGTGTTCAAAGGAGGGATTTGTTTGGAAATCAATAAAGTTAAAAACTCATACACTTTTGTGCCTTTAATTTGAAATGTAGTTTATCTCAATACGATAATTTTTCGCTGAGTTATCGCTATTTAAAGATATTATTTAAAGATTATTAAAAGATTATTTAAAGATTAATGGCCCACTTTTTTACGTCCATTATCTCAATAAAAAAATTAATGCATCACTCACCGATGCAACAGCGGAGTCACTGTTACGATGATTCTGTAACAAGAAGAATATAAAATCAAAATTAAAACAGAGCAGAAAAAATCAATCAATATTTTAAAAAATATTTACTAAATGTAAAGTTCTCTTGAAAATAATTATATAATTTTCAAAATATATAATTTTTATAAGCATCAAATTTTTTAATTCATCATTGAATTAGATATTTATAAAATAATTATGTATTTTTTAAAACAGATCTTCAAAATTCGTATATATGAAATTTTAAAATAACTTCAAAATAATCCTTTTTCTAATTATCATTTTTAAATCATTATAAAATAAAACGACTCAAAAATAAATAGAAGATATTGATTTTACATAAGCAAAAAATATTTACCGCAAGATTGCTCCGCCAGTGCCTGATGCCTCTCCCAGACCTCCTCCTCCTCTCAGAATCGGATTGGTAATCCATATAATCCTTTTGCACAAGACACTCGCGTAAATCACTCGCGTAAATCACTCGCGAATAATACACTATAAACGCGCGTGGACTATGACTTGAGTCCGATAACTTGAACGGCACTCCCGAAACGCGCGACGCGACGAACTGGCTACAGTTCGTTTATTTTCAAGTAAATCGGCGACGAGGGTACGTTAGCTTCCCCATTGGATTTTTACACGAAGAGAACGATTTTACTCAATATTTAAAAATTTTTCTAGATTGTATTACATTCAGGTATATCCGAAAATTTTTAGATAATTGAGAAAAATCGTTCTTTTCATGTAAATATCCTCTGGATACTGAGCCCTCTCACCACGTCAAGGTGTACCCGGAGAGGGAAGATAATCTAAAAAATGTAATATATAGCTATTATCTATATTACTATGCAATTACTATGCAATCGGTTAATTTTTAAAAACGAATATCACATTTGCAATTCGTTATCATTAAAGTCGAAATAAAGTCAAAACAGATAAAAAACTGAATCTTATTTATACATAGATGATATGATTAGAGTCTGGAATAAAATAGAGATTAATAAAAAAATGAAATATTTCTTTTATTAACGAAATGTTTCTTTTATTACCGATAAGTTCCAAAGTTACGGTAAATTTTTAAACAGATCCTCATATAACGAAAGGTACATAAGAACAAAAAATTATTGTATGAGAGTATTCATATATTAAATCGTTCCTTTTTTATGATTCGTATGATACAGATAAGTAGCCCTATCGTTACTGATACGTGTACTACTGATTGTGTAAAACGCATTAACATTAATATTTCGTTAGTTAGATTATGAATAATTAGAATATCCAAGGCCCAAGATATAGATTAAAACTTAAAAAAATAAGTAAAGATTAATTATGAATTATACATTGTTTAAATAAGATAAACGCAAACATTTTGTAAATTATAAAACAATTTAGACTCAATATAATAATGGGTATAAATGGAATTCATGTTATATATTTACAGACATATAAATTAGAGATATCTAAGGACGGTATTCATAGTTCGTTCCTATTTCAAGACTGTCTTAAGTAATGTTTTAAGACGGCCCTTTGATTCGCGACTTCTTAAAACTTATCTTAAGATAGTCTTGAATATAAATTCTGACTGTGAATATCAGCTCAAGATATAGATGAGTTGTGTGCGTAACGAATCCAAGACATAAAACAAAAATCGCATAATAAAGCATCGTGTAATATTCATCGAAGAATATTAAAACAAGTAGATTATTTTACTGAATTTGTAATATACGTTAATATTTCGATAGGTGATCGGCGCGCAACCTTGAAATGACGATGGTACGGGATGGCACGGAGCGGCGCGTCAACATGTTACTACGCGTGAAAATGACGCGCCGCGTAAACATGACGCGCCGCTTCGTGCCACCCCGTGCCATCCCCACTCCAAGGTCGTGCGCCGATCGTCTAACTGTCGAAATATTAACGTATATTACAAATTCAGTAAAATAATCTAGTCGTTTTAATATTCTTCGATGAATATTATACGATGTTTTATTATACGATTTTTGTTTTATATCTTGGATTCGTTACGTACACAACTTATCTATATCTTGGGGCGATATTCATAGTCAGAGTTTAATTCAAAACTCTTAAGAACACAGTTTTAAGAAGTCGCGAATCAAAGGATCGTCTTAAAACATTACTTAAGACAGTCTTGAAATAGAAATGAACTATGAATACCGTCTAGATATCTCTAATTTATATATCTGTAAATGTATAATATGAATTCCATTTATACCCATTATTATATTGAGTCTAAATTGTTTTATAATTTACAAAATGTTAGCGTTTATCTTATTTAAGAATATATAATTCATAATTAATCTTTATTTAAGTGACTCATCAAAGAAAGTAATAAAGATTGAAATATAATCCTTAGTACACACCTTAGGTAATTTTAGGCGATATTACTAGTTGAGCATCCTTACATAATTCATCAATTCGCGTTCGTGGATATCTAATTTTCGTGGATTAATGCAGATTAATGCGCTACAACTAGAGCGACTCGTATCACTGCCGTCTCCCACTGCGGTCGCCGAGCGAATGCCGAAGTAATGACGTAGTCAACTACCGCGCCGCGCGGCACCCGCGCGCCGCTCCCCTTCGCTTTTCACCGCCGTTTAGATATTCAACTATTGCGTATGAAAAATATTCACGGTTTATTAAATTATTCGTATTTTACATGATTTTGACAAACGGATCATCTCGTACATTTCACGCTTTGCTTTGTAGCATCTCTGGCACTTGTTCAATCTTGTATTACTTGAACAGTTTTTGTAAACGTAATTGGTAATTATTCGCGTGGAATATTTTTGATATTCCAACATTATGTCTCTTTTTTCATTATTCTTTTTAATCATTAATACTTAAATAAAAGTTGATAATTCTATATCCTTGATAAAAATACATGCAAATTTTTTTATTCATGTGAAATAATTTGCGCTAAATACAGCTATAGCTAAAAATGTTAAATATCTTGTTAATCATTATTTAATTTTTTAGCTAAAAAATAAATTTATGACATTACTATTGCTACAAATTATTCTATGTTTGAAGAATTTTTATCTGTAATGGTTCGGTAAAATAATTGTTACGATTTGTTTAAAATAAAAAATATGAAATAAGTTTCAGAAACTTATTTAAAGTATAAAAATAGGTTTCGGAAACTTATTTAAAATATTAAATAAGAAATAAGTCAGAAGTGTAATTATTTAAAATAAAAATAAATACTAAATAACTCTTTTATTTTTTTATTTAAAAAATATATATTTTAAGTAATTTTATTTTAACTTTTAATATACATCTTATAATTTTGATATCTTTACACACGTTGGATCATGTTCTGGATTAATTTTCATCATAAATATATAAAAATTATTAAACGATTTTTATGTTTTGAAGATTTTAAGGTGGTGCTGATATACTTGTATCATTGAAATATGTATAAAATTGAATATACATCACATAAATATAATTTATGAAATATATATATTAAAAACGTAACATTAATCTTATATTTTTACCTTTTCGATTATTCTATTTACTTTATTGTATTAAATACTTCTTTTTTAATAATTATATAATAGCACGTTCAAATAAAATGTATGGAACGAACAAGTTCATTTCGAACGATCATTAAGGTAATAAATCTTTTTACATGTATCTTTGTATCAAGGATATATAGAATTATCAACCTTTATTTAAGTATTAACGATTAAAAAGAATAATGAAAATTTAGACATAATGTTGGAATATCAAAAATACTCCACGCAAACAATTACTAATTACGTTTACAAGAATTGTGCAAGTAATACAAGATTGAACAAGTGCTGATTAGTGTCAAAAAATGGAAATAAATAAAGATTTCTTAGGCAGGGAAAATGCAAAGAGATTATTTTGATGAATTAGAATGTTCTTTTCAAATAGTCTTGTTAAATTGAAAGGGTATCTTAAATATTAAGATAAAATTTTTATTTCTTTAGAAAAATAAAATATTAAATTTACGATTCAAAGAATTTATATGTTTGTATTGTTCATATAAATTAAATAATATCAATCTTACATTTCAACTTCACCTATTTATTTTGTCGTACTGAATTTCTCTCTTAATAATTATAGCACGTTCAAGTGAAATTTTACCAAAACATATGTCTACGTGAGACAAAACCCTCGACCAACGAGCTCATTTCAAACGATCATCAAGAGTGTAAATTCAACTTTTCAGTAACGCAAGAACGACACATGGATGCTAAAGGCGGTTGTCGTTAAATGCGGGCGCGCAATAAGATAAATTAATCAGCCGTCTCCCGGCAGCCAGTATATTTCTTTTCAGCCGACTACCAAGGAACGCGCGAAGGCGCCAGTCGCCAAGACACGACTTGGCGATGTTTCCTTGCCCCATATCAGCCTGTGTTTTCGTAACCCGGAATCTCGCGCGGGTCATCGGTTTTGGTTTAATGTCGTCTCGCGACGACGGCGGCGGCGAAGAGAGAAGCCGTATGTTCAGCCGCTGAAAAACGGTATGAAACACATGCTGCCGGTTCTCGAACGTTCCCTTCTTCTTTCCATGCCATCAGTATTATACGAGCTCGTGGGCGGTGGCAGAATTTTTCTTACGGAGGATGAATGTATAAATGGTTGCAGAATTTTTCTTATGGAGAATGCGTCTCTCTCTCTCTCTCTCTCTCTCTCTCTCTCTCTCTCTCTCTCTCTCTCTCTCTCTCGCTTATTCTTCCACAGACATTTTTCTTGAATATTTGGACTTAACTCTCTAGAATTGATTTGTTGGACCAATTCAATTACATTCTTTATGTTACACTAAAAGAAGAGTGTAATAATCACCAAATGTTGAATAAAATAACTTCAAGCAAATGTTGAATTAATATAACAAAAAATAATTTTTCTTTGCTAAACATTTAATAATTAATAGCAAATGGTTGATTATATTATATTTGATAATATTTACTAAATATTTGGAAAAGTAAAATTATTTTTAATTCAACATTTGCTTGAAATTATTTTATATTAATAAAATTTTTAATTTAATTGAATTATTTTACTTAACATTAGTTATTACTAGATTCTTTTTCAGTGTATGTACATTTAAATTTCTTTAAAACTTTGTTCGAGAAAAGGAAAATAAAATGTATTGTCTCAATGTCCAGTCTTAAAATTCATTACTTTTACATTCCTTTATCAGATAAGTTTTTGAATACTTCAGCAAAATCTTTCTTTCAATACAGCACTTGCCGAATACCCGATGTATGCAAGAATTGGGAGTCAGCTAATGTCAGCAGATGCTAGCACGAATTTCGAGAAGGTGTAAATCACATATTGTTCGAGTCTCCCGACTTAAATACATCGTTGATTGTCATCTACAGATCAACGATAGACAAATAGAACAACGGTACAGTTTGGAAATTCTCGTCGAGATTCAATCGAACGGGTACGATCGTGCTTAATCGCCGTCTCGCTGAAATTCGTTTCTCGTAGCACTCGAAAATCGAGTGCCGACGCAAACGAACAGCAGGAAACGTAACGTTCATAGGAGACGGTCGGTCGATCTCTCGCGCGTGCATTCGAACGTTTAATCGGCACGCAGCATTGTGCGCGCACAATCAGCCGTGGTGCTGCGTTCTCGAGAGGTGCGCAATGAAAAAGCCCTCGACTATCGGTCCCGATTATCTTCCCTGTCCATCTAATGTCTTTCTCTTCGTATCCCGCTTACAATACGGTCGTTAAACAGAATGAAATAGCGCGAGCGCATAGATCTTTTTTTTCCACGAAAAAAATTCATTCTCTCGTCAATATGAGCGCTGAATGGCACGACGCTGTATTATGATTCTGAATACATGCATGCTATAACTTGCGCAAAAATATTTAATTAGTTTCCTATTTTATAAATCTTAAGCATAAGTCGCTAGAGATTTCCTAAAAATTGTAAGATATATATCCATTCAGATTTTAAGTCCTATCTAGACGATTAATATAATACCAGATACTCGTATTCAAGATAGAAATTGGCGACGACAGAAATTGCTTCGTAGGAAATGTTATAAATAATACCATCAATATGGGACAACAGTCAGAATACATTAAAAGTCGAAGAAGCATATTTAAGCGCGAAGAATGGCGAAGTTGGTTTTGTCTTATTTAAACTTTGGCAATCGATCTTCTCGTCAACCCGAGGGGTTTCACGCACTTTTTTCAACCCTTCGAGAATCCACGAGGCACATCTCTAAAGAATACTAACTTAACCGACGTCAAATTTATTCGAGCAACTCTTTCAACAGCTGATCAACCAGCTGATCCCAAGCTGTCAAGTGCTCGCGCGACAGGTCTCTAACTATTTCTAATTAGCAGCCGGATCATTAATATAATCATCTTATAACCCGCACATAATAATTATCTTCGACTGTCAAACCCATTAATCTTGAAGAAAGCATCGTGGTAGGTTCGAGTCAGACGGAATTTCTAAAACGAGTAAATCGACCGTCGTTAGCAGTCATGTCGCCATTTCTGTTAATATCACTAATAATGTGTCGTCTGAACAAGCGGACAAAATCCCTCTGGTCTTATCCATTACGCGCATATTCTTGTTATCGAATAATCGCGCGCAATTCGCGACTTAAACAGCATGCAGTAATAAATATATTGCAGCGGTGCAAAGCCTAACGAGGCTCGCATCGCGTGTTTCGAAATTACCGAGCTAAAGACTCGTAACGATTACGCGATAAGAAGTGTAGTTAGAGCAAATTTATAGCAGCACGCAGAAAATACATAATTGTGTAAAATGGAATCTCCATGTTAAGATGATCGGTGAGCTCTGATCGGTTTTATTAATGACAATAACTGTTTTTATTACGTCATGTTTATCACGCATGTTTCAGTTCATAGATTGGATAGTTATAGAATAATTTCAGTTTAGACATGTCGCTGCTATATAATTGAATAACGTACGGTAATTATACGATTACTTATGTAATATGTACATTTAAGAATACCCCCAAGACTAACTGCGTAGTCTCTTTCGAGTTGTAGAAAAGGGTCGACAGGTAGAGAACTGCTCGAGAGATCTAAACCAAAAATCATGAAGGATCTTTCGAGGAAACGGACGGGTCCCTGCTCGTTGAGCCACGACAATGAGGTTTCCTCGTGCATTTCATACTGGGACGTGATTTTCTGCGTTTCTTGTAGCTGGTTTACTCCGCATTCGTTCGACCGGTCATGGCCCTCCCCCACGAACGTGAGATCCGAATGAATAACTTGAATGGCATCCTACGTCGGAAGGACTGGCTCTTTCTTTCGGTCCTCGATCCTTTTCACCAAGGCATCCTACGGAGAACCGAGCAAGAAAAGAAAGAGGGAGAGAAAAAGAGGAAGAAAGAGAGAAAAGCAGAGAGAGAAAGAGGTGCCTTGAATGGCCCATCTCAAGGGTCTTGAGTTTCAATGCATCGTCCGATCTCGTGGCAGAAACGAGCGCGTACAAACTGGAGGGCGACGAAAGAAGGAAAGGGAGCAATAAAAAATCAAGCGAAAGAGGCCTGAGACTGACAGGCCCGTTGGGGATTCGTCAACCAAGATATGATTTCGTCCGCTCACCAATTTCGATGCGCGGCAACGCGCCACCTAGAAAAGTTGCGCACATGCTCGGCATGTGAAGAAAAATTTAACCTACATTCCACTCAAATTCTTGGCTTGACAATTTTCTTTCCCTCCCTCTCTCTTTTTCTGCTATTCCACTTCTAGTTTGGTTTATTTTAAAAGTGGCATAAACTAAATTTCAGAAAATTTTATTGGAAAATTTTGTTGCAATATATGCAGCGTGATAGAAAAGATTCAAATTAAATTACTGTTAATGTACGACATTAACTTAAATAAAGAATATTAATACTTTTCAACGTTGGAAATAAATGTACAAAAATTTTAATATTTATTAAATAATAATAAATGTAATTCAACAAAACATAATTCAAAATATTAATCTTCCAAGAAATCAATGTTTCGTATCATATATACTTAGTATTGTTAATGATGGCAAAAAACTGGTTTAATTATCTGCAATACACGATTCGAAGAGACCTTTCTAATGGGGCATACCCGTGACGTCGTTGCAAGTGTTTTCGAGGCGGTAACGCATTTAGCCTCACGAGAGAAGCAAAAAGACCACGGTGTTTACGTACACGCAAACATATAAGCGCACGTCCAGCAAGCTTAGGGAACGTACGGTTATGGGTTTACGCAGCGTGTACGACACAACGACGACGGACGTAATTTTCATCGTTGGCTCATCACAGTAATGGGAGAAACTATACATAAGGTTGGGCGAGAAGAAAAAAAGCAAAAAGGCAAAAGGAAAACGTCGGAAAGTGTGGGGATTCTGCGGAAAGAGGGAAGAGCGAAAAGGGGGCCCTGAAACAACACAACGCAGGCCACGTGGCCATTTCGCCCCTTCGGTCTCTTCTCTTTTTCCCTTCCTCTCACCTCTCCCGTTCTACCTCTCACCAATATTGGAACACGTACACAAAGATAAGGGCTATGTGCCAGTGAGGAAACACATGAGTCCCTGTCATCTGGCCAGCAAGTGGTCGAGACGCGATTCTAGAAGAGCTTACTAGGCGACCCGCTCATACGTCATAAGCGAGAGAGTTGTTTTTGGAACACAACCCGGCGCATGGTACACGCACTCAGCCTCCAGAGAGTTCCGTGAGTCGAATTTTTCCGAGTTGCCGAGAAGTGGATACTTAGAGAAAAGCGATTGCACGGATGGTCCATCGGGAAACGAACATTTTTTACGTTCTCTTCCTCCTTTTCCCGCCAACAAGAACGCCATGATGCTATTCACATTTTCCAGGACCATTTAATTATCTGAATCGCGTGCTACTGCTCTTACTTTCTTGATTTTGACATAAGAAATCTTTCGCGCAATATTTATTTATATAATCTATCCTACTCGTCTCTTGTTTGGGAGAAATCGTCGAGATGATGACCAACAAATAATTTCAAGAAGACTTATGGAAAAGTCGATGGTTTTCATCAAGGAACTCTCATTTAAGAGAAAGTGCGTGATTTCTGGGACACTGCGCGCATCATCATTTTTCATGCCTTCGATGTTGATATTGCATCTTTCACGGGACGTGACGCCACGTGTTAAGGAATATATTATTAGCATTTCGTTGACCGCTGTGTTACGATTGCGCGCGCGTGCACGCGCACGCACGTGCATGTTAGTAGTACACACACATAAAGCGTAAGCAGGCATGGATATTAGTCAGCCAGAGAGCGAAGATGGGGGCGAGCGCCCAGTGGAACGGAGAAAGGGGGCAAGGGGCAGAGGAAGATGGAGATAAGTAGGGAGAGGGAGAGGGAGACAAGTAGAGAGAGGAGAGAGAGAGAGAGAGAGAGAGAGAGAGAGAGAGAGAGAGAGAGAGAGAGAGAGAGACCGTAGAACTCCACGCGAGAGATGGCAGCTTCATAATTGCTTTTAGCTGCGTAGTATGTGCCACTGTCAGCTGTTCCCTTATTACGATGATACACTCCCGTCCGCGTCTTCCTCTCTCGCTGCATTATGTGTGCCACTCCGTCTTCGTCGCCATGATAAACCTGTGCACGAACCCGCTGCTTCCGGAGGAGGGAGGACATAATGCATACGAATCTGCAAACATCATCACCGAGAGATGGAGAGAGTATCGGCAAATACACCGGGGACCTCAGGGGGACAGGGGATCAGGCGCGCACTACATCTATTAGGGGACAAGTTTTTTTTCCAGTAGATAAATCCTGGTGGCAATGTGTCGTTTCGAGTAAGACTCCGTTATTTTTTCTCCCTGTGTACCGTTGCCTGACTGAATAATGAAATAGTAGGCTATCTCAACAGTTTAGATCTACAGACACGCTCCGCAGGCAAAAGTAACTCTATTTTTGGTTGAAAATGAAATTAGAAATTAAAAAACTACTAAATAATTTTAAAATAAAGTACTTCACGGACGGAAAGAATGTTAGCATTGTAATTAAGTAAAAAAAGTCCATTAAGGCTCCAGTAAATTCAGTTAATTAACATGATACTGTATTATAATGTAGAATAAATTAGGTGATACATGATTTTTAGACAAAAAGCGTATTCTTTATCTATTTCCTAGTTAATTAAAAATTAATAAATGCTCCGGAGCACACTGGTCATCACACAATGTGATGATATCTCTAGAGAAAGATATATTTTCCATAAGTACATTTTCCCTCCTGAAAAAGCAATATCTCATCTACTCAAACTCATCTCCAGCTACTGGGTTCGAAAGATTCCTTTATTGAGAAAGTAATTGACTGATTAAGTTCCATATAATAAGAAATCGCAGAAAATGATAAATCAATACAATTCTTCCTCACAAACATCGTTAGAACAAAAAAAAATTCAAGCAAACAAACTATTGATATGTTATTATTATCAATAACACTAAGTTGACTCATCAATTATGCAATTTTAAGATTATATTAATCTTACGAATCAAATAATATTATATAATTAGTATTAATTTTCTAGCTTACTCGTATATTTAGATCAAATGTGAACTATGTTTTGCCATATTTTTTTCTATCGATCAATAAGAAAAAAATAGGAAAAAAAAATTCTCTTTGTTATTTTTATTCTTAGTAAATATCACGTATCTTTTCTACCTTCAGGAGAGATCGCTAACAACATGTGCTCTTTCACTACTCTTTGACACGTGCATTATGTTTTTCTGAGTTTGAAGAAGATCGAACTATCACATTAGGGATCGACGAATCCGAGAAGATCCTTGGCCACCCTTTAATCTTCGTTAAAACGAACTATACTGCTATACCATTCATCCCCTTCATCTAAACCTCGCGAGAAGCTTGATTAATCGTCCGACTAATTGAGAAATAAGTAGTTTTGTATTCTTCGCTTAAATCTAAATCTTCACTCATTTCGCAGAGAATAATCGCGAGGGCGTGAACGAGACTTGAAAATCGCGATAATAAGAAAATGAAGAACGACTTTAATGATCTTAACGATGCCGCTTTAGCATGAACGGAGTTTCCCATGAAGAAGGAAAGGTATCGGTCGATGCGACACGTGTGTTCATCGACGTTGCCACGTGGCGACCCTCGAGGGGATGCTAATGCACGTGACCTCGTCATTGTATCGGCATTGGAGCGAAAGGTCGATGTGATTTCGAAGGTCTTGTCAGCGGTCTTGAAATTCGTATCTAAAGAATATCCGTCGAGAAGTGTATTTAATCTATGGTCAACATACTAAATTAACTCTCACATTGAATCTATCCTAAACTCAACTGACTCAGAAAAATATTTTCAAATGTAACAATGTTCTAATCTTAATTAATCACTACTATTATTTAAAAAAAATTTGCAATAAATATCATATGATACTAAATTACTCTAGTTAACATTTAAATAATTTAATTAATTCTCAGACTAACAATTGTATTAAGATACTTCACTGAAATGTAATTTTTATGTCATAAGATCATAAATACAATTATATTGTAAATTACAATACGAATAACTTGATTATAATATAATCTATAAATTTATATATATATATTATAAAATGAAATAAAGCACACTCTCCAATTAGTTTATTCAATATAATCTGTTCTAAATGTAACGTTCTGAATATAATAAATTCCATGCACATGGCATTGTTAGTGATCTCGCCTGAAGGCAGAAAAAATACATAATACCTATTAAGAACGAAAATGATGAGAAAATTTTATTTTTTTCCTCCTATTTATTTCCTATTGATTAAAAAAAACATGGTAAAAAATAATTTACATATAATTTAAATATAAACTAAAAAAAATTAATATTAATTATATTATTGTACAAATAAAAACAAATATTTATCACTGTACATCCCGCGTTAGTTTCTCTTTCTTCACGTGTTACAAGATTCGAGATAGTATTTAATATTCCAGCGACCAACCGATAAGTCGTAGGTTAAAAATTTGTCAAGCATCGATCACGAGCGAGGGGCGTACAAAACGCGAAGATTCGTGTAGTCATGTTAGAGCATTTTTATATCGAAGATACAAGTGATTTCGAATGACACGATCTTTATGTGACGCGCCCATACGTCGCCTTTACGCGTCGAGACTCTCGGGACTGCGCGAGATAAATCGGTATATGCACGAACGATCGTTGAATAATAGCCAGGCCGATTCAATCTGTCATTCGTTAACCACCTTCTAACTATGATAAATGGATACCTCGAAACGATACAACGTGCAACGATACACATAGTCCCGGTATCTTCTTTGCATATCTGTCCATCGATCCGATCACCACGATCTAGCCGATCGTTACTCCACGTGCTGATCGATGTAAAAGAGACAACAAATACTTAATAAAACACGCCTGTTTATATCGCTTCGATGCAATGAAATACGGATCGATACGCAATTGCTCAGGCAAAATCCAAGACGTACAAAATTCAAGAGAGCTTGGATTTATATTTCTAATGAGACCATAACAAAACCATAATTTAAATTGAAGGCTTAAACGAAAGACAAACATCAAAAAAAGCATAAAGAGATGTAAAGATTGAAAAGAATGTCAGTTGTATGTTAAATGATACTCAAATTCAGTTCAGATTTTCTACTCGACTGCCTGCTTTATCTCTTCACACTTGATTGAAATATAGATATTATTTCTAACGTATTCATAACAAAACTGCAATTTAAGTTGAAGGCTTAAACGAGAGGAAAACTCTACTGATTTGGATTTCTACTCGACTGTCTGCTTTTTACCTCTTCATGCTTGTCTGAAACATATGTATTATTTCAAAGATAACGTTTCTCCGAACAAGACGGAACATGAATTTAATTATCGGAATAAGAATTTTAACGATCGTTTATACATGTTGCGCAAATATTTGTAGCTTCAAAAATTTCAGACTCTAGAAAAATTGGATTTAATCAGATTCAAGAAATTCAATATTAATCTTCTCTGATCTTATACGCATTGACGTTAATAAAATGTTCATATTTACAAAGATCTTATTATAGATAGCCCAGAGATTGCGTGAGATCTCTGCGAACTGAAATTCAAGATTGATACTCATATTCATACTATACTCTCGAGTGTTGCAAAGATAACCGTATTAACGAAGATTTTTCATGGACCGTTCACTGATCCATATCGCGACTGGAAACGGATACCTACTTCGTGCCTTCGGTTGGTCGAAGGATAATCGCGCATCTCCTTCATTTCTAAATCCACTCTCGGATTTATAACACTACTCGAGACGCGACGCGAACTATGGCGAATTACATCCCTCGATGCGAGGAACTCCGATTTGCGGATAGCGAAATATCAAGAGTCCAGGCGCTGGCCGTGCTTGATTTATTCTCGGTAACCTTATAAATCATCGGTTCCTCGCAATCGACATGGAGTCATCTCCTTCGCCGGCCCGCGTATCCTTCGTTTTCGCGTTTTGCGCAGCGATGTACCTTTCTCTCAACGCGAACCAAATGTCAGAGGCCCCACTTCGCGAAGACGCGATTCGACAGGCAACAAATTGGGGTAAACTATGCATTTTTAAGTAAATAAGATTTTTGTTCTCTTGCATGAAATAGCCGATAAATATCTTATTGCACAATAATATAGATACATATAAACGTGTGATCGTATTGTATTACAAAACAATAATAATTATATGTATAAAGTAATATTTGTATTTTTCTAAAACGAAAAGTTTTAGAAATTATATTATAATATTCTTACGTATAATGTAGATAATAATTGAAGTAATTGTTTACTGAAACTTAAAATGATTTTATCAGCTAGAAAAATTTACAATATTAAGCAAAGAAAACCATTCGACTAAAGTGAGTTTTGACGTCTAATATTTTTGCATGAATTTGACAATTGCCAGCTTCAAGCAAACTGAGCGCCAATTATTTGATCTTGAAGCAGAATCCTAAACTAAAAAATTGTGATATTAAGTATTTCAGTTTTAATTTAAAACTGTGTGTTTCAAGGCCGACAAATAATCAGCGTGAAATAATAATTTGTTTGAAGCAGAAAATTTTTAATTTTACACAAAAGTATTATTAGGCACCAAGATCCACTTTGACTGAATATGGCCTCCTTAGCATTTAATTGTGTTTAATTTGTCATTATTAATTTTATGTACAACGTTAAAATACTAAAATTTAATAGTTTCAAAACATGTTACAAGAAGCTTAATTGCCTTCATTTTACGAAAAACTGAATTATCCGACCATATTCCCTAGACCAGCTATTCACATTTGTCCTATCATCGGAATCTCTGTCAGCGAGACGTGTTGATCCTCGAAGATGCCAATCAGTTTCGTGGACTAACACCGATAGATCACCAACGCGACACGTTGGTCATTCTACTTCCATGACAGTTAATGCGAAGAAGACCCTCTCTCGCAGGCTGCGCCGTGAAAGGACATATACTTATCTACGAGGCGCATCCCATTAGGTAGCCTCGAGGGATTCGTCCTTCGAGCATGCGAGATATTCCGACCTCTCGACTATCCTTCTTTGCTTAGAGATGAATAAAATTGCCCTTTAAAGCAAATTCACCGGGAGCGGTGCCACACATTCGTCACAACCCTTGTCAGCCCTTTTAAATCCACCCTTATCGAAGTGGAACAACGCTCGATAACCGAATACGTTTGAATCGAAACACACTCACAGTGTCCCCGAGTTCTATAAGATACCTCCGAGATTTTGGAAGGATCACACAAAAATAACGGTTCTCAATCTTTAAAACGCGATTCATATATTTCTCCTACTTTTCGTTCTGACAAATAAATTCTATAATAATTTAGAACAAATTAAAATTTTAACGTTCGTGGATACTTAATTATTGCCATCAAGATTAAATGCCAGAAAATGAACTTTCTTAGATTTTACTTAAAATTATATTTTTGTAATTATACCTTTAGATAGGAACAATGATAATCCCTTGAGTTGAGTTAAATGATATTCTGTTATTTTTAACTTTTTTTTTTATGAAAATGTAAATCAATCCATTTCGACAGTTAAATTGCATAGTTTCAAAGTAAACAGCGTCAATATTAACATGTGTATTTAATAAATAATAAATTTGAATCCAAAATACATTTCTTAAATTTAATCATTTAACCCCATGTTGTTTTAGTTAAACGACATATTAAGTAGAAGCAGTAACGACCAATAGAGATGATTAGAAATAACCCAAATTGAGTACAATTTGATGTTATGAATTTAATATATGTTTCAATCATTTATTGCGAAACTCAGTTTCTACAAACAGATATAGATAAGAATAGTGGAAAGGAATTTTATCTCTCATGTTGTTCCGATTAAATGTGCAATCTTCCTTTCGCACAAATCGAGAAACAGAGACGTTTGACGTACTTGATACAAGCCGAACGTCCGTGTTCTCCTTCAAGAGGACATCGTTCTACTACCAGTAGCGAAGGGTCTTAGCATACAATAGCGAGAGAAAAAGGCCCGCCGAGTTGGTAAAGAGCACACGGCAGTAACTTTACTCGCCCGTAGCCCAACACCGAAATATAATACACGCTAGCGTGATACATAATGCAAAAGGTGAGCGCGCGTACAACGATCCGTTACGCAGATATAGATGGATAGATAAATCAATTTATTACGCTGCGAGATATCTTCTTAAGATCGCGCGTGGTAAATTGCGTAAATATGTAGAATGTTAAGTAGCATAAGCAGAACGAGAAACATTGCAATCGATAATCGTGCGTAACGCGAGATTAGCTGTCCAATCAGAAAGTACGCAAATACTCTTGCATACTGAAGAAAATTCTTTTTCCTTAAAGTGCAATGCAAAATAACGTTACACGATTCTCCGAAGCAGCCGATAGTACATACTTCTAAAGTTTCAATCCCGGAACGTGAGTATAAATTTCATTCATCTGCTATATATCGCCGATTTAATCGAACAGTTATTACTGTTCCCAAAGAGTACATTAACATTTAAATTACTGAAACTCGTAACATTTTTTAAAATGATGTAAAACGAACTTTGAGAACTGGCGAAACTTACAAGTGACCTATGTAAAATCAAGATGGTCGTCCGCTTTCCACGTAGTTATCGACTTAAATGACGGGAGATGCAAATGAGACACCAAACGCGCGATAGAGAATCTTACGATCGCTTATAGTATATCTTTTGCGAGTATAGTATATTTTCGATAAACGCATAATTAGCAACATTTTATAATCGCGCGTAAAAACATGGTATCCGCTTTGCGTCACGGCTACGGGAGGTAAATTATTCCCAGGCAACGACATAAATGCAACCATTCGGACTCCGCGCGTTTGCGAAGCGTATCGCATCGCGAATAAGGCAATGAAGAACTGCGGGGTGTCGAAAGTCCACCTATATCGTCGCGAACGTTCGTTTCTGCACGCTCCCGCTATCTGATTGCAGGCTGGTTTCGCGGCGGAAGCCGTTCTCTCGGCTTCTTCGTCTTCGACGCTGAAATGGCGAACGAGGAAGATACGTGCCTCCGAGACGAGTTATCATCGAGATTTATACCTGGCCCCCTTGAGCTTTACCTTTACCCGCCCGAGTGTCTAATGAAGCGATCGCTATGCTCGCCCCAGTTCACAGACTTCCGAGCTCACGCGTTTTTAACGCGATTTTAATTAACAAAACAAACTGCGCTATCTCTAATATTGATCTTTATATGATAACTACATCCATGTAAATTACTAAGGCCCAGTTTCACAAATCATAGTTAACTCTTAACCGAGGTTCAACTTGTTTCTCATCTCTTTCCAATTTTAGAATTGGAAAGAGATAATGAATAAGTTGAATCTCGGTAAAGAGTTAACCGTGAGTTATGAAACTGGGCCTAAGACGCTAAGAGTACGCATTCCTAAAACAAAAAACACTATTACATCAAATTAAAAAATAAAACCCAAAAGACTGTTTTTCATTGAAGTTTTCATAGTATTTCAGTATTTCAATTAAAATAATAGTTAATTGTTTTGGATATGTAATATAGAAATCAAAATTTTTATGATAAATTAGTTTACTTGACACTATTTTAGTCTTCTCGGATTTTTTTTTTCTTTACGATAATAACACTATCAACATTCAAATTCGAAGTATTATAGTACATGTCCTAAAGAATTTTTTGCTTTTCATTTTTTTATTTTATGCTTGTTTCTACCAATGTAGATTAACTTTAATTTTAATTCAACTTGCTCTTCATGCTTTCTTCTAATTCTTAGAAGTAGAAAATAATGAAAAGTTAATTGAACCAAAATTAAAATTAAACTACAAGATAAGTTCATTGATCTTTTCATGCCGAGCTTCAGTGAATGCTATTCGCGTCTATTTTTGTCAGTAACGGCGAGATTTTCTTACTATTTTCTTCAACGACGAGGACCGCAAGGACGGATCTCATCGCTCGACAGATCTTGAAAGCTCGCTCGTGGTCTAACGACCACGTGTTACGCGCTTCTTAACATAGAACGATATACAACCACACGTTAAAATAGAACGCCTTAGTTTTTTTTAATGCGTGATTACAAAATACTGGAAAATCGGGAGAAACAATTTACGAAGAAGAACCCCTACTATACACTTTTTGCGCTCTTTCGTAAAAAAAAAAAAATAATAATTTTCTCTTCATAATGTAACTCTGCCAAATGTAAGCTCCAGTATGCAAGTATAAAAAAGCTCATGAATTTTTCTTTATTAATTCACTTCGTGAATTTGCTAATTCAGATTGCCGATATTCGCCTGTGTATTGGAGAAAACAAGATTATCGTTCGGAATATACAATATTTTGGACTATCACGAATAAAAACATAGCTCGTCAGTATTCGATCGATTCACGATAGATTCTGAGAATATTTTCTAAGAATCATGGAATTCAGAAAAGAATGTCAAGAAGAGGAGATACGGTGGCGAGGTGAGACCGTCATTGCCGATGCATGGGTTGCGCTGCGATCGCCTCCCATAACGCATCAATCTCGCGTCGGAGATCCCTCGGGAGCCCGAGCACGACGCCCTGTCCGAAGCTCCGCCGCGCTCATCCGTCACGGCCGGCACTCCCGAATACACACGTATATACGTACGCGGTGCTCGTACGAACAGAGCGGACAGAGAAAAAGAGAGAAAGGTAGGAAGAGGCATCGGGGTTGGCGACGATCGTGCGTGCCTGCGTACGTGCGTGCGAGATTCGTATTATCCGTCAGGATACCTGCATTACGAGAGCAGCAGTGTACACATGCAGTATCGTGTGACACGTACTGTATACAGAAAGCGGGCTCGAAAAAGAATACCAGCCTTTCTACGTGGTTTCGGTGTCACTAAGGGAGAAATACAACGGGATAATAAGTAAGAGCCCTGAGGGTATGAGCAGCAAAGGGCTCTGGGATTTCGTTTGTGGCTGATAGCTGAAAGTATGTCAATATAGATCTTCGAAATTTACGTTTAATTAGCTGAGTAGCTTTTATTGAATATACTGTGTAATTTTTTATATTGTACTTGTTACTCGTAAAATATTCGCTTTTATTTATATGTATAATAAACATTATTTTAATAAATATTATTATTAAAGAAAGTACACATTGACTAAAAAAAATTACGTTATATCAATAGGATTATTTTAATTGAAAATAATTTTGTTAATTCGACAATATTATGAATAAAACAAATACTCTTAATTTGATAAAATTTTGTCTGATTAATATTATTGCGGAATTAACAAGATTATTTTCAATTAAAATAATGCTCTTGATATATCTATCTAATATTTTTTTTTTCAATATATAAACAAGAAAATTGAATGTATATATATATATATAATATATATACACACACACACACACACACACACACACACCTGTTTCTATTATTTATCCAAACATTAAATTATTTCATTGAAAGTAATAATATCAAACAAATTTAGATTTTAAATGTAAAAATGTATTGATTCTCGGCTCGTATAATTCCGCATTATATATCTTTTGTCAAATTATCTTCATTAAACGCGTATACAGTTGCGAGACTCACATAGCGATGGATGTTGGTAGATAATTGTAGACTATAGATCACTTAAGAATAGAATGTGTCGCTAACGAATATCTTTCATAAAAGCAGCATCTGATTGTAAATCAAATCTATCTTCACACGTGCAAGCCTGAGATGTTTTTTTTTACTTCATTAAATATGAATATAAATAATGAATTAATCAGGAAAATTAGGAGATAGAATTGAATTTGGGAAATTGAATTATAGCTAATAATGAATTTAACATTCTAGCTTAAATCGACAAATTTCGTGATATAACTGAGAGTAATTTGATCTAATGAAAAATTTAAACAGTTAAATAAGGAATATCAAAAACCGATCAGTATAAGTTTATGTTGATTCAAATATCTTTCAAATGAATTTATGCGAGATTCTGTAAAATAAAAATAGAAGTTGTACAATTCTTCTTATAAATAAAAAATTTTTACAATATGCATTAGGTTTTATATCTTATTCTTTGTTGAAATTATCTCTCCGATATCAATAAAATCGCTTAAATAATAAAATATTAAATTTATTATTTTACTTATCAAACTCTCATTTCTGTTTATTTTCCTAATTAGATTTCTCAATTAGATATATATAAGAAAAACATTATTAGAAATTTAGTATAATTTCAATAAAAAAAAACGTTTAATGATAATCATTGAAAAATTATACAATTTTTTAATAACAATTAGGTATTGAATAAGCAGGCATTGGAATTTAAACTGTTTAAAGTACTAGTGTTAAAAATAGAAAAAAACATTTGATCTGATTATATTGCGGCTTATCAACTTATAGTCTGATAAATTGTCAAATTAAGAAAAAAGAAACCTTCCTATTACGTATATTTTCTTCGCTCCATTCATCCGTTATCCTGTCTCACTATTTCTCGACGCGGACAGCGATTACGAATTCTTACGCCAGGCAAACTTACGACAATGTCGTATACGGACAGCTCGATCTACCGCCGATCTCGGATTTTTCTTCAATTAGGGAAAGGATCGGCTCCTCTCTCGAGAGACTTCTGCGAGACGAGTATCGTGCGCACGAAGCGAAACCATTAACAAGATTTTAACATCCGTTAAGAATACACGAAGGATATATTCAGGGCCGGCTTTTATTCTTTGCCTTTCAAAGGAAATACATTTTTAAGATCACTTGCAGTCTCTAGATGCAATTTATTTTTTACTCGTATCTGCTTAACGTATTTTATCTTTGTCTCTGCTTTGTTAATTAATACTATTAATTATATCATGAAATTACTCAATTTAAGCTAGAATATTAAACTCATTATCAGCTACAACAATTCAATTTCACAGAATTAATTTTGTCTCGTAATTTCTCTGTGATTAATCTATTATATATTATATTTAAATTATATAATTAATACAATAAGTAAAGCATTTGATTAAAACAGATTATTTTAATAAATAATCGAATAATCCACAGATCTAGTTATAACTGTAGAGTTAAAATTTTGGAGTAACCGAAGGCATCGTCATTTTGCTGCTTTTCAAAGCCGACCCTGTCCATTCTGTATATCGTCGCGACCGGACTGCGTGTCGACCGATTCGTCGATCGATTTTCTCCTTTCCAGAAATACGCGTATCATGATATTCCGTGCTCGAAGGCTGTTTTTGTCTCCTTCTTTCTCCATTTATCCTATAAGCGGCAACGTATCGACTCCGCCTCGTGTACATTCTTTGCATACTCGCGAAACTCGCTGTTATCACGTTGGTCCTAATAACTCCGTCCATGCGTTCGATTCATCGATGTTCCGACTGCGTGGTGAGAGCGTCGTCAGAAAAAAATGGTCCCTGGGTCTGCGATATCTTCTGATCGCCGTCACGTCCACGCCCAACTGTACTCCTAAACCCGAGGCCCTTCTTCGTCCTTCTCTTTTCCTCCTCTTTTCTTTTCTTTCTTCCTCGTACCCGAGCCACGTCGATCTCGATTTTGTCTCTCTTTGCCGTATCTTGCATCCCACAGATCACAGTTACGAGTCCTATCTCGTGGCTTTCTCAACGAGCTCCGACTCGAAATAGCAGAAGCTTCAGTAGTGGACGCCTCGGAATACTAATTCGCGTGCCAAAATATCGCAAAGTTGCAAGTCTCGATCAAGTTCGAAAAAGTTTGCGCATTATGATATTCAGAACACATCTACGATTTTAACCCGGGAATAGTCACGGGTGGTTTTATATCTCAGCGACGAAAAAATATGACACTATCGTTTTGTATGAATATCGTTAGAATATTTTTTCTTTTTTAATAACTCTATTTCTGAATCTTTAAACATGTGATTCCCTACATCGCAATATATGTACATAAAAAAGGGTTATATTAAAATTATGTTTTAGAAACTGTCGTAATAATCTTACTTCATGTAATATTTGTTTCTATATTTACTTTTTTCAAAAAATTGTGAGTTAGATTCATATCTATATTTTCAAAGGTCAATAAATAGGAAAATATTCAATAATATACAGTATATTTAATAATAGCGACTTTAATTGGGATGTAAAAACAGTACTCCAATTCTGGAACTCTTAACGATAGAGAGTATCGTTTTTGGTAGTATCGTTAGGTTGTGTGTGTCGTTGCAAAGTTTTTTTTATTATATGTAATATCTACACGACAATATAACGATATCAACACTGTCATTAAGAGTTAGAAATAGGGATACAGGGCCCCTATTCAGTGACGACAGTATCAGTGTCATTATATACTGTAGCTGTGCTAGTTTTATACATGATAAAAAAGCTACATAACATCTATATAATGACATTTTTATTAAGAGATAAGAACAGGGACCTAGATAATCGTTTACATAAAAAAATGAAGTGAATATTCCAAAATTAATAGTTCCGCACTGTTAGTTATGAAAGGAACCAATGATGGTCATTTTTAACTTTCATGTGTGTCAAAATGTAAATCAATCCAGTAATTTCGAAGTAAACAAATTAATATTCATGTTAAAGTACGCACTTAGTAAATAATAAATTAAATTTGAGTAAAATTTTCTTGAGTCAAATTGTTTAACTCCACTGTTTTAGTCAAATTAACGATATATTGGGTAGGAGTAGCGACCTAAATGAGAAAGAAATGATTAAAATTAACTCAAATTTAGTACATATAATTTTACATCATTGCGGATAGATCAAAATCAGTGTTAGCATAATCGAGAGCCGCTGTAATTCAGTTTATATCAAAATTATTTTTGTCTACATAAAAAGAGAAATCCTACGTAACGCAATTTCTTTGAATATAGCAACTGGATCATGTCCAGGGCGTAAATTATATCCAACCCACAAATTAGAGCTTAATATTTCTCACGGTTACTTCTCGATCTACAGGAATATACGATGATCTAGATTAATCGCGCACCAATTCAGCATGTTAATACATTATATGTGTACAATCGTGCGGACTTTCGCCGGTTACGCAAGTCGTAAACGCAGCACGTGTGCCAACAACATTTTGTAGGAAGTATTTCATGGGCCGGCTCTCGTAGGCTGTAAAACGTTGCACGCGCGGGTTGAGCGACCATCTAAAATAACAAACCGCACGCTGGGGGAAAGTATAGTGCGAACGGCGCGTTTGTTAAAATTAAAACTCCCGGATTAATTTACCACGTTCCGCCGTTCCTTTCCACGCCTCCTTCCTGCGAGATTCGGGATTTGATAATATCAAGGGCGATCCGTGAGTGGAATAGCCAAGTGGACGTCAGTTTTGTTAGGTCCATGTCTTGTGTAATAAAAGTCGCCTTCCTACCATAATCTACGATGTCTCGGAAAATTCGGGCTATGGTATGTGCGGACTACGTGACGATGATCGCGACAAGGTATCACGAATTAAAGGAGAAAAATTTCATCTCTATTCTACGACGTCGAAACCTAAATTGGCATATTCAAACAATAATAGCATCGATTCATGGGAAAACACGTGCATTACTTTCCACATATGTGATTCACGATGCGATTCTGTCGCACACAATCATCACAGACACGTGTCAGATTTATGTAAGCGAGTTAGTATATATAGTGTTATAAATTTATTCTAAAAATAAAATAAAATCTATCTAGTCATAAAGCAATGAGAACAGCACAGCTACAATAAAATAAAACGAGTAATTATAATTTTTCTTCATAAAAACAATTAATCAAGTCATTAATTTTTTAATGAATAATAATAAATTAATCTCGATCGCTATAAATAAATTAAATAAATAAGGAAAAATACAATCGGTCGAGGCTAGATTTTGGTGCCTAATAATATTTTTATATATCAATTCTAAATATTATATCTACAACTTTTAGTTAAATAAACGCATTTTTTTTGCTTACAGACTTAAAATGTAATTATAAAAAAATTGGAGCTAAAATAACGAATCACAATTAAATCGATTGTCAATGTGATAATGATGCCATTAATGTTTTAAAACACTATAAAGAACTTATTGCAAAAAAAAAATCTTTCTTAATGAAATACATTTTGTAGGATATGATATAATTTTCGTGTCAACACGTTAATTCAGAAATATCTCAAACTGGGATCTTTATCTTCTAATTTAATATAACATCCATCAGAGTTATCCATTTTATTTTTGCTATTCTCACGCCGCGCCTGCAGACTCGCCCCGGGACGATTTAATTCCATCTCGCGCTCAGCGTGTTTCGTTTAATCGAGAAGTGTTCTTTTTTACGTATCGCCATCCTTGTCCCTGATAAATGTCGACCGTAGTCTCTTAGTTACGAGAGAAACGACAAATTTCAAAAGGGAGTGCTAAGTATCCGAGATGGCCTGGGGAAAACCGACGTTGTGAACGATGAACCGGGAATGTAGGAGTCCCTGGTGATTCAATTCGATACAATCGGGAGTAGATCTCCACGCTTTCGTAATATATTGCATTTGTGACCCTATGTCGCGACATCCTCCACCCCATCCCATTCATCACCTCGTTAACACGCACGATTTTGTAATCAAACATTTCAGTAGCAATCGATTAATAAATAAGTGATTAAATCAATAATTATTCGTTCCCAAGTGATATAAGTTACAAATTTAATTCATCTATCGATGCTAATTTTTTTTAATCTCTCTCAACGAACTTTTTTAATCAAAGACAAGCATCGTGAGCCCGCGCGTTCATGTAGATTATTATTCGGCCGTCCTGAAGGATTCATAACGATTATTTTAAACATAGATCAAATTTATTAAATAATAAATTTGTGATGAGAATATTGACGAAAGTACTTTGCTAAAAAGCATTTAATAGATAGTCTATTCGTTAGGAGGATTAAGATACTTTATAGCAATTCTAATATTTCTAAGATAAAATTCTAAGATAAACAATTTTAAAATAAAATATATACATTAAATAATATACATTAAATAATAAAGTATGATATTCATAATTCAAGTAATTCAACAATTCTGATTTTTTTCTAGTAAATACAAAATGTTGTGATTGCATCTGCCTAAATTCTGTACCAAAACTCACTTCTGTATACAATATAAACTATTAAATTTATAATTAATTCATATCAAATTACACCCACTTTAAGTTATTTTTAAATCACTTTTATAAGTCGCCACTGTTCTTATTCAATGTTATTAATTTAACATAACATTTAACTAAAATAATGAAGTTAAACAGTTTAATTAAAAAAATGTATTAAATTTAATTTAAATTTAGTTTATCATTGGAGAGTTTATCTAAATGGAGAGAGATTGATTTACGTTTTAATACATACGGAAATTCAAAATGACAAAATGTTGTTTAATTCTTGAGTTACTCATTGCCTCATTGATATCCAACAGTATTCGTTCAAATCCATCGTGTCTTCAGGAACCATCATCTTTTGAACCTAGCTTATCGCGGGTGGAGTAGGAACCCTCTTGGATATTACAGAAATTGCGATATCACCGCGACTTCCTTTGCGTGCGAATACGAATGCGTACGTACACAGTATCTCATATGCGGCATTCAACATTCTCTCTCCTTCCTCCCTTCCTCTCTCTCTCTCTCTCTCTCTCTCTCTCTCTCTCTCTCTCTCTCTCTCTCTCTCTCCCCCCCCCCCTCTCTCTTTCTTTCTCTATTCACGATATTTACATCGGCGCCCGTGGTACACCCGAGCGAGGTAAATTTGGGTGCAACAACCCGAAGTTATTATCGTGTCGGCTGAGCGTTGATCCCCATTTTTCAAAGTACCTACAGAGCTCGCCCGACCCCTCACGGCCTTTCAAAGGCTTCCCGAGGCTTAACGAGGGTAAAAGGTAAAATAAACAAGCCCGCGCAAAAGCCAGGTTCTCTCTCTTTCTCTCTCTCTCTCTCTCTTTTCTCTCTGTCTTTGTGTTAAACGCACTGGCGTATGCGTCGATACCGATACCTGCCTATCTAACATGTAGAGCGCATGTGCATCCGTGTGACGAGCATGAAGGCACTTAGCTGATTGCCAGGAAATTGATCAGGAAAATTGGACGAACGATGGAACGAGTCACAAGCGACTTTTTTTTTGTTACCGGAAAACACATTTTACTATGATTTTTTTCGATGTAACGCAGAAAAACGTCGTTGTTATTCGATGTATTTACGCCTATCGCGACTATTTTCGCATTTTCACATCGAAAACAACGTTCTTCGTTTTTATACGTCGAAAACAAGTTTGCAATATTTTCTTAATAATTCGATGAACACGTTTCACACAGTAAATCGAGAATTCACATGTACTCTAAACATTCCTAAATATATTAAATTTAACAAAAATTCTAAAAATTATAACTAAGTTTATAAATATTCATCGCTCTAACATATACGCAATCATTTTAATGTACATTTTTATGTAAAAAATAACATTCGAGCAACTAAAAAAAGAAGAGAAAATGACTTTAAAATAGCATTAACATTAAACAACCCTGACCGATTCATATCTATTATACTTATCTACGAGATCAGTGAAAGCGGATTTCGCGGTATCAGAAAAATTGGCACGACTCACGGGGTTTCCACTTTAATTCTTATATCCCGCCCTTTTTTTTTCCCAGTATATACCGTGGCGTCTCGGCATGCGTTCATCCTATTTTACGGTAGCGCATTCAGCTGCGCGCCTTCTTATTGCGTTCGCTGCCTGTCGATCTGCGTTTCGAATAAAATGTCAGAGCCAGAAACGATTTTTTTCCCCTCTCTTTCTCTCTCCACTTTAAATCAAAAGGGGCACGCGCGTATATACGCCGGAAAGAGGATTTTCGGCGAAAGGACGAAAGAGGGCGAGAAAGACAGCAAATCAGATTTGCCGCCTGGGAAAATGTTGTACCGGATTAGGTTTCTACCACACGCCCAACGGGGAATCCGATTCTCATCGAAAGTGTATTTCGCGGTATTGGTCCGACTAGTCGAATATCCTTCTCGCGAATCCACGTGGCGAACAGCCACTTTTAATTTTCCAATGTGAGAAACGGAAAGTGCCTTTGCGATACATTCAGCGGCTCCTTTTTCCCCTTTCTTGTATTCTCCTTTCTTTATCTTTTTAATTTTTACATTGAGAATCCCATTTGATTCAAATCTCAGACTAAACTATTTGTAAACTATTGAATATGGACAAACAAATCCGTTGCAATAAAATAATTTAGTGAAACAAAAAGTTTGGATTGTAACATTTTACTTGTTTCCGATAACACAAGTAAAACGTTACAGTAACTAAATTTTCTGCTTTAACTAAATTATTTTATTGCATTAACCAAGGATCTGTGCCCATATCCAAATAAGAGATCAGTTTATTCAATGAAATGAGATTCTCAGTGTACTTTTCAATAATTTAAACTAAATTCTTTTCTCCATCAGTAAAATTTTCACTCTTCATCTACACCTTCGAATTTCAGTACAATTTTTTATATTGTTTCGAATTGTATATAAATCTGTATAAAAATTCTTACGTATTTGAAAACCTTAACAATAAACCTTTTATCATAGAGGTCGGATCGTATTTTATTTATTTTTTGACAGATTTTAATCTATCAATTGATAATAAAAACATTGACTGTACTTTAAAGTCCAGAGAATTGTTAGCAGAGAATTAATTATAAATATAACATATAGATATATTATAAATAACAATTATTTAAAAATATTCACTATTGTTTCAACAATTCGGAAATGTTGAATTTACTATGTACACATTTTTGAAAATAAATTGATAGAATAAAATCAATCACTCCGAAACAGCGCATGTTTGATAAGTGTTCGTGGTTTCTAAATACCTTTGGCAGTAAGACAGATTCCTGCTCTAATGTAGAAACCGTCAGATCCACGCTATGGATTAGGGTCATGTTCCAATCACGTCAGCATTTCTGTACATCACACACACACACGTCGTCGAATTTCTCGTAAGTTTGCAAGATTGGACCTGAAAGATGATACACATATCATAAATTCCGTTCTCTGTCTATGATTTATTCGCGATTATAATCTTCGAATTGAATTTTTTTGACAACGAATGATTACACCATTCAATATAGTTTCTATTTACAAAACAGACACCGGTCTATTCGTTACATCTGCATTATGATCCCGAATGAAGATGCCAGCGACAACGCGTTCTTCTTGAGGACAATCACATTCTCTCCATTAATAAAAAGAGACCATCTTTCATGGTGCACGAGTGCTATTCACTAGAACCGATTTATTCGCGTTCACACTACCCAGAGCCGGTTTTAAACCTTTGTGCACCCATCCAAGATAAAATATACACCAATAGGACCATAACTAAGGATTTTCTTACCTGAAGCAAAAGCTGAAACAGCTCCCGTCCCATTTTTCATTATATTTTATCCAACTTAATAAATTTTTAACCATTAATGCATCTGTTGTATATACACTCTAATAAAGATGGATGTGGATTTAACATCATATGTTAATATCAACACGGTATGAATTATATAAACACTGGATGTTAAATCTACATCCCTATTTTTTAGAATGCAGAGAAATAATCATGGTTAATATACATGCGCGTATAGCGTTTTAATGCCAAACTCCTTCCAAACCAAGCCCATATAGAATGGAAAAGGTTGGAAGAATCCAATATCCAACAGTGGATGAAATCAGACTGATATAAATACGTAAATATAGATAGAGAAATAATCTCATAAGAAATAATTATACATAATAAACATACATAAAAATAACAGACGTTATTCCTTCAGCTATTTATTTAAACAACTTTACTCTCAATTTTTCAACCCTGAAGTCTATTTTCTTGTTCGCCATCTGACGCCAACCCTGGCGATCGTTTATCAGTGCCCTTACTTTTCTGGCGAGTGCCAACTGGAGTGGCACGCTGGCTTCTATGTTCAGCGACGTGTATCGGGAGGGCGAACATATATCGACTGCGAGTGCGTGCCGGAAAGTGGGTCGATTGCCAGCGCGAGGAAAAACTCCCCCGGAGGTGGATGGGCGCCATCGAGGGAGGGAAAGTAAATTTCCGCCTCGATTGGCGTCTGCGACGAGTGAATTTCGTTCCCGAAAATCCGGAGGGTTGTAGGCAGCCCCTATTCCGTGCCCCCTCGCTTCTCTCCCCGTTGCCCCGCGGCGCGCCTTTCATAAGCTGTAATTCATAACCCCACGTTTGACCGCAGCATCCCCCGTGTACGTTATTTATTCTGGGTGCAACTCGTATTTTTTCGCCCGTTTTATCGGGTATCTCTCGATTTATGTCCACCGACTGCCCGGACCCTAAATACCGCGTGTGTCGCACGGGTCCACCGAGCCCACGAATTCATTGATATTCCGCGCAGAATCGTCGTCCGCGCCATTGCAATGTCGGCCTAATGAATTTAACCGTCGTGCCGATGGCCTCTTACCGGTCGGAACCACTTTAGTTCTTTATTCACCTCCTTTTTCTTTTCCTCCTTCGTGTCTGCGGTTTCTTCTCTCCTACTTCTTTCCCTATTTCGTTTTCTTCTCCTCGATCCACGACCGCGCTTCTCCAACAGACCGTGCCGCGTACCGTGTGAATTCTTAAATTTACAATCCGCCGCGCAATTAAATCTGTCCTGCCTGCGGTATTCGACTTTAAACCTCCGATAAAGGAAACGTTCATCTTTAAGAAAAACGTTTCTTCTTTACAAGAAACTACAATTGGTGCATCAAAGAGATAAAGACCCAAAATTTTGTATGTAACATTAAATTTTTATATATATACTTTTATGTAAATAAATTATGTTAATAAATTATATATTGCTTCTTCTCTGATAGAAAAGCAATTTTCCTAAACACTCATCCAGTTACTACATAGTATTACTATATCTCATTAATTGTAATAATACTGTGTAGAAAATGGACAAAAACTTGAAGAGTATTATTCAATGGCAAAAGCAATTTTCTTGGTAAAAATATGTGCAATTTCCGTAGACACCTTCCCGGTTATTGTCTAGTATTAATAGATTATTATTAGTTAAAATACTGTGTAATCTATTTATTGTCCTGTTCTTATTCAATACCTCGAGTCAGATTTTATTCTTTTCATATTTTTACCTCTCAGTTACTAGAAAGAAGTTAATAAACTGTCCAAGCTACTAAAAAAATGCATAAAATTTTTACCAGAATTATTGTATATTATAAGTACTTTAAAAACCTATTTCTATCACATATAAATTGTTTTCCTAATTAATCTATTTTTAATATAAATGATAAATAAAAAGATATAAAGCAAAAACAATCTTTCAATATTACTCAATTATTGAAGCCTAACAATAAGCAATTATTAAGTTTTATAACACGGTTTCGAGATCACAACATAAACGACACTGGTTCACAATTCAATTTGTGATCAAAGACGAAAACCGACAATAAGTTTGCTAGAAGACCTAGAGCAGACCCTGCTTATACTGAACACTACGGCGCGAACAAATGGTGTCATACGACGTGAAAAAATGTCCATTCAATAGCGTCTTAAAAATACAGTCGTCTGTGATTCCAATCCAGAGTGATTATCTGTCCGACGTTTCATCGGGATGCACAATGCCACCCGGAGAGCACGAGCATGGGGTACGGGAAGAAGCGAAGGACAGGAACGCGCACCCCAATTTTTTTTTTTTTTTTCAGGTCGTACTCTCCATATTTTTTTACGCCTGCACTAAAGCAGGTGGAACCAGCGAAGCGTAACGGGGATCCCCGGGTGCAACTAATAGCGCTTCAGCTTCCTCTGCCTCCCCCGAGTCGACGAGAATGCACAGTAGATTCTCAGCATAGGTAGGTACATCACGCCCGGATGAAGCTTTTCGAAGCCGTCGCACCATACGAACGGATTTTTAATTTCGAAGCCTCGGCTTCGGGGCGCGCGAGCCCGAACCTCGACGAATAACCGGATATTAAACGTACGCGTATGTCCGAATGGAAATGGACGGGTTCGATTTATCCCGATTAGATTAACTTGAATGCCGGCGCGCGGATTAAACAGTGCAATGTACGCTGATATGAAACCGAAGCTACGAGTCCCTTTCGATTAAATTAGTAACCCAAAAAAAATTCATTTACAACAAGATAATAAAAAACTAATTAGGTGTTGGAATTAATTCGTAGCGTTTTACAAGTGATGGGAAGTACTTTCATTAATGTATTTTTTAATGCTCATGTGAAATAAATAACATTCTTTCATTAAAAAACGCTACGAATTAATTCCAACACCTAATAAATAAACGTATCTTGGTTATTTAAAAAATAATATTTACTTTCGTATCGGTGTAAATCGATATTTTATGTAAAAATTATAATTAAGATGAAATTGTCCAACAGTAAAATCCTATTATTACTCTTTTATAAATTCACATTTTCCGAATTTTATTACAAACGGAGGATCAAAATTCAAAGTTTCACAATGGGAGAGCTGCTCTTCGACGCAGATCAATATAAAGACGTCGACGTAAGTATTTCCTGATTTTCTGTGAATCATATCTCACACGACCGTTCACATCCAGCTTTATATGTCAACGATCCCTCGCTACTCTTGTCAAAGTCATTCGCACCCTAAAAACTACGGAAAGGCAGATCAGTGCGGAGATATTAACGCGGTTAATTTTCTACGAACTGCCACTATTCGTCTATTCATCCATCGAACCTCTTATTAACGATGTACTGCACGTCCGTTGATCGCCTGACCATTCGCGGTCAGCGATCGATGGTTTGGATTTGGGCCAGGATGATGCGGAGAGTGCCAGGAGAGTTCTCTCGCATGGTCATGGCTTTTCGGCGGCAAGCAGGCAGGCAGGCAGGCAGGCAGGATGGCAGAATGGCAGAGATTGCCGGAGCGAAATTGAGGTCGTGCCACTGGCCGTAAACCTCTGAAACGCCGCCACCGGCCGCGCCATTCGGTCAATTATTCGCTTCGAATTACGGCCCTCCAATTGCGCGAGAGTTATAAGAGCAGACCGGCTGCTACTTCCATCCCAATATATAATACCGTACGGTGCGGCAAACTACAGTCGATTGGCAGCTCGTTTATGATAACGGCCGGACGACACCCGGTAGTCACGTTTCGATCTCGCCAATCCCGATCGCGAAATAGATTTCCATACCCTCCCTTCATCAATATAGATTTCAGAAATATAGATTTTATAACACATTTGTATTTGTACGCAAAACTTCGATTGAGAATCGATCATTTTTGTCATGTCTATAGCCTTATTTCTATTATACAATTCATAATATTATATGTCGGTGTTTTCTATATTTTTTTATATGCATTTTGTGTCAACACAACATGAACTTTTGCTGTTAAATATTAAATATTGGTTGACATGTTTCTTATAAAATCAGATTTAGAGAATAGATCAAATTTTTTTAAGTACGATCTATTAAACATTGAATGTAAATATATATAAATTGTTTAATATTGCAAATTAAAAACGTAATAAGTTAAATATAATTTATCAAATTTTTTATACACTATATTTCAAAGGTCATGCAATATTTTATGTTACTGGAATTTTGGAATTATTATTTTCGAAATAGAATCGATATTTAATCTTATAAGACAATCTAATATAAATAATGGCTTACAGTCAATATTAATTGGCTAATTAATGCAACTTGAACAAACGGCATTTAATATAAAAAAAGGAAATAAAACACTGTTACTCACTAGTTGTTACTTTTAACAACATAACGAAAGTCAAATTTTAAATAAGTATAAATAGATTACAAAAAATTGGTTAAAAATTGCATTGTAAGAATTGCACTTAATAATCATTAATACTTTTCATTAAACAAAATAATCTATAAATATACTACAATATATGATATTAATTCCGGTCTATCTGTTCTTAAAAATGCTGTTATAAAATTTTATTATAGAATGCTCAGCAAAATATATAAGAAATTAAGTATTTGTGTGTAATAGATTTGGAAACAATTCTCATTTTATCAAAATTATCTTTACGGAGCTTTTTTGTGGCATATGTTATATTCATGAACTTACTTATTCATGTTTGCTTCATTTAACTATACTCTAATTTCAAATCACTAATATATTTCATGAGTATATTTCGATCGAAGTATCTCAATATATTATATTCTAGTCTATTTATTCTAACCCATCCATTCTAAGATGATAGATCTATAATCATGCCGCTGTATTAATTGCTGCTAACCGTACTTTTTGTACTGCAAATAATAAATAATATGTGCAAACAATATAGAGCAAACGTAATCATATTATAATGTATAATTACACTATAATAACTATATTAATAAACAAGCTAAAAAAAATTAAATATAAATCTTCACAGAATGCAAAGAATGCACAGAATGCAGACTTTGAAAGTCTGCTTCGCCAATTGATCGCGCAATATAATATTAATACTTCGATGAAACGATTCTCGTGTATTTTAGTGAACCAAAGATGAACAAATATTATATTATGCAGTTACAAATACTAATGCAACTGTAATTATCGATGATTACTAATTAAATTGATAATTATGATTGATAATTATGATTTTACTTGCTAATAAGCGCGATTCAAACTTAATTCGCAATCGTTATTAACTCAAGAATTCAAAAATAAAAACTTTAAATGCAACTAATAAAGCTTTAATTAATAAAGAAATTCGAAAATGATAAATAGAAGTACAAAAGTAATCAATTGAGTTTCAATATCACACGGGCATTATTTCTTTAAATGTATGTAGATATAACACACACAATTGATAAGTGATTGACATCGTTAATGTTAATAGAGAAAAACGAATCATTATTTTAGAAATAATTGAACAATACAAAACAGCTCACGCGTCTGCCTGTCGACTAGAGTCTCGTAAACAAAGTGACCTTGTTTACTATTGTACGCCGTACGTTGAACGCCAACTGTTGTGTATGACGTTACCACGATTTAGAAAATATGTGCCAAAAATCTTAAGGTGCGTTCTATTTCACGCATGGTGCACATGATATATATCATTTTAGTCTTCTTTTTAACATTCGATGAGCAACAAGGATAATAAAATATATGGTGCGCATCGTGCGGAAACGGAACGCACTGAATTGCTCGCATTTGAATTATTTATTATCTACTAAATTATTGATATATCACGGCTTTCAGCTACTGAAATCACTTAATTCAGTATGATTTCGTATACTATTATTCACTCTCACTTAGAGACAGACAAGCAAGTTATATTTCATTGTCAGTAAAAAATTCAAACCGAAAATATATTCAATTAAAAAATGAATGTTGTTAATATCGTGTATAATTATCATCGTAGATTTAAAATAGCGACACAATTCACTCGTTCTTTGCTTCAATTTTCTACTTTAACCTCAAATAAACTCAAGCGATATACCTGATAAATCCGTTGTTTGCTTCTATGATGCCTCGAAATAAGTCATTAATCGGGAGAATAATACATCGTTCAGGCTTATAATGCTGATTGTAGTTAACATAGGGTATAATCGTATTTAGATGTGTGGATAATAAGACGACGGAGCAACACGCGTCGCTGCCTGCCGGCTCGAGTCTCACCGCACGAATAGGAACGAAGCGACCGCGCGCGTACACAACAGCAGCGCGCAACGTACACCCAATGTAAACAATGAGTCGAGCACCGAGCATCGAGGCACTGCGTGCCACAATACACGCTATGAAACAGTTACATCTCCGAAATTTGAATAGATGTACATTGAATATTCTACATCTGTGTCTGTATAGTTTAGTCCTGTGTATATATCTCAAGCTGAGTATTCAGGTATTCACTTGGCGAACGAACAGCGAATGCGAATGTTCGGACATTTATGTTCTTGTTTGTAAGCCGTTTATTCCTTTTCTTGATTGTACCGAACACCACCAGCATTCGATCAGATTTGATGTTTGGCTGCAACATGCAAGTGAACTAGTGCAACATTTGTGCAAGAAATAACATGAACATTCGGTATTCGTTCGTAGGATGTACATTATTAATAAATTCATAATGTTAAGTTACAATTTGAATTATTTCTAATAATTTTTATATTCTATACAGCTGCTCTTATTTAGTATGTTAATTTAACTAAAACAACGGAGTTAAACAATTTAATTCAAAAAATGTATTAAATTTGATTGAAATTTATTATTTACTAATTGTAAATGCATACGTTAATATAAATGCTATTTACTTCGGAATCAAGTAATCTAATCACAGAAATGTGGATGCTTTTTAATCACGTGTTATGTATTAAAGAAATACATCTTAATATACTTAAAAGTTAAAAAAATAAAATGTTATTTAATTTAAGAAATTGATTTAAAATTTAATTATTTAATATGTAAAATATACTTTCAACAATACGAGCTAAGATTACATATCATTTCTGATATCCTACTGATTATCATTTTGCTTTATTTTATATTATTATTAGCACCGAAGATATAATTAATTCCGCATATTTAATATCATAATCTCGATCGAGATGAATAAGATATTGGTTGGATTGTAATATATAGCACAATATAGCACAATTTAATTACGTACGTATCGAATTTTAATTCACATTCAGTTACAAGCAGATTATTTAATTCTTCTTTTAATGAAAATTTGATGGATTTTAATGGTCGATTAAATAATATTATTAAATATAATATAATAATGTTTATTTGAAAGATAAAATTTATCATCGTTTTGACAAAATATTCAGTATAAATTATTATTACTTTTAAATTTTTACGTCCTGAGAGAGAAGAAAAATGAAATTGCGGGCTATTAATAAATTAGGAAAATGAGATTAAAGCGCAGAAAATGTGGCAATTTAATTTTATTTTTCTCTTGATTTATCAAAGTCACACAATTTTATTTCTCTCGGATCGAAAAAAATGGAGAAAAATGGTGCTATATGTATATAAATTTCCATAAATGTTTTTCCGATCAAACGTAAATTTTATGCCTCTTAAATAAACATTTTTAATAATTTTTTTTAAATAGAATAATAAGACCATTTTAAATTTTATTCATAAGAATGACAGAATATATTTTTTATAACAATTAAAATTTGCTATTAATAAAATTAATTTGTTAATATTATATCAGCTAATTGTAATATTTTTATATAAAGACTAAAAGACCAAATCAATTAAACGACGAAAATGAATATTTTTTTATAGAA